>NC_061070.1:17390637-17690637 GCF_021917145.1 Hypomesus transpacificus
GTTCTCCTGGCTGTGATGGTGTTCGGAAGGCACAATCTGCATGTCTGTCGGATCAGGCTGCAGCATCTCCCGGTGCTGTTAGATTCTCCTTACTAAAGTGCCAGTGGTTTTTCTCTCCGTTAACAAGGCCTGTCACAACCAACAAAATCGACCTTATGTTAAGACAGCAAAACCCATTTGAACGGCGTAACTATAAATAGAGGTTTGCATTCAAAGGACCTCATTTCTGAGCGATATTTGCAAACCACTTCATGCTTTGAAAGTCATGCCGAGTGATTTTTCCCTCACAGAGTGCCAAGCTGTGCTATACAGATCCCACAGTAAGATGGCATGGCAATTTCTTTCCCAACATGAATAATTCTGTCTGAATAGCCGAAAAGTTTCCTCATATCAATGAATCATCAGTCGCTAGACGTCTTTAGGCCTCCCGTCTGTGAAAGGCTCGCTGGGGTGAGGAATGCAATTGCGCCTGCGTGCGTGCGTGCGCTCGCCCGTCCGTCTGTGCGCAATGAGACTGATGGATGTCTCTGACCTTTCTTCCTGCTCTTTCAGACCCCGCAAGATAAAGCGAGGTGACCGGGGAAAAGGAGTGAGTGTGTGTGTGTTGGTGTGGAAGAGGATTGGCATCCATGGCCTTGTCCTGGTATTTGTGCCTGGTTTTGGCACTGCTCTCTGGACCCTCCTGGCAGAAGGGGCACTCTGCCATGGCACTGGTCCTAGCCCCCGAGAACGAAGTGCCACTTCGTCCCACATCCTGGCTACCCGCAGGGAAGCTTACTACCATCCACCTGCCCAAAGGACGCACCCGCAGGTAATGTGTGTCCACACGCACGAGCGAAATGGGGAATGTCGCCACTTTGCCATACTTAACTGACAGATGAGAAAGAACTGTGTTGTATGGAAGTGAAATTATAACAGACAGATACTATTTTCAATTAATCCGATGTATTTTATTTACATGCAAACGGCAACTTGGTCCCCCCCTCCTCCGGTCCTTTAGAGAGGCTGGAGTTTAGCACACGGTCACCCCGGAGACAGGAGGTCCGGCCCCCTTAGCCTGAACCAGAGAGAAGCGTGCCAGTATCAGCGCTCAGAAAACCCGGAGCTGCAAATTAGGAAACGCGTGTCCCTGTGTGCTGCAATCTGTCCGTGGGAGCAGTCTCGCAGAACGAGGCGGCGGGAAAACATGAAGCGAAAGAAACGTCAGCTAGCTAACGATGATTTAAATTAATATATCAATTAAAAAGAATGTAGCGCCCTTGAGCTCGAGAGCAGGACACAGCTGTAAACCGCAGATGTAATAGATAAAGATAGATAATAAGGTTATTTTTCTCGGCACAGAGGCAAGAGGACATGATGGCATGGATGAGTTGTCTAATCATTGAAGGATTCATCGTTAAAATGCAAAAGATGAAATAAAACTGTCTGATTTGAAAAACCCTCAACAAAAACCATAAAAACCAGTGACGTGTTGTAAGATGTACCATGCATGCTAAGCACGATTCTAGACAGTTAAACAATGAGAGATAATCATCAAAACAGAGCAGGTCGATGGAAGCTTATCACCAAACATTGCTTGTGACCTCTGCTATCAAAATCTGCATTAGTTTGTTAAAAGCCATAACTGACAAATGCTTGAATGACAGCACTTAAAAGTAACGTCTAAACAGGTCAACTCAACTGGTTTTTAATTCTCCCATTTTTGAATTACCTAACAAGGTCATCAGGTATTCCTTGTGCTGTGGCGTTTCTCTCTCCCCAGACTTTACTTCACACTGAAGAAGAAGGCAGCCATGATGTCACTGACCGTCAGCCCATGTGACCTGCCCGTGGAGTGGACCCTGGTAGGCCGCAGCCTGAAGGATAAAGCCCCGAAGAGTCTGCACTGTGAGTGAAGACAAAGACGACACACAACTGATACCAGTTCATGCCTCCTCAGTTGCATTACACTGCAATCTGAAAGGATGCCCGAGCCATACATTTTCATGAGGTCCATCCAAAGACTTATTTATTGGTCATTGGTTGCTGTCTACAAGACAGAGAGAGAGAGGGAGAGACAAGACTAGACAGCTGCTGAACAGAACATGAAAGTCCAGAACATGCTCTGAGAAAACAAACCGGAAGTATACAGAAGTATCAAAACTATATCTGTGTGTAGAGATGTAGTAATGGAAGTATACAGAAGTATCAAAACTATATCTGTGTGTAGAGATGTCCATATGTACGCACAACTATTTCCTGGAACAGACCCTGCATTGCCTACCACAACTCTGTAGATTACTGAGGTAACTACATTATGAAGTTATAAAGTGATGTATTAATCATTCAGGAGCGTGAACACGAGGGTCCTAGATGTTCCGCTGAATAATTCACTTTGATAGTGTAACATTTGGTCTCGCTCCCTGTATCGGCGTCAGACGAATCCATAAATGTAACTCCATACAGACATAGTATTTGTTTGTAAGCTGTGAGAGAGACGAGATATTCACCTTCAACGATACAACAATGTTTTTACCTCCACAGGGAGCTCAAAGAAAAGTGTCCCTGAGGTTTGGTGGCAGGCTCCGGGGATAGAGACCAAGATCCACACCTACACCGGCAATGCCATGGACACCTACTCTGGTCCTTCCTATGCGCAGGCCTCCATTTACATCCTCAGGCTGCGGTCCAAGGACCAGGACACCAGTTCTGCCGTGTACCTCCACGAGGGACCCGGTCCTTCAGGGGCTTTCCCGGAGCTTCCCCCCGACCCGCGTGTCCACACCCTGGGTGTAGGAATGACCAGCGTCACCTTGAGCTGGAGCCCCAGCAGCACCCAGGCCAGGCTGCCACACAGCCAGCCCAGCTACGAGTACTGCGTCCTGGTCAACCGCCAGCACAACTACCGCAGTCTCTGCGCTGCTCGCGAGGGCATCCGGAGAGAGAAGGAGCGAGAGAAGACGAGAGAGAGAAAGGAGAAGAAGAAGAAAGTGACCGTGTGGCCCATTCTGAAAGACTGGTGGTGGCAGCAGTGGGACGCCAACCCTGATCCTAAGTCCCCTGCTGCCGTGTCCGATGACAAGTACAGCGACCTGCCGTGTGTGTGCGAGGGCCTGGACAGTGTGTGTACCGTCTCCGACCTGTTCCCGGACACCCAGTACTTCTTCGACGTGTTCGTGAGGGACCTGCTGAACGGCACCAGCACTGCCTACACAGGGATGGTTGCTAGGACACATGAGGAGGCGCGGTCGGCGATCTCGCCCCTGAGGGAGGGAGAGCTGAGGTGGGTGACCTTCAGAGATGGAGGATCCTCAGAGGAGTTCTTCAGCTTCCGCCCTCGTGGCTGGCAGCAGAGCGGCCTGCTGACCCTCCAGAGCTGCAGGGGGAGCCAGAGGGTCAAGGTGACCGTGTCTGGGAAGGGCCAGGTCCTGAGCTCCCAGGCTGTGGGTGAAGACCTGGTTCAGTTGTGGCTCCAGGGCAGCCCCTCCTATCTCATCACCTGGAAAGAGAGGGGACAACCGGCCCGGTCTACCAGCCAGCCTCCGACCCCGCCGGAGCTCTCCGGGCCTCTGTGAAGATGCAGACGTCCTCTGCGTACCACCGTAAAGGCGTCCCCTCCCTGCCCTCCACCCTGCAGATCAAGTCCTTCAACAGGCTGCGGAGCTGCGACGCCGTCACCCTGGCTTGGATGGGGACGGAGGAGCGCAGTCTGTACTGCGTGTACCGCCGCAGGCTGGGGGAAGAGGAGGCGGGAGGCAGGGGGGGGAAGGGGGCCGCAACAGGCGTCTGCGTGGGGCCAGAGTCTCGGTCGGACACTGAAAGGGTCCTGTGTAAATACTTCCAGGAGCTGAACCCTCGGAGGGCCGTTACCACGGCTGTGATCGGGGGCCTGGAGGCTGGGGCAGCCTACGTGTTTGATGTGTATCTCATGAGACGCTGGGGCATCCCTGTCAAGTACGCCAGCAAGACCATCCGGACCAGGAGGGAATGCTGAGCTGCTGCCCCCTTTTGGATCTCTCTGATCCCAGTGGAAGAGGATGAGACGCGCTTGGCAGCGCCAGCCATGAACCTGAGCCAGGTGATTTAATAAGACTGAAACCATAACAAAGCCATTCTACGATGAGGAAGACTGTTAAGACGTGGTACGCCCTCCGGACCAGAGATAGATGGATGTATACGGACACTAAGTACCCTTGTGAAAGGGGTGCGTAGACGCAGAGAGGAGGGAAGCCGTACACCAGCAAAACCATTCCATTGTAGAGTAACCTGCTGTGCTTTTTTCGTTGTTTTGTTTTAGTTGTTGATGATGTGCCAGTTGTTCAAGTACCTGTTCTGTTGATGAGCACAAAGAGAGATGGAGTTTTTTTTTAGATGACAAAAGAAAGAAAAGAATTCAAGACGGTGCCAAATATGCAACATAAACAGATGGAACTGTAATTGGACTTGACAGTGGAGAGCTTGAATTTAAAGTATCTATCTTTAGTGCTGCATATTGTGCCGGATTTTGTACAGATTGTGCAGAATCAGTGTAAATCTTGTGTTCTGCTTTTGCATGAAGCAGGCAAAATGATTTTGTGTGTTGTTGTGTTCGATGTTTTCTTGTGCTGCTTTAAGTGCACCAATAAAGTCACACTAAATATAATCTCTCTAGTAATTAATCAACATGCCTGTAATGGCAGTTAACCCAGATGCATGGCTAATTGGTTTGTTTGGTTTGTCTGTGTCGGTTTCTACCGGTAAAAAAATATGCAGTTTGGCCTGCAATTTAAAACTGAGATAATTAATACAATTTGCTAATTGATTGTAATGTACCTTTAACCCTTAGATATATTCATATGGACTTGAACTTACTTTGACCCATTATAATTATGAAAGTAGGCCTAAAAATAAAATTTCTGTTAAACACAATATCGCTACATTCTAAACAACATAGAGGCAAAGGACAAAAATGTCCAATCGAATTTTAATAATTCATTCTCAGTGGAAAACCATAAAGTGAAAATATATTCAACCAAGGCACTATTTTATAATTAACTATTTCGTATGAACTAGAACTCCCTAATAAGTTACATTTTTATTTTCTTCATCCAACTATGCGTACAAAACGTCATATAACACACACCAATAGGAGCGCCCTTACACCGTGACGTGTTTTTGACAGGAAAATAAGCGCGCCGAAATGCGGATCGAGTGGTAGCGGTTCTTGTTGTTTATTTTAGGCAGCTGATATTTCCTAGTTACTAATATCAAAGCCTATCAAATATCGTCTTTAAACTGAAAAAGATGGGTCTATTCGACCAGTGTCGGGAGCTGTTCAAAACCGCCTGCTTGTACGAAGTTCTAGGAATTACAAAGGAGGCGACTGATGCGGAGATCCGCCGTAGTTACTATAAAGTGTCATTACAAGTCCACCCTGACCGCGCGCCAGAAGACCCAGGGGCGACAGAGAAATTCCAGGTATACTGTTAAAATAATTCTGAAGGTTGTATTAATTGCAGTTGGACACTCACCACTCTCTTATAACAAAGCACTCGCCCTCTGTCCTTTTGACTGTCAGGTGCTTGGAAAGCTGTATGCCGTGTTGAGTGACCAGGAGCAGAGGCGGCTGTATGACGAGCAGGGAGCGGTGGACGAAGGCGATGATTTGTTGACTCACGACCGCTGTTGGGAGGAGTACTGGAGACTGCTGTTCCCTAAGGTGCGCTTCTCATGCTCATCAATGACCCTCTGCGAATGAGACTGAGTGAAATTCAAGATAATTTCCTCAACGGCCTGTTTAATCAGAGTGCCTAACTCGTGAGGGTCACGTGTGTATCACACCAGACCATCTATTCTCAGTCAGGTCTTCCTCTCTGCCCCCTTCCCTCCTTTTGATAGATCACCGTTCAAGACATCCAGGACTTTGAGAGGACGTACAAAGGCTCGGAGGAGGAGAGGGAGGATGTGATGCAGCTTTACGAGCAGCATCAGGGGGAGATGGAAGCCATCTTGGCCTCGTCGCTGTGCTGCTCCCAGGAGGATGAGTCCAGGCTCGCTGACATCATCCACGCCGCCATCCAGGCTGGCGAGGCCACCTCCCACCCTGCCTTCACCCAGGAGGACGACAGGAAGAGGCTGGCACGCAAGCAGAAGGTTGGCTGGATGTCAAAGGCTCACTTCCTGTTACCCTCCTCATAGCCCTTGTAACATTTAACTCTTTCCTGTCCAGGCTGATGAAGAGAGAAAAGAGGCAGAAGAGATGCAGAGAGAGATGGGCCTGAGAGCAGAGGGTGACAGTCTGGTCATGATGCTACAGGTGATCGTCACACAATATGGACATGCCTTACGTCACACAATCTGACAGATATTATTTTAGATGCGATGCTGAACACAGTGACCCTTTTTTCTTTCAGCAAAGGCAGAAATTGCGAGAGCAGAGCTTCCTGTCTGACCTGGAGGCCAAATATTCCAAGAAAGGAGCGAAGAAGTGAAAACAGCCATCGAAACACCTTCAACACTGATAACTGTTCACTGAAAACACACACGTTTTGATTAAAGTTTGTCAGTGTCAATTGACACATATTTATTACAATATGGTTTTGGTACACATCTTGAGTTATTTTTGTAGCGAGGGATGGATGTTTGGCTTGAAAGGTATATGTAGGGGGGGGGGTTGTAATTGAGACATGGGGTTAAGGCCAATTCCAGTGCCAATTTCTTTAGTTGGCTTAACTTTTTCTTTCCACATGATCCTCAAGCTTGACCAGTACCACAAGAAACCATTTAATGAAATGCCCCAAAAACGACAACAAAAGTGCATTGGTAACTGTAGTGATTCTCATAACAGAACATTTCATATTGCACAAGGCTGCATCAACACACCTATCTGAAGCAAGGGGCCAGTTGGTGCTAGACTGCAGGAGGCCAGCTGTCTGACGTGAGGGGAAACTCCAGGAGACTGTCTCTTTCTGAGGGACTGGAACTGGGGCGCTTAACCCTGCTTAGATCACTTGTTTAGCCCGTTTTAACGATGGGTCGGACAGTGAACGAATCATTCGATGGCTGCTTTCCTGTAGCAAGCCTACACATGTTTCGGTTTGCGTCAGAGCGTAGGATGTCTGAACAGAGGGGTGTACATGCTAAACCGGGTGCTGAGGAGATTTTTCGAGGAAGATGAAGACACTGTTAATACAATCCCTGTATTCCTGCTGGTGTCTGATGGGGATTAGACTAAGCCCTGATGAAATTGAAGGCTCTGAATGGATACAAAATCAGTCTTAACACAGAGTCAGGTATCCTCTGCATGTCATGCCTATCTTGGGTGTTCACGCTCACAGTCCTAAACTCAGTATAAATAAACCAGCCCGAAAGAGTTTCTGTGCAAATAGCTTTTCTTTTTTTTTTTGTACCTGTGTGGTTAGAACTTATTCCCTGCATAGTATCAAATCAGTATGGAGAGTAGCCATTCAGATTCATGCAAAAAATACATACAACCAAACCTTCCATCCAAACAGACATACAGTATTACAGTACGTACAATGCTGGAGTTCAAACATTGAAGACAGGTGAGAGGTCAGACAGCTAACTGTCTTTGGCAGCCATGTATGCAGAGAGTTTCAACATACAAAAATAGGGCTCTAAAAAACAACATTAAAAACAGAGTTGAATAAATACCACCAAGCTGTGTTCTATAAAAGTGATGCTGCTGTATAAAGAGTCACTATTGCGATGGTGGTGGAAATTCTCCAGGCCTTGGGCCGGGAGAAGGTCGTCTGGGGCTGGGAGGGGTGAGGGCAGCTGGGAGGGGTGTTGGAGCTTGGAGGGGGGGTCTGGGGGGAGGGTCTAGGGGAGGTGGGAGGGGGGTGGGGCGTCTGGGGGAGGTGGGGTGGGGGGTCTGGGGGAGCTACAAGCCAGGTTTGCTACTCCGAGATGTGATGCCCCCTCTGCTGTAGGCACGGGCTGGGACCGACACCGGCACCAGCAGAACTGAGGAGAGAGGAGGGAAGAAAAAGAAACATCACCAGAGAACATACCGGAACAGCCCTCTTCACTGATATAACCCGTGTCTGTGACGTCTGTGTCACGCGCAACGGCATGTTGTCTTCCAACACGTCTGACTAATTTACTCACTCAGGGCGAACCTCGTGGTTCTGATTCCTGCTTACCTGTGGGCGGGGCCTGTGCCTGAGGTTCCTCCTCGTCCTCGATGGGGGAGTGTCCAAGCGGGTGATGGATGAAGGAGTCCAGGAAGGAGGAGCTTCCGATGCCCAGGCTGACGCCTGTCACACCGATGCCCAGAGAGTCTGCCAGGGACAGGACACACAGTTCTTAACATGGGGATGTGGTTAGCTCTGTGGTTAGAGCATTTGACTGCAGATGAAGAGTTAGCAGGTTCAAATCCCACCCCCTCGTGCTGTATGAATAAATCTACACCTGTGCCCACGGACGCCCGGCCAGGCCTGCCGATGTTGTCCAGCACGGTGAAGGAGCGACGGTACGGGGTGTCTGACTGTAAACAAACCATTAGTTTAGATGAGGGACTCTGTATGTGCGGTCCTGCCCTTACCCTGTAGGTGTGTGTGTGTGTGTGTGTGCGTGCTCTATTCTACTCACCCTGTAGGTGTGTGTGGTGTTGGGTCGTGAGAACACATCCAGAAGATGATGGCGATCCCGAGGAAGCAAACTGCTTGCTTCCTCTGTCACTGCACTGTGGGCCCGACTGGACGACCCTCTCTGACGCTGCACACGCACGCACAAACACACACAGACGTACACGCACATGGATAGACACACCATTAAAAAAGGCCCACATGCATTATTACTACTTCATATAGTTTAAAAAGGATTTGCTGACACTGTGTGTATGGACCTGTAGAGATCTGGAGTGCTGTAATGTATGTGTGTGTGTGTGTGTATCTCTAGATGTCCGGAGTGCTGTAGTGTGTGTGTGTGTGTGTGTGTGTACCTGTAGATGTCTGGAGTGCTGTAGTGCGTGTGTGTTCTCGGCATCTCCTGTGCCGATAGGGGGAAGCAGGGTGTTTCTGCTCAGAGGCATGGGGGGAGAGGTCAGGCGGTCACTGGCTGTGGGTCTGGACATACACACACACACACACACACACACGAGAAGGTCAACAAGTAAACAGAAAGATAAACTATTCTAATCTGTCCTGGTCTACTGAAGAGCAAGTTGAAAAGCGGCATCACTTTCAGCCCAGACTGTTGAGGAGGGAGGGAGGGAGGGCAGAAGGACAGGTATCAGATGGGAGACCCTGCCCCAGACTCACAGGCGAGTCCCGCGGATGACCTCATCCATGGAGCCTGTGGCGCTGGGCTGGGTCAGGCTGGGGGCCAGGGGCAGAAGGGTGCGGGGGGGTGGGTTCCTGCGCCTCGCCGACTGAGGGGGGCGGGACAGAGAGGAGGAGCTCTGCTCCAGTGCCCGGCGTGGGCGGGGCTTGCTGGAGGGGACAGCGCTGGAGCCAGGCCGCTGGGACGCATTCTCGTCTGGGTCCCTGGAGAGCAGGGAGCCACAGGCACGAGTCATGCTGGGATTTATGGAGCCAGTGCAATGAAATACCAAGGTTATTCAAACACAATTCAACAAACATAAGCTAGTCTACGAAGCTACTAAGGAGAAAGGCAGAAGGCAACAAGAAAATATATATATTTTTTAAAAGGTTTGAAAACATGTTCAGAAAAGTTTGTAAAAGAATTTTGAAAGGAAAACATTTTCGAAAAAGGTTTTGAAAAAATATATATTTTTAAAGTTGTCCTTCCACTATGTGTGTGAAAACAAAGCAAATGTTAGCAATGTTAAAACATAGCAATGTTAAACATGAAACTGTGTGTGTGTGAAACATTTTGGACAAAATTACAGATTCCTGTCAAAAACTCCCAGGGTCCTTTGCTGCAGGGGGATCCCATGGATCACAATGAGGTCATTCAGGTTGTGGTGTGTCTGTGTCACTGTCGCCCCGACTGGTACTCTGCTGGACTGCAGGAGGGGCAGGAGGAGGGAGAGCAGGGTGGGGGAGGAGAGGGGGGGTGGGTGGGGGAGGAGAGAGGAGAAAGAGGGTGAGATTTAAACAGTAAACGCCAATCTGTCCAAAACCAAAAACACCAAGATCAGTCTACATGCAACCAAGTCAGGGGAACCCAGCCTATCTGGGACAGTTCACATCAGCAACACCCACCAAGCCCAAACGCACAACGTACAAAACGACAGCATTCAGAACGGGGAGACCATGAAAGTGAGATGTCAGGGAAACAACGGGACAGTCAGTGGCGTACGAAGGAAGGTTAAATGGTCACGTTCGGTGTTATTCAAACAGGCACAAGCACACTCAGCCTGGAGAGGAACACGACATCACGGTGGCCCAAGAGGGTCAGGCCCAAGAGGGCCCACTGCGGTACTGTACATACACTGGAGGGCTTTCTCAGCTTTTTGGGTTTCCGTCTGGGATTGTGTTTTGAGCCCCTTGACTTTGTGGTCTTTGGAAGAGAGATCGGCGACCGAAGATGGAGAAGGAGAGAGTAGGAAAAGAAAGGAGGATGTGAAGTGGAGAGGTAGAGTTGTATCAGACAGGGGTGGTGCAGACAAAAGGGTGACAGTAGAGAGGAGGGCAAAAGGAGGGGAAGAAAGAATAAGTAGTACAGGTTAATGATCGGTACCGTAACAGATATAGAGGAAGAACAGGCAGAGACAGTAGACTTCATGATTCGTGTGTGAAGCAGTGATGGAAATGCCTGTTTTCAGTGACCAACAGCAGGATCTCACGATCGTTGTGCAACTAGGTGCTCTGGGCATTCTTCTCCACCCACGCTTAGCGTCAACAAGTCTCCATCTCTCTAACATCCTCCACACATCTTTCCCCAAACTGACCACTGAGACCAATCAGAATGTGTTTACAGCTTTTGGTGTGTTGGATGCCGTCTCCAGGGTCGCCCCCTGGCTACGGGGTTAGCTGACCTGTTGCTGCAGGCTGGCAGTGAGGTGGGGCGGCCGGGCCTGTCCCAGGCGGGGCAGCATGGTGGGCAGGGCGCTGGACAGCAGCAGGAAGGGGTTCTGGGAGTCTGGCTGGGCCAGGCTGAAGCTGACCGATGTCTTTTCATCATCTGTCCCCAGGGGCAGAACAAGAACACACGAGGAGGGATCAGAAAACGACTGAGTCTGGAAGCTCTGATTCTGTAATATAGTGGAGTTCTGACTCGTGCGTCTCTGTACTATAGTGGAGTTCTGACTCGTGCGTCTATGTACTATAGTGGAGTTCTGACTCGTGCGTCTCTGTACTATAGTGGAGTTCTGACTCGTGCGTCTCTGTACTATAGTGGAGTTCTGACTCGTGCGTCTCTGTACTATAGTGGAGTTCTGACTCGTGCGTCTCTGTACTATGGTGGAGTTCTGACTCGTGCGTCTCTGTACTATAGTGGAGTTCTGACTCGTGCGTCTCTGTACTATGGTGGAGTACTGACTCGTGCGTCTCTGTACTATAGTGGAGTTCTGACTCGTGCGTCTCTGTACTATGGTGGAGTTCTGACTCGTGCGTCTCTGTACTATAGTGGAGTTCTGACTCGTGCGTCTCTGTACTATGGTGGAGTTCTGACTCGTGCGTCTCTGTACTATGGTGGAGTTCTGACTCGTGCGTCTCTGTACTATAGTGGAGTTCTGACTCGTGCGTCTCTGTACTATGGTGGAGTTCTGACTCGTGCGTCTCTGTACTATAGTGGAGTTCTGACTCGTGCGTCTCTGTACTATGGTGGAGTTCTGACTCGTGCATGCTGACATGCTGAGCCCACCTGAGACATAGCCCTCCCAATGACGGCGCACCAGCTCCTCCATCCAGCCAATCAGCTCGTGCCACACGTCGTCAAACAGCAGGTCCAGCACGGCCTGCCTCCGGCAGCGGTAGGGAGACACCGGGGGCAGGCAGGGGCGCCGGCGGCCCGTGTCTGGGCACCTGCTATCCCGCTCCTCGTCCCTGCCCAGCGACACCGCCGTGGGAGGATGGTGGACAAACAGGAGTTAGTACAGAGAGACAGCAGTGGGAGGAGGGTGGACAAACAGGAGTTAGTACAGAGAGACAGCAGTGGGAGGAGGGTGGACAAACAGGAGTTAGTACACAGAGACAGCAGTGGGAGGAGGGTGGACAAACAGGAGTTAGTACAGAGAGACAGCAGTGGGAGGAGGGTGGACAAACAGGAGTTAGTACAGAGAGACAGCAGTGGGAGGAGGGTGGACAACAAACAGGAGTTAGTACAGAGAGACAGCAGTGGGAGGAGGGTGGACAAACAGGAGTTAGTACAGAGAGACAGCAGTGGGAGGAGGGTGGACAAACAGGAGTTAGTACAGAGAGACAGCAGTGGGAGGAGGGTGGACAAACAGGAGTTAGTACAGAGAGACAGCAGTGGGAGGAGGGTGGACAAAGAGGAGTTAGTACACAGAGACAGCAGTGGGAGGAGGGTGGACAAAGAGGAGTTAGTACAGAGAGACAGCAGTGGGAGGAGGGTGGACAAAGAGGAGTTAGTACAGAGAGACAGCAGTGGGAGGAGGGTGGACAAACAGGAGTTAGTACAGAGAGACAGCAGTGGGAGGAGGGTGGACAAACAGGAGTTAGTACACAGAGACAGCAGTGGGAGGAGGGTGGACAAACAGGAGTTAGTACAGAGAGACAGCAGTGGGAGGAGGGTGGACCAACAGGAGTTAGTACACAGAGACAGCAGTGGGAGGAGGGTGGACAAAGAGGAGTTAGTACAGAGAGACAGCAGTGGGAGGAGGGTGGACAAACAGGAGTTAGTACAGAGAGACAGCAGTGGGAGGAGGGTGGACAAACAGGAGTTAGTACACAGAGACAGCAGTGGGAGGAGGGTGGACAAACAGGAGTTAGTACAGAGAGACAGCAGTGGGAGGAGGGTGGACAAACAGGAGATAGTACAGAGAGACAGCAGTGGGAGGAGGGTGGACAAACAGGAGTTAGTACAGAGAGACAGCAGTGGGAGGAGGGTGTATCGGGGAGAAGGTGGGCGTGGCGTAGTGGGAGGAGACTCACAGGTCTCTGGAGTCGTACGCCAGGTACTCCTCCATCAGCCCCTCGGCCTCGATCACCTGGGGGCTGTGGTCAGCCTCACAGCCAGGAGGGGGTTCCATCTCCACCACACAGGGCTTGGAAAACACTGCCCTCCTGCCCTGAACACACAGCCTGCCCACACACATACACAAAATGCACACAAAATTAATACAAAACAACTTCAGTTTAGACAAGTAGACATTGTGAACTGTGTGTCCTGTGTATAGAGTTGACTTGGCTGTTTGACAAGCCACTGTAAGTAGGTCAGAAAGCACAGAGCAGGGCCATCCATAATTGATGTGTTAAAACAGCAGCCGTCGCAGATCAGAGCTCACTCTGTGCCCTGCTTGTCCTTATCCTGGGGCCTGCTCTCCTCGCCTGAGGCTGGGGCTCCCGCCAGGCCGGGGCTAGGTGTGGAGGCCCTCCCTGAGGTAGAGAACCACTGGAAGCCCTCATCACTGGGACACATCAGCTGAGATCCCAGGATCCTGTTGGGGGGAGACGGAACCGGGCAGAACCCGGATCAGCCGGTGATTGCAGTGCCTGATTGACTGAACATGTAGCAGGGTTAATGAGCTGAAGGCCTGTGCGTTGACACAGGTAGATAATTATGCCGTGAATGTTTGGGAAGAGTTGGAGTTATATTACATCTCACTTTCAGCTCTAGGGGATTGAATGTCATTTTTCTGGAAATGTCCTGGACTGTTTGTGAGTGCGTGTGGGGGTTAAAGCGTGTGGGGGTATCTGGGATGAGGGGCTTTGGGTGTGGGGGTGTAGGAGCGTGGGTTTACCGTAGGTGGGGGAACCGGGAGGCCCACTGCTGACACTCGTCCTGGAGCCCCCGGAGATGCAGCCCTCCCCCCCGCCCCTCGTACAGCTCTTCATCAATCTCCTCAAACATCTGCTGCACCTGCCGCGACGCCGCCTTGTCAAACTCCTGAGAGACCATGACAGAGAGAGACACAAGGGGAGAGGGGGAGGAAAGGAGAGAGAGAGATAGAGATAGAGAAGGAGAGAGAGAGACAGACAGACACAGAGAGAGAGCGAGAGCGAGAGAGAAACAGACAGACAGAGAAAAGGAGAGAGAGACAGACACAGAGAGAGAGAGAGAGAGAGAGAGAGAGAGAGAGAGAGAGAGAGAGAGAGAGAGAGAAGGAGAGAGTGGAGGAAAATGATTCCAATAGCAGAGACCCAAATATAAACTTGTCACAGCATGCATCGCTTTTCAAGCTGCTCATCAATTATTGGCAGCGCATCATTGAGCTTTGTTTATTTCACAGCAGGCTACAGCATGCATGATGATGAGCTTGGATCCCTGGAGTGAGTGTGTGTTTTTAATTGTCACAAACACTGCGTGCGTGCTGCGTGTGTTTAACAATGTATTTTTTTTTCCAAAGGTGGTCTCAGGACAGGGTGTGTGTGTGTAAACAGATCGAGTTTCAGAAAAGTTTTAGAGGACTGGCTCAGTTCTGTACCAGCACAAACACACACACACAGTGTGTACACACACACACACACAGTGTGTACAGACACACACTCTGACAGCAGGACCTGACAGGAAGGGCTCACATCATATCCCCATGAGAAGACGGAGCTCCTCTCAGTAGAGATTCCTGTTCCTGCGTAGCTGTGGATCCCTGACCAGGAGCGGGCGCTGTCTCCCGTGGTAACCGTGGGACAGTCCGATTGGACAGACGCCGCAGACGTCTCCGAGCTGAGGAGAGGGAAACCGTATGACCTGATACATTTAGAACGGTGACCGACCAATCAAATCATCGAATCAAATTCAGACGTGAAGCTCAGCTGTGAAAGCTGCTCCCCCACTGCATGATGTAACAATCACGCTCAACCAATCAGGAAAGGCGAGGCCATGTCCCTGGCAACCAACGGTTGCGCATTGTTTCTGTAACTTAATCGACGCATATATCCCAGTTGGATATGCGATATCAAGCCTTGCCTTTATCTGGGACTAGTGAAGGATAGCCCAAGGCTCAAGCCCCCAGGTCTGGCTAGTTGGGGTCCTAGTACCGTACCTATTGTAGGCAGATACAGCTTCTCTGAGGTCATGCAGGAGAGGTTGGGGGACCAGGTCATCATCTGCTTCTTCTGGGAGGGGGTGGTGGTGGTCGAGACTGCTTCGGGACAGACCACGGCTGGAACAAAGCAACATCACACACACACACACATCTTGAATCATTCATTAACGTTCACCTCGCTACAAGTGAGATCATGGGTGTTATTAGACACTGGCACAGAGTCTAATAACCGCCCAGCGGTAAAGCGAATGTGGTGGTGGTTGTCGCGTGGCAAACAACATCACAGAAAAACATTGATCCAATCGATCAAGGTCACCCATCTGTAAGGGAGACAAATTACTTGGGGGTGACAGACGAATTCCCACAAATGGGATCAATATACGCTCACATTACACCTTCAGTGTCAACTGATCATGGGGCTGCGAGCATGACTGATCAAGGGATCCCAGAGCGATCTGTATTACAAACGAGCCTGTATTACACTAACAGCCTTGAATATACTCTTCCGTATCACGATGCCAGCATCAGGCCCAGCAACATCCATATTTGGTCCTCATAGATTGCAGCTGGTTGATAAGATTGAAAGGAATCAATATATTTTCTCACGATAGATGCTGAAATGTCACGAACACTTATTAGCTAATATGTACTACTCACATCTCTAAATTGTGCGATACGGGCCGCCTTGAGTATCGTGAAATCATTATCCTTTTCTCAGTTTTTCATCGGCTGAAGCCCTCCGCTCTCACCGTCCTTGTTGATTCCATGCCCCGCTGATGCTTTTGGCAGAGCTCGAGGCTAGGCATGTCCTCTCGGCAGCAGATTGCTATCATGTATGAGCAAGGACGTACACAGGCGTCGTTGTTGTGTTGCTTCAGGTTAGTCGTAGAAGTAGCCAGCTAGGCTTACCTAGCTAGCTAATACTATAGTATGGTCACTCCTTGGAAAGAAAGTATTGAGAATTAAAACGTCAATACGTTAGCTTGTTAGCCAGTTAGATAGCTAGCTTTAGGTTAAAGTTTAACGTTGTCGGCGTTCTTGAAGAACAGAATAAGAAATGTACCTGAACACACTACATACGACTCATTTATATTTATATAGGTATACTGTAGATGAAACACGATTGCTGTTTCCCTTGCTATTTATCTGTCGACTTCATTTAACAGCATCCACCACTTCAGATCCATAGATAGCACCACACAACAACAATTACAAGGCTGTCATGGATACATAACTTCTCAATCCCAATGCTTCCTGGGAAATATATTGAAAGCTCTCGTAGACTGACGTTTACCGTCAAAGAAGTTAAACTACAGCTCCCAGCTTTCTTGTCGGTTTTTCATGTTGTGCTTCTGAATGTTGTCCGCCACTCCATTGACAACATTGCATGTGTTCAGACATGTCTATATTTATCTAACAGCAAATGTCCGTAGAGGGAAACTGTTTGTATTTAATGGAAAATATTTTAATTAATTAACAGATTTGTTTTCACTGAGCATTGTCAAACTTTTGTGAGATATTACAGTTAAACAGGAACTATTGGTAATTATCAAGTCTGATAGCCGGAGAAATTTCGTTGTAGGACAAAACAGAACTGGTTTTAACGGCGTGAGAACGTCAGGCAGTGATGTTTCTCTAGTAAGACACTATATTCTCAGGGTCTGAGGTTCCAAAAGTGTTACAAAACGTAAGAACTTATGTTTATTTTAATGCAGTAAGAGCTTCGTTGCTTTCACAACCATATCGACAGGTGGCTACCTAACTAACTTGCCTTGCTTGGTGCTATTCTTTGTCAAGATGAAGCCTAGAAGTACTGCTAGCGATACAGTTGAATGTTCAACACTGTACAGTCGTGTGTTAAGCTATCCTTGTTGCTTTCTTACGTTTTTATTTCCTCTTAGGTTACTCAGTGGGTCTCGGTTAGGCAACTCATACCATGGACCTGCTGAAGAGAACGGTCGTTCATGACGACATGGTCCAGTATTACCTTTTCCTGGTTGAGCCCAGTGTTTCTGATCCACTGGCCAATGAACAGTGTCTAAAACGTATAGTTGAGGAGATCTTAGCCAAGGTGACTCCACTTCTCGTCCAGTACATCTGGCATCAGCAGCCTTTCAACCTCAAGTACTCTCCCGAGAAAGGTACGTCATCAGAGCAAAGGAACCTCATACGCACACGGGTATAAACGACACCCACTCTCAATTAAAAAGCGATTTTTACTAAATGTTTTACGTGTTTTAATGTGCAGGAGGTCTTCCTGCCCACATCGAAGGGAGCACTCAGTTTGGAGACAATGTGGAAGACGAGTGGTTTATCGTTTACCTCCTACTGCAAATCACAGAGTCCTTTCCTGAGTTGGCAGTGAGGTGGGTCTGTGGAAGGATGTATTTCACTGATTTGTTTATCACTATCAAGACAATATAACTCTTATGTGTTTTGTGTTTTTTCAAGTATTGACTATGTTAAGTTTCACAGGGTTGAGGACAATGACGGGGAGTTTCTTCTCATTGAAGCGGCTGACTATCTTCCCAAATGGCTAAACCCAGAAAGCAGCGAAAACAGGGTGATTCACGGTCTTAACGTAGTACTCAACACGTCAAACGCGTTGTTTATGTTCATCCCGAACATCTCTTCATCTGCGTTAAGTTGAAACCAACAGCAGTTCATCTGTGTCTCAAACGCAGCTCTTTATCTAGGAGGTGAGTGTCTCGTAACTATAACCTTTGTCTCGTACGGCTCTGTTGCCAGGTCTTTCTCCATAAAGGAGAGCTGCACATTCTCCCCTGCCCATCCCGTTCCAGTGAGGTGGGCCTGCCCAGGGACATGGTGCCCAGTGTAGCCCAGGCTCTGGACCTTCTCTCCTCCCACACCCAGGCCTGTCTGGCCAGCCCCAACATCCGGACAGCCCTGGCCAGAAGACTGGATGGGTAAAGAAAGCACCCCAAACATCAGTAGTGTTGGTCTAAGTTGAAATACAGTGGCAGTGTCTTGACAGCGTGATGTTTTTAATGCTTGTGTGTGTGTGTGTCTCTACAGATACCAAGGGAAGGTTCAGACCACCTTGCACTTTGCCCATTGTTTCCTGCCTGCTGGCATTGTTACAGTGTTGGCACAGAGGCCAGCCTTGGTCGCCCCAGCGGTCTCTGCGTTCTATCTGCGAGATCCGGTGGATCTTCAAGCCTGCCGGACATTCCGAACCTTCCCTCCAGATACCAGAGTCCTCACCTCGGTATATGCAGCTGTTGATCAACTTCCCTATAGTTAGCATGTTGATGTGTGGACAAGGGACTTAGCAGTTGTTGGGGTTAGAAACATAGCTAAGTAGAGCCAATTATGTGTTGTGTACAAGGATTTATGTTGACCTCAGAGTTTAAATCTTGTATAAGTTTTGCCATGCTGATCCTGGGTCTTGTGAGTTGTGGTCTTCACTCCATCTCATGGTCCGTTTCCAGGTGAAGTTCACCCGCTGTCTGTACGCCCAGCTCCAGCAGCAGCACTTCAACCCTGACAGGAGGAGTGGCTTCACCCTGCCAGCCCGCTCTCACCCCCAGTATCGAGCCCACGAGCTGGGCATGAAACTGGTGAGTTCCCCCCTGGACAGTTTTCCTCTCCTGCACCTCACATTTCCCATGGACTAGTGTTTATCTAGATCTCCTTGTGTTTGGTACTGACTGTGTCTGTCTGTGTTTGGTACTGACTTTGTCTGTCTGTGTTTGGTACTGACTGTGTCTGTCTGTGTTTGGTACTGACTGTGTCTCTCTGTGTTTGTGCCTGCACCAGGCTCATGGGTTTGAGATCTTGTGCTCCAAGGGAAGACCCCCCTCCTCAGAACCAGATGTGCCCATCAGCTGTAACCCCTTGTGGAAAGGTTTTGTGGACAGTCTAAAGAAGAACAACTACTTTAAGGTGTGCACCCCCCCCCCCCCCCCCCCCCAAAAAAAAAAAAAATGCCACTGCATAATGGTTAATGTTGATTCACATTGTTGTTGATGTTGCCCTCTGCAGGCTGAACTAGAGGGGTCAGCTCGCTACAGAGAACTGTTGACATCAGCCCAGAACTTCTTCAAACAGTCAGTAAACCAAGGACAGAGGTCAGTGCCCTTTAAGAGACATCAATGGAACCGCTGGTTCATATTCTAGATGGGAATGTTTTTGGTGCTCAGTTGGACGAATCATTAACCTTTGTGTGTGTGTTTAGCTCCAGCAGCAGGTCTCCAGGAGATGAGGTGCTGCAGCTGTTGCAGAGCTCCCCTCCCCTAGACGTGGAGGACCTGAGGAGACAGGAGGCCCTTCTGCCTCCAGAGGACAGTGAGTCCTCCTCCCTCCTCCTGTACTCTCTCACTGCTAACATGGATCAAATAGTACTAGGGCAAATATGGTCGTGTACATGAGCCGTCTCACCAACTGCACAATTATTTGATTTGCCACTTCTGTAGTAAATCAGATATTTTAGAATAATAGAAACGTGACTCGTGCAGAGCATATGAGCAGAATGGAGTGGTGAGAATCTCCGCTCCCCCGCTCAAAGCCGCCCCAGGCCACTCAGTATCGTTCAGCGCTCAATGCAGTTTGCATCCGCCTCCACTCAAATCACCCTCCCGCTCACTCCAAAAAAGGAAACAAATCTGCACGTATTTAACTTTTAGCTTAAACCGCAGCTCAAATAATTGTTGTTTTTCAAAATAAAAGATATAAGAACATTTGTGTTTTCTAGAGAGGTGCCTTTAGATTCCAAAATGAATCTTTACTGACTGAAATGATGTTACCGCATTATTTTTCTTGTATGCCTACCACATTATCGTGGTCAGTTAGTTTTATATTAATCGTACACCTGTATAACTTCTTAGTTTTGTTTTTGAAGTACTCGATGAACTCTTATTGAGGCGATTTTTTTGACAGAAAATAGTCTACTGTTGATGACTTGGCAGGACACAGATGGATTCTGGGTCGGGTTTGGGCATTCAGACTCGTGGCGTGTGCATTCCTGGAGCGAACTTGGGGCAGGACATAAGGCAACGCTCCGTCCTTTTAAAAATCCCGCTTTGCGCTCTGTCCAAAATGTGCCTGCTCGCCCCGCTCACAGGCTCTGTGTCTCACCACTATCAGGCAGTTGCAAATTCCTTCATGGATTAGTCATTGAAGCCTATTCATTCTCAGATAAGGTTTAGAGAACTGTTAATATATTGAGCTGGTCAATAGGATCACAGACTCTTATCAAGGGTAAAAATGCCTCCATGTTTGTCTTTGACAAAAGTATTTGCCCCTTCTATTGTTTTGACTGTCTGTCTCCGTGGTGATGTGTGTGTGACTGTCTGTCTCCGTGGTGATGTGTGTGTGTGTGTCCAGGTGACAACTGGCTGGACATCTCAGCCCAGGAGCTGGAGCATCTGTTGGAGGAGAGAGGGGGCAGGGGTCTGGGGGGGGCAGGGGGGGGCAGCTCGCGGCCCCCCTCCTCTAGACGAGCACCGGAGAACAGGAGTGAGGAGGTAAAGGAGGCAGAGGAGGCCAGTTATAGTCTGGTTGCTGTGACCCAAGGGATGAAGAACTTCATCAACGCCATGTCTTCACACGAGGGTGCAGAGCTTCCCTGGTGAGACTGACTGGCTGATTGGCTGACTGACTGGCTGGCTGGCTGGCTGACTGGCTGACTGGCTGAATGATTGATAAAGTGTTGACATGTTGTAGTTAATCTTTACCTAGAGAGGGACGGCCCCTGGCATGCAATAAAATTAACATACAATGTGTTAAGGGCTTTTAACAAGTTATTGGTAACCTTGAAAAGGCAGATAAAAGAAAAAAGTGAAATAAGCTCTTTGTTTTTCTTCTTGTCTCAGGTCCCATTCAAATGAGCCGTTCCAGTTTGATCCAGACTCCTTAGCCAGTGCACTGGACACACTACTGGGTCAGTTGTACACACTGCTGTACACCACAGACACGTGGGATTTGTTATCACCTACATTCTTTTTTCTTTTCTTTTTTACAATTAATTCCTTTTCATAATTTTTCATTAGGGTCAAAGTGCAGTAAACAGTGAACATTTATTTTTGAACAGTCCAAAGTTTAAAAGGTGTGTTGTTAAAAACTGTCTCCCATTCAAACTGACTTTCTCCTCAGGGGCTAAGGATGAGGAGTTGGATTCAGATGACCTAGATGCTGATGATGATGACGATGATGATGAGGAGGAAGAGGGGGTGGAGGGGCTGGGAAGTTCTTCACAGCCAGGAGGGCTGAAGGGAGCAGAGGAGCTGGATGGCTTGAGGAGATACATGGATGAGATGGACCAGGAGCTCCTGGGTACCAACATGGGACAAAGCTTCACTCAGAAGGTACGGAAGAGATCTCCCGCCAGCTGTTTGCTCTCCTCATCAGTGTGCATGCAGACGTGGGAAGAAGATTATAGAATGAGGAAATGGATCCTAGTTGAACACATTTAACGTTGGTTCTATCAGCCTGTCATACAGCTGTCTAACGGATGTTTTGTGGCAGGATGGAGGAAAGCCGGCCCTGAGCCCAGACTCCCCCAGGCCCCCAGGGGATAAACCTCTCCAGGGGGATGTAGAAGACGGGGAGGAGGAGGAGGAGATCCAGCCTCTGGATGTAGACCTGAACCTGGTCACCAACCTGCTGGAGTCTCTCAGCTCCCAGGCTGGGCTGGCCGGACCTGCATCCAACCTGCTGCAGAGCATGGGCATCCACCTGCCCCCCAACACTGACCGCTCCTGATGACCAGAGACAGCACCCTCCACACCGGCCTGCCAGAACACACCAGACAAACCCCCACACTGCACCAGCCCCGGGATGATGACAGGTCCAAATGTTCGTACATATGACAGTTCAAAACTGGCCTGGACACTGCCTAACAACCATTATGAATTGAGATGTTGCCATGTGTCAGTATAGCACTTACTAAATCATGGTTTGTAGATAAGTAAATGCAATACTTTTGGAATTTACTTTTATATATTCTTTTCTAAATAAAATATTGAAAGATTGATTTGTTTTTAGCATTAGAACAGCAATTTTTCCATTCCAACTAATCTAACATCTATATAACCAACTGTACTCTGTGCTTTATGGCACATAGCGTTAATGATTAATAACATTGCAGAATCACAACTTAGTGTTTTAGTGCTCAAAGGAAACTTTTAATAACTAGTAATATTTTTTTATTATATTTTTTTAACTAGTAATAATTTTTGAGTAATTTATTACTTTAGCTTATATAACTTATTTATTACTTTTAGCTTCAGATGCTGATGCCCAGTTTCCCCAGACATGGATGAAGCTTTGTCCTCAAGTAAAAAAATAATTAATTGAAAAAGCTTTTATTTTAGTCTGGGAAACTGGGCCTTCATGTCTATGGGTAGCATGTGAATCAATCATGATCATTTAGCTTATCAAAAGGTCAGCCTTAGAATACATCCTCTCAGTCCCATCATGCAAGGTACGTTTTGTAGACCCCTTCTGATGGTAGCATTTCTCCGTTCCATTCCGGAAGTCTCACAATGCTCAGGTCATAAGCTGCATCCGTCAGGCTGCACCAGGGTGTCAAAGTCTTTGACTGTTGGGAGTGTAAAGTACAGCAGTGTTTCGTATCGTGGCCGTATTTAATCGGAACCGCTAGAACCTATAAAACGGCTGCACTAAGGTCCGAGCCGTGTGTATGAGAGCCGCGACCAACGGCGACAAGCGAAGCGCCGTCACGTCCACCAGGAAGTGCTGAACCATCCCAAGGAGCAGGATGGCCAAAAGATAGCCAATGAAGAGCAGGCTGTGCCAACTGGCCCCGCCCAGTGCCTGGGGGCCTTTGGGGTGCAACAGACACAGGAAGCCCAGGATCAGGCTCTGGTTCACCAGCAGGGTGAAATACAGGTCAAAGGTGGAGACGCGGGAGCCGGGTCGCCGTAACTCCACCTCTGCAGCCTTGGCCATCCAGGCCAGAGACAGGCTGTGGAGGAGGAGGGCCAGAGGAGCGTACACACCCTCCAGGGGCTCCACCCTCGACAGGCCCAGCGACGCTGCAAGGAAGGAAGGGGGGGACGGTGGTTTAAAAACGGGACAATTCTGTACAGACGCGTTTTAACAAAACTTAAACCTTTGGAATCTCGGAATTCAGAACCCTGGCAACGACACAAACCTGTGATGGTGACGGAGGTGACGGTCACTACGGTGACCAGGCCCGTGACGTGGAGCGGCGGCGACCCTGCCAGTCCCAGGGCGTGGCACCAGCCCACGCTCAGCAGGGGCAGCAGCCTAATGGTCAGGGGGTACAGGCCCGAGTGGCTGCTCTCGGCCTGGGCCCACATGCTTAGCACGGCCTGGACACTGTCGCAGATGGAGGGCACCAGGAGCCTCTCGCCCAGAGACAGGGAGTAAGGCTTGAGGGGGACCAGGCCCAGGGTGTGGAGGAGCTGCAAGGCTAGCAGGCTCACCAACACCTTCAGGGGGGAGGACGACACGAGTCAAATAGAGGGCTGGGATGTTCTCGCCAGAGCAACAGTGATTCATTTTTTTGGGGTGTGCCAGAAAATCATTAGTGTGTTTCCAGACATCTCTACTCAAATACAATTCTCAGGAACCTTCCCAGAGCTGCTGACACTCCCTCATTATTACACACAGACCATAATAAAACCCATCGTGTCAGGGTAAAGCTGGTTGTACCTGGGCGAAGCAGAGTGGCGCAGCATATGGGTAGTGATACTGTGGTACGAAGATGTTAGCCACGAAGCAGCGCAGCTTGTCAGCCAGGATGTAGAGGACGGTCACCACCAGGATGGCGATGATGCCCAGGGCAGGGAGCAGGGGCTTCCCCACAGGACTGGAGGAGAACCGCCTGAGGGCTGAGACACACCTCCTCCACCTGGGACTGAGCAGGGGTCAGGAGATATCGTCAAACACTTATCAGGGACAGATATCCATAGGTGTGTCTCTCAATTTCACGTACGCCGTCGTCGGTTTGACTTTAACCACCATGGCAGTGAGCTCCCTTTTGGCTTTGGACTTTGGAATGTGTGTGTCTTTGTCTGCATTCCTACCAAGGACTGTCGTGTGGGATATGGTTAACCCTTGTGTTATCTTCGGGTCATTGTGACCCTTTAGTCATTGTGACCCCACCAAGTCTTGCGACAACTTTACCTCATACAAAAATAAAGTGAAGCATTTTCTTTTAACCGTCGGGCTGTCTTTCACCCCCCAGCGCGTTGGTTAAAAGAAAATGCTTCACTTTATTTTTGTATTGGGTAAAGTTGTTGCAGCACAAGGTTCAAGGTGGTCTCTTACCGTTCTGAGACGAGTGTGGTCCTGACCGTGTCCCAGGGGTCAGGCCCCCCTGTCCTGCTGCCTGGGGGAGGGGTCAGGAGGGGTGTGAGTTGGTCCATCACCCCCTCTAATGGAGGTCCTGGAGACATGAAGACACAAGTTCCTCGCTACTCCCTAAGCCAAGGGAACCAAACTTTTTCAGAATCAGAATGGTTTTATTTGCCATGTAAGTTTGCAAAAACAAAGAATTTACTGTGGCCGGAAGGTGCAAACAATAAACATATACGGATCCTCAATCAAAAAGAATAAAAGTACAGTAGTACTAACAATCCAAAAAATAAGACAATTTAAAATTTACATTATAAAATATAAATACAAATATAAGTGCAAATAGTGTGGCTATATAAGTGCAAATTGGGTGGCTTTCATTGGCTGGCTTTCATTGGCTGGCTTTCATTGGCTGGCTTTCAATGGCTGGCTTTCAATGGCGATGTTGTAAGCAATTGACAAACTCTGAAAAAAAAGAAACCTTTGTCCCTGATTGTAACATGTTAGTTTGTACGATGAGATCCTAGTTTGAATTGTTGTAAGATCTTCGGGTAATGGGGGCAAAAAAATACTGTACTGTCGACAAAAAGCTATATTATACTTTCACTATAATAGCCCGTCGAAACTAAAATCAATATTGAGCACTGCTTGGCATACTTATTTAACTGTGTGTGTTGCCAAAATACACATTTAAATTATGTAATAGTACTTTATATGTTGAGTAACAAACAGGTAGTCAATATTGATTTTAGTTTCGATGGGTTATTATAGTGAAAGTATAATATACCTTTTTGTCGACAGTACAGTATTTTTTGCCCCCATTACCTGAAGCTCTCACAACAATTCAAACTAGGATCTCATCGTACAAACTAACATGTTACAATCAGGGACAAAGGTTTCTTTTTTTTCAGAATTTGTCAATTGTTTACATACACAAAATAACAAATACCATGAATAACAGCAATAAAATAAAACTAAAAATCCAAACATGGCAAATTATAATACATGAATATTCAGACAACTAACAACATGTGTATGTTGTTTAATTGGTAAGGAAGACATACTTACAATATAGAGTTTGATGTCCAGACATGTTGATTTATTTTTATCTCAAATATTCATATTCCAAAGGCTCCTATTGTTTATTTGTTTATTTCATCCCTTGTCCATGCAATATCACAACATGAACCAACCGAATAGACTTCCAACTGAGAGAGAGAAGAGGCGAGGGGACCCAGGCAAGAAATCAATCCTGTTTTTCCAGAGAGAATGTCAGTTCTGTTCTTCTGTTCAGAACCTTGTGATTAAACGGACAGAGCAGCATGTCTGTCCCTCTCACACTGACCTGACCAAGCGTTCAGGAAGGCATTGACCAATCCTGGACTTTGTTCTGTGGCTGGCTATCTGCTGGAAGATTACAGAGCACAACACCCCAAGTTATCGCTCTGAGGATCCTGACTTTGTAACGTGACCTTTACTGTTCCGAGCTTTATTCTGATGTTCTGATCCGACTCTTTCGAATAACAAACGAATCAGGCATGAACTCTTGAATCTGGGATAATGTGTTGCATGTATATCATTGTTTGGCATACTGTCGTATGGTCTTTATTGAAAAAATTCACATACGTTTTCAATAAAAACCAAACACATAAAATAATACCTTTAACCAGAATCCTTCTTGTTATTAATGGGAATCTCTAAGTTCTGTTTAAGTGTCATGAATGAATGAATGAAAACCTTTATTGCCCCGAGGGGAATTTGTTCTGCACTGTGATTATCCAGCTGACATCTGCTTCTGACATTGAAGTCATCTAACCTCCTTTTTGGTGTCATGAGTTAACACACACACTCCCTCCCTCTAATGTCCTATGCCTGCCTTTTACAGCACTCTCTACGTCTGTGGGAAAGCATCTGTGGGATGCACACAAAGTAAACAGAAGTGTTTCATTAGAAGAGACCAGTGGCCTGTTCCATAAAGAGAGTTTACATAGTGAGCTGAGGCCTGTTCCATAAAGAGAGTTTACAGAGTGAGCAGGTCTCATGTTAGTTAATGTCCCTGACATAAGCCTGGCTTATTTGGTAAATTTGCTTTATGTAAAACAGGCCCCGGTTCTTTACTGTGTGAAATACAAACAAACAACACATAGGACAGGCCTATTTTGTATGCCAAGGTGACTTGCCTGGGTACTATAGCAACCAGCTGGTTCTTTATGGCTGTTCTGTTTTGAGAGGCTGTCATTATGCCTGGCTGTTGATTGATCAGCTATCATAAACCTGTATTCTTAGTATTGGGTCTACTCCAAGCTATAACTGCCAGCTCATAGATAGAAAGTTTATTGCCATGTTTTAATTTACAAATCAGCCGGTAACTAAAGCAGTGAAACTGCCCTGTTGATGTTTCTGTGTGTGTGTGTGTGTGTGTGGTTGTTGGTAACAGGCTGGTCTGAATGAGCAGCAGGGGGCGCTGATGCTGTGTTTAAAGTGGACAGCGTAAGGGACTGGTGATAAGGGAGGAGGATGATGAGAGGATAAGAAGGAAAACAGGATGATGAAGATGCCTGGTCAGACTAGGGAGGGGCAGCTGTGTCAAAGGTTCATGTGAAAGAGAGTGTGTGTGTGTGTTTGTTTCTGCGTGTGTGTGTGTGTGGGGGGGGGGCACGGCAGAGAGTGTGTGTGTGTTTGTTTCTGTGAGTGTGTGTGTGTGTACGGCACGGCACGGCCATCTCTCCATCTGCCTCTCCTGTCACATCCAGCTTCCCGGTGACGTTCTAGAGCACTTACCGCCACAGCGTCGTCAGGGCAACACGCTAAAATAAGGCCTGGTTGAAGGGGAATTGGGGGGAGGGGGGGTCGAGACAACCAAGTCCAGGGAGGCTGACTTGTCAACAGTTGTCTTTTCCACCTGATCTATCCAAACCGGACGAGAGGGAAATATGGTGGCAACGTAACCGAGTGTGGGTGAACTAGTCGAAACATTGGACCTGTTCTTTGGGAGAAGTATGATGCTCTGATGAGGGGAGGGTGGGGGCAGAGACTGCGCCTGCCAAATGTCTGGCACTGGGAAACATGGGCATAGTGTTGTCCAGGTGAGTTTGCTGAGACGCAACGCGCTCCGCAGTGTCGCCTTGTATAAAAGTAGCGTTCCAAACCTAGTCAGCAAAACAGCCTAGTCGTAGCCTGCTTCCCATTCATCAGTACTGTTCATGAAAATACTGTTGTGGTGTTGTCCTATGACTGATTGTGTGTTGTCTGTATTAGAGCGGTTAACAGTCGTTTAGGAGTCTCTACAGAACGCAGCAGCCGCAGCAGCAGCAGCTACAACAACTGTCAACCAGTAAACAGCGCTCCCTACAGGGAGGTGAACGGTACTGGCAAGAAACAACCAAAGTGCCACTCTCTCACTCCAACACAAAGTCACACACAAGGTGAGCACACCCATATCGCGTGACTTTCAACTCTCTCTAGATTTACTCTCTCTACATCTTAATGTGCTCACTAACATCCCTGACCAGAGGTGAGTGAGCCGTCGTGCGGGGAGGAGCCAGAGGTGGAGGAGCTGTTGGTCCCGGCCATGCCTGAGAGAACCAGGGTGGAGCGGGGCTACGTCACCCCTCTGCAGGTCTACAACCTGCTGAACGCAGAGGCGGGCCAGCCCGCGCTGCACGACCCCAACTACATCCTCATCCTGGACTGTCGCAGCGCTGACAGGTGCACAAGCGCCCGCAAACACACACATCAGCAAACTCTGCCGTGCGTGTTTCACTAAACAGTCAATGATTGATTTCAGATGTCATATCTTTTGTTTATTGTGTGTGTGTGTGTCAGGTACAAGCAGAGTCACCTTGTGACAGCCCGTGCCAGTGTAACGGTCATCCACCCAGAGCTGGGATGTCTGATCAGCTGTGTCCAGCTGCAGGAGTTCTCCATCATCCTGCTGTACGCGGAGGACGGGCACAGTCCAGGTGACGCACACACACACACACACACTCATCTGCACACACACCAAACACACACTCACGCTCACCTGCACACTCACTCACCTGCACACTTACTCACACACACACTGTAAAACAACAACCCAGGTTGTGTTCCTCTTGTGAAGGCCTGTCTGACAGCCTGTGTGTGTGTGTGTGTGTCAGTGGGCAGCGCCGAGGCCAGGGTGGACTCCCCGGTCCTGCAGCACTGCTTCTTCCAGATCAGCGGCCTGGGCATGGACCCTGTCATCCTCATGGGAGGCTTCTCAGCCTTCCACACCCTCTACCCCTTCCTCTGCACCCCCCGCATGGTCCTCCTGCAGCCCGAGAGGCACTCCCTCACCATCTACCCCTCCGAGATCCTGGAGGGGGCGCTGTACCAGGGCTCTGCTGCTCAGGCCTCCAACTACCGCATCATCAAGAACCTCCACGTGACCCACGTGGTCAACGCCACGGCCGACTGCCCCGACGCCTTCCCCGGCATCCTGTCGTACCTGAAGCTGCCGCTCAGCGACGACGCCCAGCAGGACCTGGTGGAGGCTCTCCCCCGGGCCACGGGCTTCATCTCCGGGGCGCTGCGCGGCCAGCCGACCGGCCGGGTGCTGGTGCACTGCAGCATGGGGCGGAGCCGCAGCTCTGCGCTCACGCTGGCCTTCCTCATGCAGCTCCGGCGCTGGTCGCTCCTCCACGCCGTGCGCTGGCTGAAGGAGAGGCGGGCATGCACGGCGCCCAACGTGAACTTCCTGCGGCAGCTCCTGACCTATGAGGAGAGTCTGTTCGGTCAGAGGCTCACCTCGCTGGACGATATACGGCTGTGATTGAAACGTGGATCCGTTTTTTGGGGGGGGTAACACAAAACGAGAGATGGGTGCTTTGCTGAACACTGGGGGAGAAGGTACTAGAAGGTTGAATTTGAAGAGAGATGCTTCCTGTAGACCAGTGTTGACTCAGTAGTCGTGGATGAGTGTCACACCCAACTGTGAAGGGAACGATGGAGGGTGGCCCTTTCAAAGACTTTGTGGGAGTACAGAAGGTCACCAGAAGGGCCCTTTGGATTAGCTCCAGTATTATGCCTGTGTATTCTGAGTTTACAAGGGTCGATGTCCTCTTTACCCCACATGCTTATCACTCTCTCACACAAGTATACATTTTCTATCTACAGATGTAGACGTGTGTAATCATCATTGATCATTATACTTTAGTTTGGAACAACTGTACACCCTTGAAAAGAAATAAAGAATATGTATTTGTAAACGGTTCTAGCCTTTTCTTTTGCTTTTACGTTATAAAGTGGTGTTTTGTTATTGTTACAGACCAAGTGTGCTATGATATTGTCATGTGCTTGATTACTTCCCCCTGGTTTCAGAATTGATGCAGCAGAATTGATTGTGGCCGCAGATAGAAGCGTTCACTGAGCTTGTGAGAAGATGTGGTGCTGGTGGTGTTTCTGTTTGGCTGGTAGGTGGCATGTAACTCGAGATGGCTATCTCTTCGTTGTGTCACGGTGAATGACCTATCCTGCTATTTTGGCTTCCTGCCTCGGCAACAACAGCTAATGACAGATTGCAAACACACAGTGACCGACCTAATGTCATGGAAATGTGTAAATGATTGCACCCGATTGATTTGTTTCCCAGGTGACAGATTGTTGTCATTGGGGCTTAACTCTTCAGAAGTGACTTTATTTTTAAATTTGTATAAAGCCGTTAGCTTGCAGCAGAGGGCTTGTCTATACCTGTTCTCTGACTCAGTAGAAAGGTCAGAGGTATAGATTGGACTATCTGAGCCTGGAGGCACGCTAGCTGCAGTGTGTAGATCCTGTCAAGTGTGACCTGTTCTTTGGCAGTGAATTTGGATGATAATTTTCCTGCTTGGCACTGGTTCAATGACCCTCCTTTTTCATACCTTTGCAAACATATCTTTGAGACAACATTCAAAACTGAATTCCTTTGCCTGTTGATGGCTGGTCTTCTCTCTTTAACTTGGTTTTCCACAGACGTTAATTGCCTGTATCTTTTCAGTTCCAAGTATTAATTTATCAACACATTTTTATTATTATTCATTATTCTGAACCCCCTTGCCAGGCATAATTCACACTCAGTGTTGAGTTGCACAGGTAGCTTTATATCACAGTATCTGGATATCTTGTGAATGGTTGTTTGTGTTTGAGTTCAGAGTGACTGCAGTATTTACATAACTTGGACACTGCCTTGGAGAGACCCAGCCTGCTATTAGACAGAGATAGCTACCGCTCCTGGCTTGGATGCCAGATTCATCAGCTTGTGCACTGACACAGACAGCAGCGCTGGAGAGAGATTAGGAGCTCCCAGCAACCACAGTCACTGATGGAGCTGAGATGTTCCTGGTGTGTTCTGGTTCTGAGTAGCCTCTTCCAGACTCTCTCAGCCCACGAGGACTTCTTCACGTCCATAGGTAGGAGCCCCCTCCTCCTTCCCATCATCCCTCTGTTCTTCTTCTGGGATATTTTCTCCTCGCTATTATTCTCTAGCATTATTTCTGAGTGCTTGGTCTGTAATCTTGAAGTAGCTCAATGCAGCCTTCTGTAAACCTTCCCAAACTGTTTCTGAAAATAATTAATATTTATGTTTTTCTATCTTTTTGCAGGCCACATGACCGATCTCTTGTACACTGAAAAGGACCTGGTCACCTCATTGAAGGACTACATTAGAGCAGAGGAGAACAAGTTGGAGCAGGTCAAACAGTGAGTATCTTCTGTCTGAAACTTCTCCATGTTTTCTACTCTGTCTCATTTCCCTCTTTATTTGTAACTCTGTCTCATTTTACTCACTCTCACTTCCCTCAATCTCTCTCTCTCTTCCTTCCTTTCCTCTCCTCCCCTCTCTCTCTCTCTCTCTCTCTCTCTCTCTCTCTCTCTCTTCCTCTCCTCCCATCTCTCTCTCTCTCTTCCTCTCCTCCCCTCTCTTCCTCTCCTCCCCTCTCTATCTCTCTTCCTCTCCTCCCCTCTCCCCCCCCCCCCTAGTTGGGCAGAGAAGCTGGACTCTCTGACCACCATGGCCACCCTGGACCCCGAGGGCTTCCTGGGGCACCCGGTCAACGCCTTCAAGCTGATGAAGAGACTGAACACTGAGTGGGGCGACCTGGAGAACCTGGTGCTCCAGGACACATCGGACGGTAACACGGCTCTGCATCGTACAAAACATGGCTGCTTTAGAACAAATCCTAATATTTACATTTTAGTCATTTAGCAGATGCTCTTATCCTGAGCGACTTACAGTAAGTACAGGGACATTCCCCCCGAGGCAAGTAGGGCACTGTATACTTACTGTTGCACCTACTGTCAATGTGTCTGTACTAGTTAGTACTGGACTGGTTGTATATACTAAATACATTTTGATGGGATATGAAGTGTAGTGTATTTCAATCTCTGTCTTGCTTTCTCCCACTTCCTTTCTCTTTTCATTCTCTCCCTGCCTCCCTGTTCCACCTCTACCCCCCTCCACCTCCTCCTCTCTTCCTCCAGGGTTCATCTCTAATCTGACCCTCCAGAGACAACACTTCCCCACAGACGAGGACCAGACCGGGGCTGCCAAAGCCCTGCTCAGACTGCAGGACACCTACAGGCTTGACGCCAACACCATCTCCACTGGAGACCTGCCTGGTGAGTGAGGGGTAAGGGGAGGGCTTTATAAACAATCACACAGGCATGTGACTAAGCTCAACTCAGAGAATCTCTCATATCTCTCTCTCTCTCTTTGTCATTCTGCTTTTATGCCCCCTCGTTTTCTCTCTCTTTCTCTCTCTCTCTCTCTCCCTCCCTCTCTCTCTCTCTCTCCCATTCTCCCTCTCTCGTCCTCCCTCCCTCTCTCACTCCCTCTGTCCCTCTCTCGTCCTCCCTCCCTCTCCTCCCCCAGGCGTGACCTATAAGAGCCCCATGACAGTGGAGGACTGCTTCGAGTTGGGGGAGATTGCCTACAAAGAGGTGGACTACTACCACACTGAGTTATGGATGGTTCAGGCCCTCAAACAGCTGGACCAGGGCGAGGAGTCTCCCATAGACAAAGTCCTAGTGCTGGACTATCTCAGCTACTCTGTCTACCAGCAGGGGGAGCTGGAGAGAGGTCTGGAGTTCAGCAAGAGACTGCTTTCTCTTGGTGAGAACCTGTAGCTTTATTCCAGTGGTGCAGACAATTAACAATGCTCTTGTTGTGTTTTCCAACTTTGTTGTTCCACAAGATTTGGAGCGTTGCAGTATTTTTTTCTTGTCAATTTAACTCATCCCAAATTCAGGTCGTGTTTACTGAAGCTGTTCTGAGCTTGAGGCTTTTGCAGCAAACCAAACAAGTCACTAAACATGTCACACATTTGTACTTGATGTGTGTAGATTGTTGATTCCAGTATGGCTTGTTTACACCAGACCCAGAGCATCTGAGCGCCAACGACGAAGTGGACTACTTTGAGTTCCAGCTGGAGAAACAGAGGGAGGAATCCGCTGACGAGTCCCCGAAACAGGGAAGGGACGAGACTGAAGGAGCCCTCAGGAAGAAGCGCTTCAGAGAGCATCTCCCTGAGTTGAAGACGTTCAATAAACTGTGTCGAGGGGAGGGCATCAGAATGGTAGAAGACACACACATACACACATGCACGCAAACACACACACAACTTTAAATGCATACTCACGCAAACACACACACAAACACGTATGTACACACAAACACGTATGTATGTGTGTACACGTATGTACACACATACACACACACTCACATAGGTACACACTCACTGTCTTCATTCCCTTTCTCTCATAACATTATATCAATTATACTATCAGATATTATATTATCTAACTTGATACAGTATATATTTCTCAGTCTAACCTTCTGCATTAGCTCATGTTTTCCAACTCTGCCTCTCCCATCTCTCTTCAGACACCCCGTAGGCAAAGCCGCCTGTTCTGCCGTTACTACGACAACCACCGTAACCCCCGGTACCTTCTCGGCCCGGTGAAGCAGGAGGACGAGTGGGACCGCCCCTACATCGTCCGTTACCATGACATCATCTCCCACAGTGAGATCGAGAAGGTCAAGGAGCTTGCCAAGCCCAGGGTGAGTACTTCGCCCGTTTGTGTGTGTGTGTGTGTGTGTGTGTGTGGTTGCTCGTGGGTTTATATTGCACTGAAGCCGTGTTTATTTTCACACAGATACATGATATATTACTATATCTGTCCTCACTGGAGGTTTTCTATAATATGACATTCCTTATAGTCTAGTTCAGTGAGTTTAGTAATGTGTGATTTAGGATAGAAATCAGTAGAGGCTTGTCTCTTAGTGTGCACTTGTTTCGTAGCGGGTGTATGGGTGGGGGCAGGGTGTCTGGGTGGGTTCACTAGGGGGTGTTAAACCTCTCCCTGGCTCAACAGCTAAGCAGGTCCCTCATCTCCAACCCCATCACTGATGAAACAGAGACGGCCCCCTACCGCATCAGCAAGAGGTAAGGAAGGCCTGGCCGGGGGTCAGAGGGATGAGGCTCACTCCCTCTCTCCCTCTTCTCACCCCAGCTGCAACCCTTCTCCCTGCAGCCAGCCCCTTGACCTCCGTCACCAGCCAGCCACCCTTCCTCTGACACAGCCTTCCAACTCCTGAGCAGAAACAGAACTCTCCTGTGCTCCCTGGTAGAGCCAGGTTCTAAATCAAACCACAGTAAGACCTTCTCCGACTCTCCTGAGATGATAGAGGAGAGAGGAGGACTTATCTGTGCTTGAGAAAAGAGCGCTGATTCTGGTTTGGACTAGGTTTCTCTCAGGAGTTGCTGCCCTGCGATCGATGTTTAACCAGAGGGACAGAGAAGGAGAAACAGTAGGGGTGTTTCACTTTTTCTGAAGAGGAACGGTAGCTTGTAGTAGTGGCTAGTTGTTGATAACATAGTAGCTGCTTTTAGCCGGGCTAGGATGTGACAGAGGCAGTCTTGTTCACCAGACTGCCAATCGGTCATAGTTTGGTTTTGATTTCTCTAGTATTTTATGACTTGGCTTTCTTTACACCTCCACTTACTAGGACTTAATTGCATGGATAAGGTCTAAAGTGCACTATCTCAGTAGTGGCTGGCTGGCTGCATGATTTTCCACCCTCTCCGCACCTTCTAGTCACATTTAATAAACAGACTTTGCTGCCCTCTGGTGGCCATGCATACACATTGTTCTGACCTGTTTACCTCCCTCCACTGTTTCCCTCATGGCTCCCTCCCTTGCCTTAGTGCTTGGCTGACTGGGTATGAACACCCAGTGGTGGACAAGATCAACCAGAGGATTGAAGACCTCACAGGTCTGGAGATGGACACTGCTGAGGAGCTGCAGGTGTGTATGCTTGTGGACGTGTGTGTTTATGCAGAGTGAGTCAGTGAGACTTAAGTATTAACTTCAACATCTTTAAGGACTTTAATATTAACCGTAATTCACTGTTTCCACCAGGTTGTAAATTACGGTGTGGCAGGGCAGTACGAGCCTCACTTTGACTTTGGGAGAGTGAGTGTCTCTGTTAGGCGTGTTGAGGAGAAAATCTGAGCTAATTGAGGCTGCTGTCAGTACTGGGACATGGTGATAATCTGTTGTGTATCTGTCTGTAGAAAGATGAGCCTGATAAATTCAAAGAGCTGGGCACAGGCAACCGCATAGCAACCTGGCTCTTCTATGTAAGTGCTATCAGAGTGAGATTCATTCTGGAAAGTGTGGAGGTGGTGAGTGACTTTATTTTGCATTGCAGATGACTGATGTTGCTGCTGGAGGTGCTACAGTATTTCCTGATGTAGGGGCTGCTGTTTGGCCCAAAAAGGTAATCACAGAATATTTGAAGCTTAGGTACTAATGCCCTTTGATGGCAAACATTTGTACGTTTACATTTAGAGACACAGACACACTCATAGACACACATAGACACAGTCACAGACACAGAGATTCCAGCCTTTATGTCTGTGCTGGAGAGCTCATGTGTGCTGTGTGTGTTGCAGGGTACAGCAGTGTTCTGGTATAACCTGTTCCGCAGTGGGGAGGGAGACTACAGCACATTACATGCTGCCTGTCCTGTACTAGTGGGCAGCAAGTGGGGTGAGTCTCTCTCAGTGGCTGAATCACTTGATTGACTCAATGACTAATTGAAAAGGTTCCAGGGTATAATTGAATGCACTGTATAATATCAACATGTGTTTTCCCCTCTGAATCCCAGTATCGAACAAATGGATCCATGAAAGAGGACAGGAGTTCAGACGTCCATGTGGTCTGGTAGAGACCGAATGATGAAGGGGACCACCACCCCCCCCCACACCACCACACACACACGCACACACACACAACACTCACACTGTGTTTTCTATCAAAGTCAAACACATTTGCTGCAGTCTGTCATTTACCCTGTACAACGTCATTACTGTGGAACCAGTGCATGTACATTTTGGGGGAAAGAGTTTTCCAACTGAATGGAGGGTTGTAGAGGGTCTATGAGGGAATTGTGAGTCCATTCATAAGACTGCTGTGGCTGGAAGGGGGTTTCAGGACAGGAGCTAACTTCTTCATATACAGTGACACAAGAATTACACATTTTCAGAAATGTACTGCTGTGAAGAATTATAGCAAGTCCGCAACTAACTGGCATTTTAGTCTGTGTTTGCTTTTACGATGTACACAAACCCTCTACTGTAGCACTTGCACTCTTAACTCCTCCCCGTTTCTTCATTGAGCAGGAATTCTCCCCCTGCTGAACACTAGGAAGCAGAGAAGCTTCTGGAATGTGAGAGGACCTCAACGCCAATCTCCCACTAAAGGGGGAAATGTAGGTTATTATTGAGTACACTGGGCATCTGCATGCTCTTGACTGTGAAGAAGTTACATCCGTTGTACATTTACAATTGTAAAACGTGCAGGACAATTCCGTTGTGTGGCCCGTTGATGCCCATATAGCGTGTTTCCCATCTAAAATATAGTTTAATACACTGCAATTTAGAAAGTGAATAGTTTCAAATAAATAAACAGCAAATTGTGGATACAAATATTAACACAGCCAAGAACTAGCCTAGTTGTCATTACAGTTTCCTGATTCGTGAACGCGTGGCCTAAAATGCTGTACCCTAAAATCACAGTTACGACCACGAGTGAATGCAGTATGTGATCCTCTGCACGTACCACATTCTGTGACAACTATCCGCCAGATGGCGAAGCTCCTACTGGGTTAGGATAAAAGCCGACTGAAGGTTTACGCACAAGTAAACGGTATCAGGCACCGAGAGAGAACGAACAGGAATCTTACCGTAATACGTTAGGGCCACCGGTTATCATTCACAATCAATCTGTCGCCAGGATTATTTGACGCATTTGGTAATTATTGCTCAATTTATTTGAACATGTGCCGGGTAAAATGTTGGCTGCGGTGGTCAGATTGTTAAGTTTCTATCATTTACTTAACCAAAGTAAGCTGCTGCCGGTCTCTTCCATGTGTCTGGTCATTTATGTACCCTTAACGTAGTGTATTTAAATGTTCTATTATTCTGTGCTTTGACTGAATTCACTGAAACTTCTGCTTTAGCATAAGCAGGTTTCATTCAGGTTCATTCACGCTCGCGCTGGGTTAAATTCCAATGCATGAATGGTCCATCCATCACTGTTGCTCAGATTTGTTCGTATAGCGTTATATATAGGCTTATATATATATATAAAAAAAAACGATGTATACTAACATTTGTAGAAGACAGGTACATATTGATATAGAGTACAGTTCATGCTCAGGTTTGTATGATAAAAATAAGTAACTTTAACGAAAGCTTCTTAAATGGTGGAAAACACTTGGTTATTAGTAGGCTTGTGATGAAATGGTCGTTCCACAATGGGCTACTCTGACTAGACAGCACTTTTAAAACCGTGTGATGAAAATCACAGGTAGACTTTGCCATCAGGTTAGTACGACTGTCCAAAATGAGAATGGGCTTGTGTTTTAAGTGCTCAACGATTTTGTCATCTGCTTAAAAACTTACCCTGGTTTCAGAATTGATGCCACTTTAGTTTTCAGAATTCCGGTGGCTGCAGGTAGACGTTCACTGAACTCGTGAAAAGTTCTCTTACCGGGGAAGGGGCGAGTACGTGGCAGTCCATCCTCTCCGCCTGTAACTTTCACTCAGCCTAATCCCACAATTTAAGGAGCCCGAAGGCTAGACTGTATCCCGCTATCCTAAACACCGGTTGGCTTTATAATTTACAGCTTGATTGTTTACTTCATGTTTTTTGGGGTGAATTTGACCTGTTATTAGCCTTCTTGTTGCAGTCACACAGGAGCTGTCTGTCTGTAAACATCATCCCACTTGATGGTTGATTTACTGACCACTGTCAGAGATGCCAATCCCTCTGATTTAGTCCTTTGATTCAACACTTGATATTATTTTACGATGCATTTTAATCTGTCTTTCTTTTTTCCTATGCTTATGCACATTGTTTTTAGGCAAACCATTGCCATTGAAAAAGATGAGCGAACACATGAAATCACTGCTTCAGCATGGTTGAATGAGAAGTCAGAATGTCAGAATTTAAGTTACCATTACGTAAAGACCATACATTTAGGGTTTTGTACTTCACCACCTGCTCACTTAAGCAGCCATGACCCTTTAAACATGACTGGCTTCTTTTGGCTACTTTTAAAGACAAACCTTTTAACACTCACCCCAAAGAAGACAGATAATTACAGGACTAGACAGAGGACCTATCCTACTAGTTTGACTTCCTGCTCTGGCAACAACAGGTTGCCAGAGCAGGAAAAACAAGACTGCAAAAACAAGAGCAGAAAGGCTAACACACAGTGACCGACCTCAAATCATGTGTGAATGATTGCACCCGATTGATGTGTTTCCCAGGTAACAGATTGTTGTGGTGGGGGCTTAACTCTTCAGAAGCTGCTGGTTCAAGTTATAGCAGTAACCCTTTAGGCTACTGCCAGGGAAAGGACTGGGCCTTGCAGCCATATTTCGAGTCCAAACAATTACTGATTATGTCTAGAATGTGAACACCACAATCATGCATGCAAATATTATTGCTTATCTGTTTTGCATGCAAATTAACTTGGGCTCAACTTGGGCTCAGGTTCAATTAACTTAGGTTTTTTACATGGTAAAGAGTGACTGTTGCCATCCTACTAGTTCACAGTGGTGACATGATTCAAGATGTGAACACATGAGCAACGAGGATCACAGTGCATCTTTCTGTTTTGGCGACACATTCTCCCTCCTCCCATCAACCTGAATAAAATACTTGAGTGTTATTCGTAAATAAATATAACACCCTGTTAGCTTGCAGCAGAGGGCTTGTCTATACCTGTTCTCTGACTCAGTAGATAGGTCAGAGGTATAGATTGGACTATCTGAGCCTGGAGGCACGCTAGCTGCAGTGTGTAGATCCTGTCAAGTGTGACCTGTTCTTTGGCAGTGAATTTGGATGATAATTTTCCTGCTTGGCACTGGTTCAATGTCCCTCCTTTTTCATACCTTTGCAAACATATCTTTGAGACAACATTCAAAACTGAATTCCTTTGCCTGTTGATTGCTGGTCTTCTCTCTTTAACTTGGTTTTCCACAGACGTTAATTGTGCCTGTATTTTTTCAGTTATAATTTATCAACACATTATTATTATTAGTTATTCTGAACCCCCTGCCAGGCAAAATTCATACTCAGAGTTTGAGTTGCACAGGCTGTTGTAGCTTTATATCAGGGAAGCTGGATATCTTGTGAATAGTTGTTTGCAGAGTTCAGACTGCAGTATTTACTCAGCGCACATAACTTGGACACTGCCTTGCAGAGACCCAGCCTGCTATTAGACAGAGATAGCTACCGCTCCTGGCTTGGATGCCAGATTCATCAGCTTGTGCACTGACACAGACAGCAGCACTGGAGAGAGATTAGGAGCTCTCAGCAACCACAGTAGGGGTATGTCACTGTTATTGTAGTTTCTGTGGGGGGGATGGTGCTGCAGACAGCTACTGGAGATGCCCAGCCATGGATTCCAGTTGAGCAGATGTGTTTTCAAGCCATCAGCCTAAAAAGGTGGTGTCCATGGAGCGGAGGTCATTTCTATGTGTGAATGAGGGCTCTTTCCACTTCCTGCTCCCCCTCCCCCTCTATCCTCCTATCTTCCTACCCTAGAGGCAATTAGGGCAGTCATGTTTGTTCAAACAAGACCCTTGTTGCTTCTCTGTGACACACACAAACTCTGCAGGGTGAATGGAGGCGCTTTGTGTGCGGATAATGGGACACTCCCCAGGCGGGGGGAAGTGTATTTGGTAGGGGCAGTGAAGCAGCCACCGTGTGCATGCCAGCCCTCCAGTTACTGTGCCAAACCAGGCATTCAATGGCCACAGCACCACCAAGGGGTTATATTTGGCTCTGTGTGGTGGGCATGAGGCTTGGACTCAAGGACTTTGAGGATATCCTTCAGATTACTCCATCTTACTCTGATGTCTCCTTCCCCGTGTATTCTTAGCAACAGCTTTTTAAGAGATAAAGTATAGACAGGAAACGTAGGGGAGAGACTCAACTCATTGACCTCAATATTGTCCAGAAGTAGCCATGGCAACAACGCCAAACCAGAGAGTCTTATTTGAGTTGAGGGTTGAGGAGGTCTGAATCTGTGGTCCCACCATGCCCTGTTCTTAGAGCAGCCAGGACTCTGGAGTCAGACCCTGAATGACCTCCACCTGGATCACCACCTCTCTTTCAATCTCATCAGAAAGTCTCTGACCACAAGAGAATACAATGCTCTTCAGGTTCTTCATGGTAGGCGTGCCTGTGTTTTCTGTGTTAGTTTGTCCAGGATGGAGCTGGGATGTCCCTGGTGTGTTCTGGTTCTGAGTAGCCTCTTCCAGACTCTCTCAGCCCACAGTGACTTCTTCACGTCCATTGGTAAGAAGCCCCTCCTTCCGGTTATCTGTCTGTTCTTATCCTGGGACATTTTATTGTCTTTCATTCTTTAGCCTTATATCTGAATGCTTGGTCTTTTATTTAGTCAGATAAGATCATCTTAGTGTAGATTCCTGCTTTAATCCTTCCTATCTTGTTTCTGGAAATGATAGAAAAATAAATATTTATCTTTCTGCAGGCCACATGACTGATCTCTTGTACACTGAAAAGGACCTGGTCACCTCATTGAAGGACTACATCAGAGCAGAGGAGAAAAAGCTGGAGCAGGTCAAACAGTGAGTATCTTCTGTCTGAAACTTCTCCATGTTTTGTCTCATTTCCCTCTTTATTTGTAACTCATTTTACTCACTCTCACTTCTCTCAATCTCTCTCTCCCTCCCTTTCCTCCCATATATCTCCACCCTCTCTCTCCCCACCTAGTTGGGCAGAGAAGCTGGACTCTCTGACCACCACGGCCACCCTGGACCCCGAGGGCTTCCTGGGGCACCCGGTCAACGCCTTCAAGCTGATGAAGAGACTGAACACTGAGTGGGGCGACCTGGAGAACCTGGTGCTCCAGGACACATCGGACGGTAACACGGCTCTGCATCGTACAAAACATGGCTGCTTTAGAATGAATCCTATTAAAATAGTATTTATTTAGCTGATGGTTTTGGTTTGGTTTTGGATTCAAAGGGACGTTCATAGTGGCAATGTAAATGTATATAAAAATATTTTAGGTGGTAAATGAAATCTATTTTTCTCGCACTTGTTTTGCCTTATCACTCATTCTCTGCCCTCCTTTTCTACCTCCTTCTCTCTTCCTCCAGGGTTCATCTCTAACCTGACCCTCCAGAGACAACACTTCCCCACAGACGAGGACCAGACCGGGGCTGCCAAAGCCCTGCTCAGACTGCAGGACACCTACAGGCTGGACGCCAACACCATCTCCACTGGAGACCTGCCTGGTGAGTGAGGGGTAAGGGGAGGGCTTTATAAACAATCACACAGGCATGTGACTAAGCTCAACTCAGAGAATCTCTCTCATATCTCTCTCTGTTATTCTGCTTCTCTGCCCCCTCCTTCTTTGTCTTCCTCCCTCTCTCGTCCTCCCTCTCTTGTCCTCCCTCTCTTGTCCTCCCACTCTTGTCCTCCCACTCTCGTCCTCCCACTCTCGTCCTCCCTCTCTCACTCCCTCTGTCCCTCTCTCATCCTCCCTCCCTCTCTTATCCTCCCCCTCTCTCTCCCTCTCTCATCCTCCCTCCCTCTCTCTCCCTCTCTCATCCTCCCTCCCTCTCCCTCTCCTCCCCCAGGCGTGACCTATAAGAGCCCCATGACAGTGGAGGACTGCTATGAGTTGGGGAAGATAGCCTACACAGAGGTGGACTACTACCACACTGAGTTATGGATGGTTCAGGCCCTCAAACAGCTGGACCAGGGCGAGGAGTCTTCCATAGACAATGTCCTGGTGCTGGACTATCTCAGCTACTCTGTCTACCAGCAGGGGGAGCTAGAGAGAGCTCTGGAGTTCACCAAGAGACTGCTTTCTCTTGGTGAGAACCTGTAGCTTTATTCCAGTTGTGCTTACAATTCACATAAAATGCTCTCAAAGCACAATTTTCTTGTTATTGATTTCCAACTTTGTTGGAGGTGCTTTCTGCAAGGTTTTGAGCGTTGCAGTATTTTTTTTTCCTCTTCAATTTAACTCATCCTAAATTCAGGTTGTGTTTACTGAAGCTGTTCTGAGCTTGAGGCTTCTGCAGCAAACCAAACAAGTCACTAAACATGTCACACCAGTGTTTCCCATACTATTATATTAGGGGGCGCCCCGCCCCCCCAACGGCACCCCCCGCCCCAGCTGGAAGGTCAAGTTAATGTTTTTTTTTAATTTAGCGCCAGATCACAAAATAAGTCATTTAAGGTCACTTTTCCATATAAAACAGGTCTATAGCTTACTCTTTTATTAGACAAACTAAGTGGCCTTTTGTTATTTATCTTACTCACACAACGGCATGTCATTTCTGTCTCTACATGGTCATCCCCCCCCCCCCCCCCCCAAAGCTGTAAACCTAGGGTAAGCACCGCACACATTTAAACTTGATGTGTGTAGATTGTTGACTCCAGTATGGCTTGTTTACACCAGACCCAGAGCACCAGAGGGCCAACGGCAACTTGAAGTACTTTGAGTTCCAGCTGGAGAAGCAGAGGAAGGAATCCGCTGACGAGCCCCCGAAACAGGGAAGGAACGAGACTGAAGGAGCCCTCAGGAAGAAGCGCTTCAGAGAGCCTCTCCCTGAGAGGAAGATGTATGAGAAGCTGTGTCGAGGGGAGGGCATCAGAATGGTAGAAGACACACACACATGTACACGCACGCACGCAAACAAATACACAACCACGCATGCATGTTCACACAAACATGCATGCACACACACACTCTCCATTCCCTTTCTCTCATAACATTATGTAAATTATAGTATCTGATATTATATTATCTAACTTGATACAGTACATATTTCTTAGTCTAATCTTCTGCATTAGCTCATGTTTTCCAACTCTGCCTCTCCCATCTCTCTTCAGACACCCCGTAGGCAAAGCCGCCTGTTCTGCCGTTACTACGACAACCACCGTAACCCCTGGTACCTTCTCGGCCCGGTGAAGCAGGAGGACGAGTGGGACCGCCCCTACATCGTCCGTTACCATGACATCATCTCCCACAGCGAGATCGAGAAGGTCAAGGAGCTTGCCAAGCCCAGGGTGAGTACTTCACCCGTGTGTGTGTGTGTGTGTGTGTGGTTGCTCGTTTATATTGTACTGAAGCCATGTTTATTTTCACACATACAGAAGGTTTTAAAGCTATATCTGTCCTCACTGGAGTGTTTTCTATGATATGACCCTCCTTACAGTCTAGTTCAGTGTATTTAGTAATGTGTGATTCAGGGTATAAATCAATAGAGGCTTGTTTCTCTCAGGGTGAACTTGTTTCGTAGTGGGTGTATGGGTGGGGGCGGGGCATCTGGGTGGGTTCACCCGGGGTGTAAAACCTGTGCCTGGCTCAACAGCTACGCAGGGCCACCATCTCCAACCCCATCACTGGTGTGCTGGAGACGGCCCCCTACCGCATCAGCAAGAGGTAAGGAAGGCCTGGCCGGGGGTCAGAGGGATGAGGCTCACTCCCTCTCTCCCTCTTCTCACCCCAGCTGCAACCCTTCTCCCTGCAGCCAGCCCCTTGACCTCCGTCACCAGCCAGCCACCCTTCCTCTGACACAGCCTTCCAACTCCTGAGCAGAAACAGAACTCTCCTGTGCTCCCTGGTAGAGCCAGGTTCTAAATCAAACCACAGTAAGACCTTCTCCGACTCTCCTGAGATGATAGAGGAGAGAGGAGGACTTATCTGTGCTTGAGAAAAGAGCGCTGATTCTGGTTTGGACTAGGTTTCTCTCAGGAGTTGCTGCCCTGCGATCGATGTTTAACCAGAGGGACAGAGAAGGAGAAACAGTAGGGGTGTTTCACTTTTTCTGAAGAGGAACGGTAGCTTGTAGTAGTGGCTAGTTGTTGATAACATAGTAGCTGCTTTTAGCCGGGCTAGGATGTGACAGAGGCAGTCTGGTTCACCAGTTTAGAAATCAGTCATAGTTTGTTTTTGATTGCGGAGTATTATATGACTAATGGGTTTTGTGTAAATTTATAGCATTAAATGGAAACTATAATTAGTTTTGGACTGGAGAATGGAAAGACTGCCTCTGACACACAGCCCAGTAGAAGACAATAATCAAAACTAGCAACTTCTGACTGTCTGCCTCTCTCTCCTTTTTTTTCTCTTCCGCTTTCACTTCTTATCCCCCCATCCCCTCCTCTTCTTGATGTTTGTTTCACTGTCTACTGTACTCTCTCTCTCTCTCTCTCGCTTCCGGGGAGCTAGCTAAGGCGCGCCACTGTGCATGACCCCAAAACTGGGAAGCTCACCACAGCCATGTACAGAGTCTCCAAGAGGTAAGGGGTTCAAGGGTGACAAGGTCAAAAGTCACAGAGGACACTTCCCCCCCCCCCCGACTTCCATCTGTTCTCCCCGCTACACAAGGCCCTGTTAATGTTGTAGGATCAACAACACCATTCTCTCGTTCAGAAGAAACGTGGTGTTGTGGCCTTTCACTCTCTCCTACCTATCCTGCGAGGTGTCTTTTGAGAAGAGTTTTGCACTCCGGCTGAGCAAACACCAACTCATTCTCCACATCAGCTGGTCACTCAATTGTGTACACACACACACACACATACACACACACACACACACACACACATAGCTGCACTCAGGCTGAGATACGCACACACACTCACACACAGACACTGAATCACACATGTGCACATGAAGACAAACGCACAAGGAGTGCCCCTTTGTGGACAATTTCTAGTTCCACATAATGCTGTTGCCAAGTGTTAGGTCACGTACATACAGTATACCGCATGTTTAAAATAGATCCATCTACCCTCCACACCACATCCTATGTCATCTTGGTTTTACTTTCTCTGCTTGTTAAGAGAGGGTACGTGTGTGTGTGTGTGTGTGTGTGTGTGTGTGTGTGTGTGTGTGTGTGTGTGTGTGTGTGTGTGTGTGTGTGTGTGTGTTACTTCATCCACGGGATGGAAAAGATGGATGTTCAGTACAGAATGGGAGGTTTTGTAAGTGTGAATGCGTGTTGCTTTGTGGTGAGGGAGGGTTGGCTCTGCTGAGTTTGAACTCCGTTTGAACTGATGTTTAAACAGGGTCGCAGTAGCATGAGTCACTGAGGGGAAGGAGAAGATGCTGAAACAGAACTTTACTGGCTTCTTTGGCACTTCATCAAGGCCAGTTGTTATATTTTATCGTCAATACTTACCAACAGAAACTTGTAATAAATCTCCTCATTCTAGTTTGATGAAAAACAAAGGCTGATTGGCTGGGTGATGTCTTGAAGTCAAGAATGTAGCCAATAAAAAGGATAGTACTATGTAGAGAGCAGATGTCTGGATCGATCTAATCCTGACTTTCATAAACACAACTCCAGCCCTCTTGGCCCAGACAGCACTGTGGCTCTCCAGCCAGGACAACTGCTTATTGAATCTCCATTTAGACCAAAACTAATGTTATTTCATGTGGTTTGACAATTTCATTTGGTTTGACCTCTTTCCAACTAAGAAAAAATTGCCATAGTGTAATATCATTGATTTCACAAAACCAAGAATTAAGATGTCTTCATAGTACACATAAAAGGGACTATTGCTGGAGTTTACTGCATATAATTGCCCCTGTTTGAGTGGGCAAAATCATGAAACTATTTTCACCTAGAGGGCCTCTGGCCTTCCTCGACCAATCCCCTGTGACCTCCATGAGTTTCACGGGCACCCATTGGATGACATGGACCTGCAGTTACTATAAAGAGAACATTTAGGGGTATACACAAAAATAAATATTTATTTAGTTACATCAATACAGTCAAACTTCAGACACACTGTTGAATCCTCTGAGCTGATTGGAGATTCTGTTGGATGTCCTTCTCAAGTTCCTCCTCTTCCTCCCTCCTTTTAACTGCTTATTACTCCTCATTTCCTTTACACCTTCACTTTCCAGGAATTCATCGCATGGATAAGGTCTAAAGTGCACTGTCTCAGTAGTGGCTGGCTGGCTGCATGATTTTCCACCCTCTCCCCTCCCACATTTAATAAACAGACTTTACTGCCCTCTGGTGGCCATGCATACACATTGTTCTGACCTGTTTACCTCCCTCCACTGTTTCCCTCATGGCTCCCTCCCTTGCCTTAGTGCTTGGCTGACTGGGTATGAACACCCAGTGGTGGACAAGATCAACCAGAGGATTGAAGACCTCACAGGTCTGGAGATGGACACTGCTGAGGAGCTGCAGGTGTGTATGCTTGTGGACGTGTGTGTTTATGCAGAGTGGGTCGGTGAGACTTAAGTATTAACTTAAAATGTTTTAGGAACTCTTATCATTTCAATTCACTGTTTCCACCAGGTTGCAAATTACGGTGTGGCAGGGCAGTACGAGCCTCACTTTGACTTTGGGAGGGTGAGTGTCTCTGTTAGGCGTGTTGAGGAGAAAATCTGAGCTAATTGAGGCTGCTGTCAGTACTGGGACATGGTGATAATCTGTTGTGTATCTGTCTGTAGAAAGATGAGCCTGATGCATTCAAAGAGCTGGGCACAGGCAACCGCATAGCAACCTGGCTCTTCTATGTAAGTGCTGTCAGAGTGAGATTCATTCTGGAAAGTGTGGAGGTGGTGAGTGACTTTATTCTGCATTGCAGATGACTGATGTTGCTGCTGGAGGTGCTACAGTATTTCCTGATGTAGGGGCTGCTGTTTGGCCCAAAAAGGTAATCATAGAATATTTGAAGCTTAGGTACTTATGCCCTTTGGCGGAAAACATTTGTACTTTTACATTTAGGCTATTTATCACTCATAGGGAATCACTCATCCAAACAATGTCACATTTGACACTGCATGTTCTTGGGTCCAGACCAATACACCTGCACATGTGCTACTTCACAAAGTAACCAGTTCTCGAGATAATCGAGCCACAGACGCACACACACAGATTCCTGCCAGTGTGTCTGTCTGTGCTTTGAGAGCTCATGCTTGTGTGTGTGTGTGTGTGTGTGTGTGTTGCAGGGTACAGCGGTGTTCTGGTACAACCTGTTCCCCAGTGGGGAGGGAGACTACAGCACAAGACATGCTGCCTGTCCTGTACTAGTGGGCAACAAGTGGGGTGAGTCTCTCTCAGTTACTGAATCACTTGATTCATTTAATGTCTAATAGGTTCCACGGTATAATTGAATGCACTTTGTAATGCAAACAATTATTTTCCCCTCTGAATCCCAGTATCGAACAAATGGATCCATGAAAGAGGACAGGAGTTCAGACGTCCCTGTGGTCTGGTAGAGACCGAATGATGAAGGGGGACGTCCCCCCCCCCTTTTCTCAATTTTGTTACACTCCTCGTATCCACCAATCATTCTTGATAATCGCCACACACACCAGGTGCCAAGGGCCCGCTGCTGCAGATGACAGCCCTTAAGGACCCCTCTCCTCTTTCCTTTTCTTCATCCACACACACACACGCACACGCACACGCTGCCTCCCTGTGTTGTGTGACCAGGGTTGATGTGAGTTTTGTCAGCCTCTCAGTTGGTACCAGAATTGGTGTTCACCTGAATGATGCATGTATGTGCCTTAGAGAATCTAAGAATTGCACAGCTCACATGGCAATGTGGAGTGCAGGTTGTTTGGGTAAGGTGAAAGAGTCCGTCTGTGCAACTGTATCCTCTATGTAACTGTACTCACGGAATGGGATTTTCCGAATCTCCCGTGTGTTCCTGTGATTAGGTCATTGTTCTCATTGGCTGCACTGCAGTTAACGCTGTGACATTCTGATCAAGCACACACGTACAGCCACACACACAAACCACGCACACACAGAAAAAGAATATTGCAAAAGAGGTATTAAAAATAGACTTTCAAGGTAGACCAAAGAACATACTGCCAAATGACTTTTGTGGTTTTGAATGCTGTTGACCAAAAATCCATAGGTTTGACCCTACATTCTTACCACATCATCTAGAAGCTGGCAAGGAGAACATTGAATTTACAGTACCAGTCAAAAGTTTGGACTTTAAATGTGTCCAAACTTTTGACTGGTACTGTATATCTCACAACTTTGTTTGCCTACTTTTGCGATTTATTTTTGGAAGTGTGAATGTAATGTTTTCTAAAATAAAGTATATTTCATTGATAAGAATCGGATTGAAGTTGCATTCATTATCATCGTGTCCACAATTAATCCTTGAATTTGCTTAAGGAGCTGTGCTTGCTTGCTTGCGTGTATTGTAAAGTTGTGTGAACAGTTGGTTCCTTGGGGGTGCCAGACTGTCACGTGACTCTTCAGTACTAATTGCTATCAGCACTTGTCCCTCTGAGGCAAGAGTACAGTCGGCTCTCGGATCGAGAGAGAAAGAGGTGGGAGACACAAATCGTTGAAGTATCCAGCCAAGGTCAAGACTTTAATCCTCATTGTCAGTCAGTGAACATCAGGATACTGAAGTATAATAGTCTTTTAGTTTGGGGAACAGCACAGAGGCGCAACAATGATGACCCAAGTGGAAACGACGGTGCAATATGATAACGGATACAACGAGGAGGACTATATGCCGCAGGAGGACGAGTGGGATCGGGACCTGCTGTTGGACCCTGCGTGGGAAAAACAACAAAGAAAGGTGAGTCTAGAATGTCCTGTGCCTGCTGCTGGCAAACTTAAGTTCATTTTTTACGCGCAGGAATATCGGTTGAGCCGGCGCAATTCATACAAGGTGACATTGTAGGTACACCTTGTTTATTTATGTAGTCTACCTAATGAATTAATTGAATTAACCGTTATTTTCGTTGAGTTCTATATCACAAACTTAATTTGTAGTTCCTGGTATTCTGTGCCGCCGGAGCAGGGCTCTGTCTTGGCTCCGGTTGAGGGGGATATTGACGGACGGATGCGGTGGGTACCAGCTAACAATAGCTCACTGAAGCAGCTCTCGAGACTGTTGCCATTCCACTGATAGGCGTGGAATGCAAACTGTCAACAGATGCTGCTAACACATGATGACGTCCTTGGGATTAGAATGGATGCTATATCTAATTTTAACCTCACGACCGAAAGGCATTATAGTGGGTTAATCCCGTGCCCTTGGTGTGGAATTCTTTTGTTTATAGAAACCACACAAAATACACTGCATACAATGGCTGTATATAGTTATACTGATCCACTACAGGATAGAATTATCAAGACTCTTGAATGTCATTAAAGTCCATTAAATTGAGGTATTTCCCAAGTATATTTGATGTGGGTAATACCACTTTTAAAGTCACTCAAATTGATGTAGACGGAGAGATCACATACTGTAAATGTGTACCCATGCAGGCAGCACATGTAATTACCACACGATGTCACGTGGGATTTGTTTCCCCTTGAGGCCCTCTCGGTTGCCTTTCTGGCGACTTAAGGAAATCCCTATAATAGCTTTACCTAATCATTGCACGTATAGCTTCAATCCTCTTACCCATTCAGAGCCACGGAGGAATACACCTGTAATCATGTAGTACCTGGCGGCTCCACCCACAGAGCTGACATCAACTGCTTCTTCAGTGGAACACTCCTAGTATGTCGGCTCTGACAAGCACCGGACGTATGGACCACGTGTACCGTTGACTGACACAATGTGACTTGGTGAAAGTCAAAACGTGACTTTGTGAAAGTCTCCGTGGACAATGTTGATATCTGGTGATTTTCGAATCGCCCTGCACCTCATCCAGGCTTCTCCACAGACTCAGAAGAACACATTCCTCTGACTCGGTGAAAGTCTCCCTGAATGCTTTCGATATCGGCGCTGTGATTTTCAACTCACCATGCACCTTATACAGGCTTCTCCACAGACCCAGAAGAACCAGCCTCTTAAACGACTGGCCCGGGTGGTCCTGTCTGGACTGACACATGGGTATATTTAGCTGTGATCGTCAGGGGGTGTTGGAGCCAAGAGAGGGTGGCGCAGGGGGGGGGTTAGAGAGGTCGGCCGGGTCGGGTCTGGAGGGCCCACCACGTTTTTTAACAAGAGGACAGAAGTTCAATGTCATTACGCCATCCGCTTTCTTCTGTGGTGTGAAATGTGGCCTTTGTTTCCGAAGCCTGTGATATTTCCATCTTAGTCTGGTCCCACTGGGCACACCATGGCATCAGCCTCCCAGCCTCCTGAGAAGACAGGAAGACATTAAGGTCCTTACATGTCTCAGGATCAACTGTGTGGCCCTTTCTAAAGATATATACATATATTTCTTTTGGGCTTTTCACAGCTTTTGTTTCTTGACTGGACAGTTGGGAGACAGGAAAGCAGGGAGAGAGAGGGCCGGAAGATGGGCAGGAAATGGCCTCAGTCGGATTCGAAGCTAGGCCCCTAACGGTTCCTTCTATCTTTGCACTGTCATCAATGTGACTGAAGCACACAAGCCTGTATACAGTATAGCACCAAACCCAAAACTAGTGGTGATACTGTACGAATGTTTACAGGGAAGATGGAGACAGACTGACTGATTCCATTCAGCTTTTTTGGAACAACTCACTTTCAGCTTGGTCTGGTTGTAATGGGATAATACCAGAGATGTTCTGAATGTGACATATAAAACGACTCGAATGCAGTAAATTTACAAGAAGCATCAAGAGAAGAATGTGTACTGTACATGTGACATTTTTGGTCATCTTGATATTGACTTGAATTTTTTTTCAAGCGCTGTCTGTTATCGTGATGACCACCAGAGCAGTCTAAATTTAACCTCTTATATCTTCTGGAATGTGCTCTGGGGTCTGCTTGGAGCTTTCATCTGCACTGTGCTGATCGCTTTCAGGCTCTGTAAGCTATTGCGTGACTTAAATATAAACCTATCAGGAAAGAGTGATCCTGTCTAAATTCAAACAAAGGGATACAGTACTAAGGATGAACTCGTATTACAGTATAACACATTCAAAGTTCCAGTAATGATGGCCAGGCCTGTATGCTGTGAAGGTTGACAGACTGGCATGTACAGTAGGCAATTAAGTGTCCAATTTTGAGAAGAAGTTAAGATTGAGGTGGAGAGCGAGGGGTTAATTGACCCCCAGCAAATGGGTTAATCTGGATATGTGACACTTGTCATAGTGGCCAGAGTCAATACAATTTACGGTTTAAGCGACGACCTGCTAAGCTGTCTCCCTACAGTTTATTTACAGCTGGGATGTAAGGATGTGTGTCTCCTAGTCTATGGTGGCACACTAAAAATTTTTTTTTTCACATTTAGTCATTTAGCAGACGCTCTTTTCCAGAGCGACTTACAGTAAGTACAGGGACATTCCCCCGAGGCAAGTAGGGTGAAGTGCCTTGCCCAAGGACACAACGTCATTTGGCACAGCCGGGAATCGATCCAGCAACCTTCTGATTGCTAGCCCGATTCCCTAACCACTCAGCCACCTGACACATGCTTCTGAAGTGTGTGTTTTAATGTTTTAGAGTTGGGTAGAAAACCAGGAAAACTATTGTCTGTTTGTCCCTCCCCCTATTCCATCCTGCCCAGATTCACAGCCTCTTCTTATCCCAGGGCATGACATGTACATGTTCTTTATGAGTTTATTGTAGCCCTTTCTCACCTAGACCTTCACAGCATGGTGCAACTCCCACCTGAGGAAAGCAGGAACACAGATTGAGAACATCGAGGAAGACTTTAGAAATGGCCTTAAACTCATGCTGCTCTTGGAAGTTATTTCAGGTAATTTACATCTTTGCAATATAGTCTGTCTCACGATTACTAGCCTATACTTTGATTACCCCAGATGGGTGATGTCATCAGCAGGTTTTCAAAGGAGCAGCAGCACTTACCCGAAGAAGTCAATTGCTCGATCCTGTTTTATGTCTTGACTTCTCTTTCTGCAGGGGAGAGGTTACCCAAGCCTGACAGAGGGAAGATGCGTTTTCACAAGATAGCCAATGTCAACAAAGCCTTGGACTTCATCACAAGCAAAGGAGTCAAACTTGTCTCCATCGGAGCTGAGGGTGAGAGAAACGTTTTATACTGTTCAGAAAATTGCTGTGATAACCAAAGCTTCAATAAGAACTAAACCAATATCCTCCTCTCATGAATGTAGTCAGAAGTATTAGTAATCAGAAGTATTAGTAGTATCTTACGGAAGAGCTAGTGGAATGTAACAGCATTTAGCTCTATGTCTTCTGTAGAGATTACGGACGGGAACATTAAAATGACTCTGGGAATGATCTGGACCATCATCCTCCGTTTCGCCATCCAGGATATCTCTGTGGAAGGTACCTGACCTGTGATAGGATACCAGCCCGCTACAGGCCTTCCCTCCATTTTCACATGACCTTCATTACACTAATAATAGTCATCAAATAGTACTTGATATATCAGAGAATCTGCTTCCCAGAAACCTCGGCTAAAGAAGGTCTTCTTCTGTGGTGCCAGAGAAAGACCGCCCCCTACAGGAACGTCAATGTCCAGAACTTCCATATCAGGTGAGAACTTTTGAAATCGTTTTATTTCCCACCCTGTACTCGTTGAGTAAACCACTTATAGACTTGTGACAACAAAACGTCGCGCAAACGTTTCAATGCGAATGACCTTGATGCAGTGAATGCTGGGAGAGGGTTGTATTGAGTCCTGTGTAGTCCTTTTGAACCCTGACCTCTGACTCTCTCTGCTCATTGGCTGGTGAAGCTGGAAGGATGGCCTGGCCTTCTGTGCTCTGATTCACAGACACAGACCCGACCTCATCGACTACGCTAAGCTCAACAAGGTGTCCAGCACAACCCCAAACCGTACTAACAGGGATCATTCACTCCCAACAATTAAGCCTGTTGAAACAGTAAAACGAAACTACACCGTTATTCCAAAAGCGTTTTTAACGGAAACGTTAAATACGTATGGAATCGGTTTGCGGTGACTACTGACACACTGTCAAGTTGAATGAGATTTGATTGTCCTTGGTGTGTGTTTTCATTCACCCCTTGTCCCTTACTGATGTTTTGTGTTCACCTCTTCACTTCATTATCTGCTGTCTTTCCCTTCCTGTTGTTGTTGATGTTGTGATCCAAGCTGGAAGAATGGGTTAGCCTTCTGTGCACTGATCCATAAGCACAGGCCTGAGCTGATCAACTACCACAGCCTGAAGGTATTTCAGGAGCAGCACCGAGTTTGGACCGTTATTCTCTGTGGTAGTTGACTAGTACGTTTTTGTAGAGATCTCAACTCAGTGTGTAGTAGGTAAATGTTTTCAGACGTAGTGGGATTCTGTGTGAGATGTGTGAAAGACTGGATAGCATCAGTGTAGTAAATTAGAAATACTAGATTGTATTTGTGTAAACTTAACTGGTAGTTAGGAGGGAAACAGCCCTCTACGTCGAACCCAGTCGAACTCTACGAGATGGCAGCAACTCAGTGTTGTCCCTGAATAGCTGTGGAAATGTGAGCCTGTCAGGACAGCCATGGCTTTACCTCAGCTGTGACGGACAGACACACACCATGGCATGGATGCTCTTTATAGAACCATCAGATCAATCCTGCTTGGGAATATAGGGACAATGTCGTATTTGTGAATCTGTCCCAAGTTAAAGGGCTATTACGCCGAATAAGGATAACAAAGGATAGCTGAGTGGTAGACAGACAGATGGACATATCATGACTGACTGACAGGCACACACACACACACACCCACACCTCCACCCACTGAGCCCAGACAGGCCTTGTCAGCTGTTGGGTCTGGCTCCAGGTGAGTGGGCCCAGTAAGCCTTAAGCCTTAACCGTAAGCCTGATGAAACGGCCCAGGGTGTGGGGGGGTGGAACAGCGCCCAGGCCCTCTGGTATCTCTGCAGCTGCTTCTGCCCTGTAGCAGCCTCCCCCTGCACCCCACCACCCCACCCGACCCCACCTCACCGCCCCCCCACATTTGGTGAAAGGAGAACAGTGAATCAGACAGAAAGGAACAACACCAGCAGCATTACCCCCCCCATCCCTCACCCCTACCAGTAAACACTCCAACTCACCCTGCCCCTCTAACTAAACCGGGTTACTGTCCCTTCAGTTAATCCTGTTAATCACTGTGTATAAGAGGAATAAACTCTCATGGTTTACACATGTCACAATTCTCAGCCTGTTGTTCATGGCTCAGTCTATTCAGATTCACCAACTGACTTTGAGGGGGGTGTCATATGTACTCCCCGTCCCCTGGATCTGTGACGAGCTTTGTCTCCATTCTCAGGACGATCCCATGGGTAACCTGAACCTGGCTTTCGACATTGCAGAGAAACACCTGGACATTCCCAAAATGCTGGACGCCGAAGGTAATGTTTGCACAGGACACCACGGCCGCTCAAATCACACGCATACAGCTTTTCTCCGCCGTTGAATGTCATCAAAACGGCTGTTCAGGAGGGGTCAGCGGACAGTTCCATTCCAGTGAAGGTGGAATTTAGATGAATGAAATGAGTCGATCGTGAGTGACTACAGTATGGATGCTAAGCTCACTACATGGTCTCCCCTCCACACAGACATAATGGGCACAACCACGCCTGACGACAGGACTGTCTTGACTTATGTGTCAAGTTACTATCACACCTTTGCAGGTGTTCAGAAGGTGAGGGTGCCGTAGCCCTACTCCATGCCTGCCCTCCAAAATGTGCCTCGCTCTGAAACCTCCTGTCCGTTTTAGTCCCAGGGGTAGATTCCTCCCTTACCGATACCCCACCACCACCACCAAGTTTAGTATAGCCCTTTCAGTGAAGATTCTTAGACGTGCTAGATCCTAAAGTGACCTAGGTGTGTTAGATCTTTCTGTATTTCTACTCCATGCTCTCTCCCAGTATTGTGCTCCCTCTTCTCCAGTGGTACATTTTCCTGCCATCCAAACTTCCTGTTATCCTCCTCCCTCTCCCTCCTGTAGACATCATCAACACCCCTAAACCCGATGAGAGAGCTATCATGACCTATGTTTCCTGCTTCTACCATGCTTTTGCTGGAGCCGAGCAGGTACACAGCTTGCACCAGCAATCTGGTGCACTTGTGTCTTTTTTTTAAGTGAATCATATATTTTAAAAGGCTTAAAATAAAGTGCTTTTGTTTATGCGTGATGAAAATAATATGACTCTACCTCTATCCTTTACCCTCACCTCTCTTTTTTTCTCTTCTTCTATTTTCTCTCCCTTTCTCCGCAGGCAGAGACGGCTGCTAACAGGATCTGTAAGGTGCTGGGTGTCAACCAGGAGAATGAGAAAATGATGGAGGAGTATGAGAGACTGGCCAGTGAGGTACTGAATAATAGTGAATACTACCATTTAAACATATAGTTCTCACCATGCAATTTGATTGGTCTGTTTTGGCATTCCAGGAGTGGTGTTATTTTACAATATTCGAAAGACAGACATTGATTTACATTTAGTCATTTAGCAGACACTCTTATCCAGAGCAACTTACAGTAAGTACAGGGATATTCCCCCGAGGCAAGTAGGCTGAAGTGCATTGTCCAAGCACACAACATTTTGCACAGCAGGGAATCGAACCAGCAACCTTCTGATTACTAGCCTGATTCCCTAACCGCTCAGCCACCTGACAACCTACATAGTCTAATTTTGGAAATAAAAACAACCAAAGCAACAAAAAAAAACACCTCTTCAGCTCACTTCCAAACCCTCAGCCAGTGGCTCAGTCAGTCTGTCCATCCAGCATTTCAATCCGGTCCTGTCCTGCAGCTCCTGGAGTGGATCCGTCGGACCACACCCTGGCTGGAGAACCGGACCTCGGAGAAGACCATGGTGGAGATGCAGCGGAAGCTGGAGGACTTCCGGGACTACCGCCGCATGCACAAGCCCCCCAAGGTGCAGGAGAAGTGTCAGCTGGAGATCAACTTCAACACCCTGCAGACCAAGCTGCGCATCAGCAACAGGCCCGCCTTCATGCCCTCCGAAGGCAAGATGGTGTCTGTAAGTGTTAGACTCATCACTCAGGACAGAACACACCAAAAAGACAAGACATATCTGTTTATATATTTCTGTCGGTTCATATGTTTGTTGCCATGACGTGGTGTTTTCAAGTGTAATTCAATAAATGACTTTGATCAGAATCTGGTTTATTGCCAAATAAGTTTACATAAACAACACAGTCTGTTACAGTCTGTTAGTGTGCAGAGTGAGATGTGTGGATGTTGGCTGTGTGTTTGCAGGACATTGCCAGTGCGTGGCAGGGTCTGGAAGGGGCAGAGAAAGGCTATGAGGAGTGGCTTCTCACTGAGATCCGCAGGCTGCAGAGACTCGACCACCTGGCGGAGAAGTTTCGCCAGAAAGCCACCACCCATGAGACCTGGGCCAGTGGTCAGTCTGAGCTCTGTCTGACTTTGTCTGTGTCTGTCTGTCTGTCTGTCTGTCTGTCTGTCTGTCTGTCTGTCTGAGCTTCCTGCTATGTTTAAACAAGTCTGGGATGTAAGAATATAATTGATGAGATCCCCCAAATCCTCTTGACAATGGGGATTAACCAGTATGCAAAGGTTGGATTATCTGTCGTACAGCATTTAGTAGACTCTCTCTATTACAAGTCTCACGCTTTATCCCCATCACGATATCTGTGCGTGTCTCTGTGTGTGTCTGTGTGTGTGTCTGTGTGCGTGTCTGTGTGTGTGTCTGTGTGCGTGTCTGTGTGTGTCTGTGTGCGTGTCTGTGTGCGTGTCTGTGTGTGTCTGTGTGCGTGTCTGTGTGTGTGTCTGTGTGCGTGTCTGTGTGTGTGTCTGTGTGCGTGTCTGTGCGTGTCTGTGTGTGTCTGTGTGTGTGTCTGTGTGCGTGTCTGTGTGCTTACACCCCAGGAAAGGACCTGATACTGTCTCAGAAGGACTTTGAGACAGCCACTTTCACAGAGGTGCGAGCGTTGCTACGAAAACACGAGGCCTTTGAGAGTGACCTGGCGGCCCACCAGGATAGGGTAGAACAGATTGCTGCCATCGCCCAGGAACTCAAGTACGATGGCCCCTTTTAAAAACAATACTTTGAATTTGAAATCATCACAAGGATTGTTCTGAATATTTGTCAAAAGTATTCTACCTTTGGGCACCATCTACCTCCTCGTAAGGGGTTAACATTAGTGTTTGCCAAACCATAAGTCAGATGCATTAGGGGTTTCCCTCAGAAACTGACACATTAAATGTCAAATGTCAATAGATTGTCCTATAAGCAATTTCAAGACTTGGGTCTTAAAACCCTCCGTTCTGATAAGTATTTCTGAAGATAACTGCTCTTAAAGTTGGATATGTCAGCAGTTACTGGATATAATCCTCTCTATTAATGTCTGCGTGCAGTGAGCTAGACTATCACGATGTGGCTGCAGTCAACCAGCGCTGCCAGAGCATCTGTGACCTGTGGGACCAGCTGGGGACCCTGACCCAGAAGAGGAGAGAAGTCCTGGAGGTGAGGCCCGACTCACTCCTGTTGTGACACCTGTTGTACTGATAACGTTCAGGGGAGGGATATTGCATTTGAACACTTTCGGACAGAGCCTTTCAGCTGGATCAGTTGTCAGCGATGGAAAACGATAATGTTTTAATGCGTTGCTTCATCTCCCATGCATCAAGTCAGCATTGGAGAAGAGATTGAGCCTATTATCTAGCCCTATCCCTGTTTAACCATCTGCTCAGGACAGCAAGGGCCTGTTGATAGCTGCTTCTGGTACTGGAGATTGTTGATGAATTATTGATGCATTGCTTTTGACACAGCTATTGATTACGCACAACATCCTACAGGAGGCCATCTTGTTTCTTGCTGTGATCAGACTGTTTATGAACCTGGCCTGGTTAGATGGGATTAATGCTGGATCAGCGAGATCCAGTTCTAAATATTTAAAACTGCTGGTGCACCGTTCTTTTCAATTTTGCCAAGTAAATTTGTAAAAATCATTCAGATCCAAACTGAGCATTTTATTTATTAGTTTATTTGTCAGGGACAATGCAGCGCACATTATTACATACATAATTATCACAGTCAAAGCCATAACAATATGTGTAGATGTGTTGCATAAAAGGTTTCTAGCCAATAGGCTAATTTGCAACCCCAGTCCCTGTTAATTACAGTTCCAAGCACTTATGACTAAATACACAACTGAAACAGGAAACAAAAAATTGGGTTTCTAATATGAATTCGGACCTTGGAGAAGGGAATCAGCTAGGGAGGTATTGTAGAGCTACAGTGTAGATGATATGGCTGGTTTTGTCCAGCATCAGTCTGGATGGAAGCCCACTGACCACTTCCTCTGAGCCTCTCCAGACCCAAATGTGTGAGGGCCCCTGAGCAGGGCCTGGGATTAAGGTGACTGACAAGGGCTGATGTCAGGCCCCACCCTTGCCTGAGGAGGGAGGGGGGGGGGGGCTAATCCATAAAGACAGCCATGCCAAACTACATCAGGTCATGTCAATGTGATGCATCCTGGGATTAGTAGTGCAAACAGGGCGACGAGCATGCTGGTTGATGGTGGTTGAACAGGGTGCTTGTTCCCCTGTTCTGGTTTCCAGAGGACGGAGAAACTGTTGGAGACGATTGATCAGCTGTTCCTGGAGTTTGCCAAGAGGTCTGCTCCCTTCAACAACTGGATGGAAGGAGCTATGGAAGACCTGCAGGACATGTTCATTGTGCACACTATTGAGGAGGTCCAGGTACATGTACACTCCTGCACACGCACAGTGTTAGGATAATCAAATTTAAGGATGTATTTTTGTTCTCCTTGAATAATTCTTCATTGAATTAATTAATAGATTGTAGAAATCAGTATTTACTTAAAAAAATGCTTAGATTTGAGGGGGGGGGGGGGGGGGGGGGGGTTACAGTGAAGTAACATCATCAAAACAGTAACACACAACAATCCCTGTGTTGATTCTGTTCCTTATCTGCATTTCTGTCCCTCTCTCTCCTCTCCTCCCGTTCACTCTCGTTCCAACCTGTTCCTGCAGAGTCTGATCGCAGCTCATGAGCAGTTCAAGGCCACTCTCCCCGAAGCGGAGGGAGAGAGACAGGCTATCGTTGGGATTCACAATGAGGTGCAGAAGATCTCCCAGAGTTACGGCATCAAGGCTGACATCCACAACCCCTACAGCACCATCACCACTGAGGAGCTTCTTATCAAGTGGGATAAGGTACAGCTGCATCTCCCTGGCACAAACACCTCCGTCTCTGGAGGAGGGGATCCCTCTCTGAATTGCTCCTCCCAAGGTTTCTTCAATTTTTTTTCCCGTTGGGAGTTTTTCCTTGTCTTCCTTGAGGGTTTAGGTTGGTTGAGGGGCAGTTCTATGGGCGCATGTGAAGCCCTCTGTGACATGCTTGCGTGTAAAAAGGGCTATGCAAATACATTTGATTTGACCTCACACACACACACACACACAGACCCTCAAACACCCATGCAAAAGAAAGCATCTTTCTCATTTTGTGTTTACATTTAGCAGACGCTTTTACCCAGAGCGACTTACAGTAAGTACAGGGACATTTCCCCCGAGGCAAGTAGGGACACAAGGACACAACGTAATTTGGCACAGCAGGGAATCGAACCAGCAACCTTCTGATTACTAGCCCGATTCCCTAACCGCTCAGCCATCTGACTCTGTGTTTGTTGCTTGTGATGGTTTGAGCAGGTGAAGAAGCTGGTTCCTCAGAGAGATGGATCCCTCCAGGAGGAACTGGCACGGCAGCATTCTGACGAAAGGCTCAGAAGGCAGTTTGCTGCCCAAGCAAACCTGATTGGACCATGGATCCAGACAAGGATGGAGGTCAGCTAGGGCAGGCAGATAGCCTTGTCCTTCTCACACACACACAACTCCTTTTTTTAACACATCTTGGGTTGGTTTACAGCCTCTAAATCATTTACAAACATTCATGGCAGTGATTATCTGCTGAAACAAACCTTGAATCGTATTTCGGTAAAAGGCAATCAGGAAGTTCACCTTCAGAACGGTGTGTTTCTGACAGGAGATTGGCCGTTGCGCTCTGGAGATAGGCGGGACTCTGGAGGACCAGATGACTCAGCTGAAGCAGTGCGAGCACATCATCGTCGCCTACAAACCCAACATCGATAAGCTAGAGGGAGACCACCAGCTCATTCAGGAGTCTCTGGTGTTTGACAACAAGCACACCAACTACACCATGGAGGTAAAACCTCGCACGGAGAAAACAAGGAACGAATACAATTAGAATCATTACTACTAAAACTAGTTCCAAAACAAAAGGGAAAACGTTTACCTGTGAAATGAATATAATTTTTACAAGTTGTTCATTGGTCCTCTCTGTGTGAGTGTAACTGCCCTTTGTTCGCAGCACATTCGTGTGGGCTGGGAGCTGCTCCTCACCACCATCGCTCGCACCATCAATGAGATTGAGAGCCAGATCCTGACCCGTGACGCCAAGGGCATCAGCCAGCAGCAGATGCACGAGTTCCGCTCGTCCTTCAACCACTTTGACCGGGTACAGTGCTCCGCCCTTGCAGCCCCATCGGCCCGTTTCTAAAGGAAACTTGCAGCTTCGCAAACACCCTAACCCCCCCCCCCCCCCCGCTACAGTCAACTGTACCCAAACCGTACAAACGAACCAGTGGCTGACAAGTAGTTTTGAGTTTAATACATTTAAAACTTGAAACCTTTAACTGAACCTTTGGTTAGTTGAATGATGCCATATCACTAACTAAAACTAACTTTCTAATTTCCCATCCAGAAGCTGCATAAGGAAAGAGGGGTAAAACCTACCATCACGTGGCTATAAACTGCTATAGTAGCTCACTAGCACACTGGGGTGCTTTAGTATGTAGTGGTAGACTTCCATGCTAGAAAACGGCAAGATGTTAATTCGATCCTCGGTACACATGTCAGTGTTTCTAACCCGGCTCTTTAACACACGGACTCAGGAGAACATGGGCAAGCTTCGTCGTGAAGAGTTCAAGGCTTGCCTCATCAGCCTGGGCAGTGTGTGCAATGACAAGCAGGTACTCACACAGAGTCCTTTATCCTCTCCTGGCCTACTCACCTACTCCTCTTCTGACCTAATCACCCCACCTTTCCTTAGCAAAGTAGCCTTTTTTTGTGTTAACCCTTGTTAGAAAGACCAAGTTGGTCTTTGCTGAAGCACTTGCTTTATAAAAACGAATCCTAAAGTGAATCTCCTTTCTCTCTCCACATCTTTTGTCGCCGCTATCCAACTGTGTTTGTATGTGTTCGATGTTTGAGGTTGGGTCTGTGCTCCTCTCCTCTTCTCCCCTGCTTTCCCACCCATCTCCTGCTCCTGGACCCTGCTTCTCTCCTCCTCCTCCACCCACCCTCCTGACCCCTGACTGGACCCAACCTGTAGAAGAAGCACGGTGCGATGGATACTGATGACTTTAGGGCCTGTCTGATCTCCATGGGTTACGACCTGGTAGGGTTTCACTGTGATCACTGAGAGATGTTTCACACCAATGAATACACTGTCTGCTTTCAACTTATTCTTTTATCGCCAAAACACTTTATCATGTAACTACATAGCAGCAGCTAAAGTTGAGGCATTGTTGGTGTACCATACTATTTAGGAAAAAAGGCATTAGAGAACTACACTGTGTGTTACACTTTGAGAAGAGGTGTCTACTATCTCACAAGTGGTGAGGTTGAAAGACACGGCTGATACGATGTACTGGCTCGGCCTCTAATCCTCCCTCTGTGTCTCTGTGTCAGGGTGAGGTGGAGTTTGCCAGGATCATGATGATGGTGGATCCCAGTGCCACAGGGATGGTTTCTTTCCAGTCCTTCATTGACTTCATGACCCGAGAAACTGCTGACACCGACACGGCAGAACAAGTGGTGGCTTCTTTTAGGATCTTGGCCGCCGATAAGGTGTGTGTGTGTGTGTGTGTGTAGAAGATGTTCCTGAGAAAATAATCTGAAATTGTGAGAGCACGATAACGTCCATCTGGGTTTAGTAACTAATTTATTGTTCTTAATTAAGGTTTTTACAAAAATATATATAATGTTCTAACTTCAAAAAACCTTGCTAAAAGTGCTGTGTTTGTGCCATACTGCCCCCTGGTGTTTGTCTCCCAGCCTTTCATCCTGGTGGAGGAGCTACGGAGGGAACTGCCCCCAGACCAGGCAGAGTATTGCATCATGAGGATGCCTCCTTACCCTGGCCAGGGAGGTCCACCAGGGGCACTAGACTACACTGCCTTCTCTACCGCACTCTACGGAGAGAGTGACCTCTAACACTGCAAACCCCTTTAAATGTACACTGACACGACAGGCTAAACGTCAGTTGGTTCTTCTTACAGTGGGTGTGTTTTAGTTCACTGATAGCGTCCAATGTTTATCACATCTCTTGTTTGATCAGTGCCTTTGTCCAGGAACACAGCTATGAGTTTAATTCTGATTCCTGAGATTCTTTCTCTGGTATTTTCAGTATAAGAGGATTGTTTAACGCTATTGAAAAATTAGTTATTTATAATTCAAATTCTAGTGTGGTGATGACATAAATGTAGAGACTTGGTGCCTATGCAAATGCTTCTCACACATATCATTATTGATCTGCTATCATAATAAGCCATGTTACCCGTGTGATTGATTTGAATTTACACATGCAAGTCATAACAGACGGAACACTATCTTTTTGAAACAGAATTAGTTACTTTGTACTAATTAAATGAATTGAAACATACAACCTTGCCTCTTTGACAATGTCGCTAATTGCCTTTGATCCTACAAAATTCCAACAAACTTTGTATCAAACCTTAGATAGGGTTTAGGCTGCATAGCTTGCATGCTATCAGGCAACAAATGTTTTTCATTTGTTTCCTGGGGTGGACGAGAATGCAAACACAGTATTCAGTCTAAAGCAGCCCTTGTTGGTACTAGGGTGGGGGATTATACCTTTAATCTGTACAAAACCAATGACCAAGTGAACCAATCATCCAATAAACCCTCTTTGTGCTTAAATCAATTCACTTGTCTCTGTTCTGTATTGAATCTGATGCTTATGTTAAACCTAGTTCATGTTTGAGATTAGTTAGGATGAACAAAGCAAAAATAAATTTCCCACAATTTATTGTTATTTAAAAAGCTGGGGTGATAAATATATAAATAAATACAGGTTATGAATAGTTTATAATCCTGGACCACGATGGCCGCTGTCCCGCATGTTTTCCCTGCTCCAGCACACCTGATTCAAATGAATGGTCATTACCCGGCTTCCACAGAGCTTGATAACGACCCATTCATTTGAAACAGGTGTGCTGGAGCAGGGAAACATCTCAAACATGCAGGACAGCGGCCCCCTTCGATTGGAGAACCCTGGTTTAAATTGCACTTTAATAACTGCTGACAATTGTCAATATTGAATTCTTAATAAGTTGCGGTTGCAGAATTATTTTTGAATCATTGATAAACTCTTTTCATAATTTACTGTAGGAAACTGGTTCAACAAAGTATATAATTAAATAAAGCTGCAAGCAGCGATGTGGGTTCCTCTGCAAAATGGCTAAATATTATACAAATGTACATTGTAGAAAGTCAAGAGTTGAACAACAAGAGAGCAAAACTACTTAATGTTTGGCTAACAACAATAGGCTGAATGGGGATTTGAACTTGTGAGCATAAAGTTACAAGTAAGTTTTTCTATCCTCTCTGCTACACACAAACTATTAACCCTCACGCTCTCCTCATCGTCTATGCAGCTGGCCAGGAGGGGTCAGCAGGTCTCCAGGAGGCTCCACGACTGGGCAGCAACAACGCTGCGCGTGCAGCAATTCACGTGAGGGATGCATTCACTGCATATTTCAATGCAGAAAGTGCAGTGCCCTGGCAGCAATCAGTTGTGTAGCCCATGTCATCAAGAAACAAAGGCTCTTTTAAGAGCCACCCACATTAATCAGCAAAAGGCAAACAGTTCCAGAATGTTCTTTTCGTAAAATATGAGCTTAAATCTTTCTGTGGTCATGTTTAATTCTTATCATTATTAATTTTCACTACCAACCATTCTCTTCATTCGAAATGATCTGTGACCCCACCGTAACTGCTTCCCAAAGGAATTAAATCATCAAACGATGGTTTGTGGTAGTTATATCATCCCTTCACACTAATCTGGAACCATATTTTCTGATTTGGAGCCATCACAGAGCCAGTTCCACAGAGGTCACCATTTCTGACAGCCGTCAGAATGTGTGACCCAGAAAAAAAGCCCTCCAAAAAATTTGTGACCCCACTGTAACTGCTTCCCAAAGGAATTACATCTGGTTTGGGGTAGTTATATCATCCCTTCTTACTAATCTGGAACCATATTTTCTTTCCATCTTTACACAAATCTGGAGCCATGTTTTCCAATTTGGAGACCTTCCAAGACTTCACAAATGTCTCTGGTGCGGTGTTCAACCTCACCAGGTCTTCTGTGAAGTTCGTTGGGCCCTGGAGGGGAAGGACGGATGTACCAGGGGGGCTGGCCCACTGGTCCTCTTCCTGGCTTATGTGTATCTCATGCCGGCCGGCATGCGGAGGCCCTTGACACGGTTCGTATTTCGCTTCCTCTGGGGGGAGATACAAGATGTCCGCATGCTGGCCCCCGTGAGAAGGACGTGCTGCACTTCCTGCTGAAGCTTGACTGCGTGTTAGTTTCTCTTATGGCAAGCATTGTCAGATTTGGTCCAAGCTCAAACAGCTGTAATTCAGTCATAATTTCACATATCAAGGTGAAACTTTGCAGGGTACTTCAGAGTGGTGTCATTTTGAACACAATAAGGTTTGAAAAACCATCAGTCAAAATTATATTTTATTTATTAACAAAAAAAATTTGAGGCAATGTGTACATAAATACCCCTCTTTCAGCCATTTTGTATTTGATTAAACTCTTAAGTAACATTTTTAAATACATCAATGGTACATACCTGTACAAACTTCCAAGTCAATTTGATTTTTTTTTTGAAGAGATCGATTTTGAAGGTTTTTGCAAAATGTCGCTGTACAGGAAAGTCCATCATGGCGGACCGTATGGGTCCTTGAGGAGTTTTTGTTCCCCATGAGGAATAAGGAATATAGGCTACACCAAGTTTCAGAAGAATTTTAGTTAAGGGGTGGAAATGCCATCTCTTTGAAAATCGGACTTTAGGGCGTGGCCTGTGGTGGCCCCTACAGTCGAAGGTGTTCCATATTTGGTGTAGGGGTACCTCCTTAGAGGTAATTAGTGGTTCTAAATGTATAGCGTAATTTCTTTTTATGCGTGCATGCGACGTATGCATGCAGTAGACGAATCTGTTTGTGGTCGAATCAAAACGAGTCGTGACTCTCAAGTCAGTAGAAAGATTCATTCCATTTGAACGAATCATTTGCGCGGATGTTAATCACACGGTTACTGACAACGCGTTTGGCTTTTTGAGGAGACGGCTTGTGGTAGAAGGCTGAGTTTAATTCACAGCGGTGGTAATTTGACCACTTTAGCTTTCTTAAAATGGCAAGAACCACAGAGAGCGAGGATGAAATTCATTTTCTACGAACGGTGAGTAGCCTGTAGCCACTTGGACATACGAAATGGATTTCAAGAAATTGATTAAGACCTTTGAGGGACTTATTCACAGTTGAGTTTCCTCCATAATTCATATCATACTGTACATGTTAGCAATATTCCCAAGACTTATATATATATATATAAGTACTAAGTATATTTTCAATCTGTCAGAAAATTAAATACTATCCTGCTTGTATTGTTATTGTGTATGGTAGGCAGTGGCACAATAGTATACTTTTTAAACTTTAACAAAGCCCAGTTCAAAATGTGTTAAATGTATTTATTATTTTACTTCAAACTATTCTTGAGACAATGAAACATCATAGTTGTCCTATTCACTGCAGGGTGTCTCTGCGCTCTTATAAGGACATCTCATAGATGGCACCTCATTGACTCTGGAACACCATCTTATATTGCCTCTGCGTCTCCTTGTGTATACAGTTCAATGTTTTATTTTCCAAACAGTTTATATGAGCCTGCAGGGCTTTGTAAGCACAGGCAGGGGATGACTAGGAATGTCAGGCCCATCACAAGACATGGCTCCGGACTCCATAAAATATGGATTAATGTTGGCCATGTAAATCCAATCCATAACTTATCCCTGAATCATTCTGTCTCTTTACAACGCTCCCACCCACGGCGTCCCGATTCTGTGTGCCCAACTGTGCGAGTGACATACTCCAGAAGCCCTCTGATAAGGGAGTGGGGGGGGGTTATGGCCGGGCTCAGAGCACACACTGACACCTCGGTGGTGGCATCTGGCCTGACAGAGAGGTGTCAGAGACCCTGTCTCTCTTCCTATCTCCGTCCGGCCTCCCTATAAGGCTGTCTGAGTGGTTGAGGTGACCTGATTCTCCTGGTGAGCACTTCAAAAAGGAATTTAGGACAGACTGAATAGGCCTTGGTGACCCTCAAGCAAAAGAGTGTGTCTGTGTGTGTATACTGTATTTAATGTGTGTGTGTGTGTATGTTTTAGGAAGAATAAAAATAAGACTTTATTTGTCTCACAGTAAGACACACACACACACTTGCAGGGAGCTGCGACGCAAGGAACACACACGGATGCGCATGTGTGTGTGAGAGTTTGTTTCAGAGTGTGTGCATGCAGCTCATTGACCTGTCCCCGTGTCTGCTGTCAGAGTGACGAGGTGGTCCTGCAGAGTGCTTACACGTCCCAGCAAGAGCATCTGAAGCTGTGCCTGGCTGCAGAAGGCTACGGCTGCAGACTCTGCAGCTTGCAGTCCACCTCCCACTGCAAGGTAGGGGCCCATGCCTTACACACCTTCAATACAGGTGCTATGGAGAGAAACATGGTTTGGGGATTAATTTGAGAATAAAAAAAAGCTACAGGTTGTTTATCCAATCTGAATGAATAAAAGACACGAAGATCTCCTATCTTCTTGAACAAAAGTTCCCGATGTGAAACCTTTTGAATACCAAGGCATTGGTAGACATTTGAATTTGGACGCATCTGTATTTTTCAGAATGTTCCCCCAGACTTGTCGGTGTGTGCCTATGTGCTGGCCCAGTGTCTGTCTGTCCGAGCCTTGCAGGAGATGCTGGCCAACAGGGAGGAAAAGGCTAATGGGGTGAGCAACACTCCCCGGTCTTTAAATGTGGACCTCAATACTGCATGGAGGTGCCGTTTGCTGTAGACAGTTACCTCATTGCTCTCCCTGTTTGTTGCTTGTTTACTGTGAATTACAGCATAGGTTATAGGTGCAGTATTATTCAGTCTCTGTTGTGTTCTGCAGATTGGACTGGGGGGAGCGAATCGTACCCTTCTCTATGGCCAGGCTGTTTTGCTACGACATTCCTACAGTGGAATGGTAAGACTCCTATCTTATTATGTTCATCAACCTTACAATACCTATTCTCTGATTTGTCTGTGTTTGGTTCCTGCTTCCAGGGAGTTAGCATTTACAATCTGTTTTAATTTCCTTTAGTATCTCTGCTGCTTGTCCACATCTGGGTCCTCCACTGACAAGCTTGCTTTTGACGTGGGTTTGCAGGAAGATAATACAGGTATTCGTGACGTTTCTGAGATCTATCTTAACTGAGCCTTTGAGGAGAGTGATAGGGCTGCAGAAGCACTCATGTTGTTGCCCTCTGAACTTGGTTGCGCCTGCAGGGGAGGCCTGCTGGTGGACCGTTCACCCTGCCTCCAAGCAGAGGTCGGAGGGGGAAAAAGTGCGTGTCGGTGACGACCTCATCTTTGTCAGCGTCTCGTCAGAGAGATACCTAGTGAGCGAGAAGAACCTATAACATTCACAATGAGATAAACAGACATGGCAGTCTGTAGGGGGGATTCATTTGCCTTTGATGGCGTGGAGAAAAACTGGTTGGACTCTATGGCTTCTTTGTTTTTCCATACAGCATTTGTCTTTTGGAAGTGTGGTGGATAACAAGAGCGAGAGCGGGAATCTCATCGTGGACGCATCTTTCCAGCAGACTCTTTGGAGCGTTGCTCCAATTTGTTCAGGAGGCGGAATAGCTGAAGGTAGAATCTATAACAGAATCTAAGAACAATTCCGTTACCAAGACATGGTAGGATTAAGCCTAGTCCTAAAGTAAAGATTCAATGAAAGATCTCCATTGAAAAAGGGTTTTGTTTAGGACAAGGCTTAATCCTTGTCTGGGAAACTGGGCCTATACTGACAGTAATGGTTATGCTGAATGATAGGTTATCTAAAGGGCGGGGATACGTTGAGGCTCCTGCATGGTCACACGGACGAGTGTCTGACCATCCCCTCTACGGAACAGGGGGAGGAGCTACGAAGGTCAGTCAGACACTCGTCACCATACAAACGGAGTGAAACCAGGAAGTAGCGTTGCCTTCCTTCATGAGGCCCAATGCTGTCTGTCTGTCTCTGTCTTTCTGTCTGCCTGTCTGCCTGTCTGTGTCTGCCTGTCTGTGTCTGTCTGTCTGTCTGTCTGTCTCTGCCTGTCTGTTTGTCTGTCTGTCTGCCTGTCTGCCTGTCTATCTGTCTATCTGTCTCTGTCTGTCTGTGTCTGTCTGTCTGCCTGTCTGTCTATCTGCCTGTCTGTCTCTGCCTGTCTGTCTGTCCAGGGTGGTGCACTATGAAGGAGGAGCTGTCTCCAGCCACGCCCGCTCCCTCTGGAGATTGGAGATTCTACGTGTTGCGTAAGTCTGCCTGACAAAACCGTGGCAGCAACCATCCCTGAACTGCGTCTGAACTCTTAAACCGTATCGTAACCATGACTTCCGATTGCTCAGGTGGAGTGGTAGTCACACACGCTGGGGTCAGCCGTTTCGCCTGCGTCATGTGACCACCGGGAGATACCTAAGTGTGACGGAGGATCGAGGCCTCTTATTGGTCGACCGGGAGAAGGCGGAGGTCAAAGTCTCTGCCTTTTGCTTCCATCCCTCCAAGGTCAGAGGTCAAACAAGCATTGTTTTTACAATGCCCCTCACAAAAGTGTGGATCAATCAGATCTCATGGCAATCACAAACCTATTGCTAAGGCTTCCTATCCAAATATAAGCTTGTGTATTGTAGTTAACTATCCCACCTTTCACATCATGGTGATTTATGAGCCGCATCCAAAAGGATTGTGTATATATATATATTTATTTTGTATACGTTTTGATTGACTCCCCTTGCAGGAGAAGCTGGATCCGTGGATGAAGAAGGATGTGGATGGCATGGGCATCCCGGAGATCAAGTATGGAGACTCCCTGTGCTACGTCCAGCACGTGGACACTGGCCTCTGGCTCACCTACCAGGCTGTGGACGCCAAGTGTGCCCGCATGGGAGCGCTGCAGCGCAGGGTAAATAACTACAGAGACAACAGCTTTGTCAGATAAAAATTATTATTCTGAAATCTTCTTAATCACAGTTGGTCATGGCCTAGGAACTCTTAAAGCAGTGGTTCCCAACCCTGGAGCAGGGAAACATCTAAAACATCCCGAGGACCAGGGTTGGGAACCACTGTCTTAAAGGCTCAATATGAGTAGATTTAAAGTATTATATGATTTAACCATGCAGGGCAAGATGAGCGTTTTAAATAATCCCATCATGCTTGGCTCTCCTCCCCAGGCCATCCTGCACAGTGAGGGTCACATGGATGACGGGCTGAGTCTGTCTCGCTCTCAAAGAGAGGAGTCTCACACAGCAAGACTCATCCGCTGCACACTTCTACTCTTCTCTCGCTTCATCAGGTATGACCCGTTTACCGCCCTCTGGGAAATCTAAGCTAGGCTTTCGGCCGGTTGGTAAGACATCCACTCGGGTCATGTGACCTGAAATACCTCATAACCCATCCACTCGGATCATGTGACCTGAAATACCCCATCCAGCTCTTGGGCAGTTTGCCAGAAATGTCAGCTCTTGGAGATATGTATTGCGATTGTCTGGTTATCTCTCTCATGTCCCTACCTTCCTGTTTGTAGGAGACTGGATGGAGTCAGTCTGTGTGAGAACCTTCCAAATGCCAACCTGCCATTGGACACATTGAGACTTAGTTTGCAGGATCTCATTGGCTACTTCCAGCCTCCAGAGGCGGGTCTTAGCCATGAAGTCCATCAAAACAGTGTGAGAGCACTGAAGAAAAGACAGAACCTATTCCAAGAAGAGGTAAAATAACGACTGTACAGTTGATCAGGTCTGAGGTTCTGATGACAAAGTTGTCTGCCTTTGTGTCCCGTCCCTCCGGACCCAATACATAAATCTCTCTCTCTGTCTCTCTGTCTCTCTCTGTCTCTCTCTCTCTGACATACCTCCTTCCCCTTGTCTCCTGTCTCTCAGGGGGTCATTGGTCTTGTCTTGGACTGCATTGACCGTCTACACCTCTACAGCAGAGCCTCCCGTTCGGCTGAACCAGCTGGGAGAGAGGCTGGAGAAGACTGGGAGGACATCCTCAACTCCTTCTATGAACTACTGGGTGAGAAACACCACAGTTTGAGCTTACCAGAACATATTTCATACATTACATGACATAGCTTCTGGTTAAAGTGTCTGTCTGTCTAACGTGAGTTGTGGCCTGGGTTTTCTCCCCACCAGCGGCCCTCATCAGGGGAAATCGTAAGAACTGTGCCCAGTTTTCTGGGTCTCTGGACTGGCTGGTCGGCAGGCTGGAGACCCTTGAGGCCTCCACTGGTAGGGACATGCTACATATCCTCCCCTCGTGTCCTCTGTATCATGTGACATACGTCTCATATATTCCTAAAAAGTATTATCGAAGCTTTTTTTTTAACCTTATTTAATATGTAGATTAGATAACAGAAACATTATGTTGATTACTAAAGAGATATCAAGGCTTTGTTTTTTGTTTTTTACCGTATTCAGTATGTAGATTACATAAACATTATGTTGATGACGAGAACATTAATTGTGTGACTAAATGATGGTCAAATATGTAATTTAAGAGAGTCATTTGTCCAGTGATACTGCTGTTGTGTCATAGGCGTCCTGGAAGTACTCCACTGTGTTCTACTGGAGAGTCCTGAGAGTCTCAACGCCATCAAGGAAGGACACATCAAATCTCTCATATCTCTCCTCGACAAACACGGACGCAATCACAAGGCACGTGTGTGTGTGTGAATCCGGAACGTGTTTTTGAAGAGAAAAAGGCCTGGTCTTATTGTTGTTGACTACTTGACCTCCCCAGGTATTAGACGTGCTGTCTTCCTTGTGTGTGTGCCATGGGATGGCAGTGCGATCCAATCAAAATCTGATCTGTGATAACCTGTTGTCCGAGAGAGACCTGCTTCTTCAGACTAACCTCATCAACCAGGTCACCAGGTATACTCACACTGTCACAATATAGCACATTCGTTTGATCAGGATAGGAGAAGAAATGTCATGAAAAGTCCTCCTGTCCTCTCTTCACTTCTCCTCTTTTACTCCTCCTCCACTCCTGTCCTCTTCGCCTGTCCTCTCCTTTACTTTCCTCTGCTGTTCCCCTCTCTTCTTCTCTCCTATCCCCCATCCTCTCTTCTCCTCTTTTACTCCTCCTCCACTCCCGTCCTCTCCTCTACTTTCCGTCTTCTGTTCCTCTCTTCTCTTCTCCTCTCCTATCCCCCATCCTCTCTTCTCTTCTCCCATCCCCCATCCTCTCTTCTCTTCTTCTCTCCCCAGCATGCGTCCCAACATCTTCCTGGCCATGAGGGAGGACTCTGCCCAGTACCGGCGCTGGTACTACGAGCTGGTGGTGGACCATGTGGAGCCTTTCCTGTCCCCCGAGCCCACTCACTTGCGCGTGGGCTGGGCCTGCTTGGATGGCTACCTCCCCTGCCCAGCTCAGGGTCACGGCTGGGGGGGAAATGGGGTGGGAGACGACCTCTGCTCCTACGGCTTTGACGGGCTGCACCTGTGGTCAGGTCAGAGGGGTTATCCTGGGGAACTTGAAGTACTTATAATATATTTTACAACTCTAGCTCAAGGTTATTTTATTTACAGGGGCAATAATATCAGGAATCAAACTTTAGGTTTCTACAGGGTCAATAATATCAGAAATCAAACTTTAGGTTTCTTCAATCATCATTCAGGTGGTGTTGGACGGAAAGTGAGCTCTCCTTACCACCACCTGTTGAGGGCAGAAGATGTGGTCAGCTGTTGTCTGGACCTCTGCACACCCTGCATCTCCTTCCGTGTCAACGGCCAACCCGTCCAGGGCATGCTGGAGAACTTCAACATGGACGGGCTGCTGTTTCCTACCGTCAGCTTCTCGGCAGGGATCAAGTGAGGAGCTGGTGTAAAGTCGTTGTGTTCGATTTTTTCCGGTTGTAATTTTCCTTTGTGAAACAGCATGCATTTTATAATTTTTTTCTGGTCTTTTCTCGGTCTGAACACAGAGTGCGTTTCCTTCTGGGAGGTCGTCACGGAGAGTTCCGCTTCCTGCCCCCCCCTGGTTTTGCCCCGTGTTCAGAGGCTCTCCTCCCGAAGGTCAAACTGAGGCTGGAGCCCTGTCAGAGTTTCACCTCAGACCACCAGGACGGAATCAAAAACCTCCAAGGACCAAGCGTTCCTCTCTCTCCGGCCACCTTCAACCCAGCTCCAGTCGACATCAGCCAGGTAGCATTAAATGCTTTTATAGGTCATATATTATATTCAACAATTCCCATGAGCGTCACAGGCAGAGCTGCCTGATTTGTCCCCAGACGGTGTTGCCCTCCCAGCTGGAGCACATTTGCGAGAGGCTGGCTGAGAACCTCCAGGAGCTCTGGGTCGTGGACAGGGTGGACCTGGGCTGGACCTACGGGCCGGTGAGTTCTAGTCTATGAGATGTTTGGTGGTTGTGTCTGAAGTATATGTGCTTGTATGATCATATCCGTGTTTCCTATTCCTAGGTGCGAGATGACAGTAAGAGGCAGGATCCCTGTCTGGTCGAGTTTTCCAAGCTTCCGGAACAGGAAAGAAACCACAAACTCCAGATGTCCCAGGACACACTGAGGTACACTCACTTCCTGTCTACGGAGATCTGTGATTGGTCAGTAACATGGGCGAGGTAGCAGGCAGGTTTTTTCTCAAGGCTGATATGAAATATTTAGAAGGTTTTGGGATGCAACCAGTGGTAACCTGCCCAGGGACTGTGGTTGAAAATCAGCCAGCTGGCTAAAACCGGCACTTTTACTGAAACGTTGATTAATGTGCACTGTCCCTGTAAAAAGAAATAAACGAAACAAAAAAAGTTTGTGTTTTGTTTTTCTGTGTTTCTTTAAAAGGACTCTTCTGGCATTTGGCTTCCATATTGGTCTGGCAGATGACCATGCTGATGAGGGAGTGAGATACATGAGGCTCCCTACCAAGTGTGTTATTCTTCAAACATAGTTACAAAAAATACCTCAATAAATCAAACACAGCCTTTTCAGAACAGATCCTCTGCTGTAGGATAGTATGTGTTTTACCTGAGGTAAAGGATCCCTTTCCAGGTACGAGCAGCCCAGCGGGTACAGGCCGGCCCCTGTAGACGTGAGCCAAGTGACCCTGACCCCCGCCCAGGAGGGCGTGGTCGACCTGCTGGCTGAGAACGAGCACGACGTCTGGGCCCGGGACCGTATCCGACATGGGTGGACCTACGGAGTGCAGGTCAGTACCACATGCTGCCGAGGCAAGGGTTGAGACGTATGCTTTCTTCTCACTGCAAAAACGACCAATCAAATTTAAGCAAAAATATTAGTTTTGAGCTTGCTTTTGCTGAACAGTCAGTACATGACGGGCATTTGTGATGTTGCTGAACTCCTTGTCCCTGTGTGTGGTGCCTTTAGGATGTTAAGGCCAGGCGGAGCCCCCACCTGGTGCCCTACGCCCTCCTTGAGGAGAGGAGCAGGAGGGAGGGCAGGGACAGCGTGAGGGAGACTGTGTGCACTCTGCTGGGCTACGGCTACAGTCTGGAGCCCTTGGACCAGGACCGAGGTAGCCGAGGGAGGTCTAGGACACAGTCTAGCAAAGACACAGGGCTTTCGCCGGATGAAACTGACTGAAGCTCAGTCACAGTTACATCTATTTCACATCTAGGTCAGGAGACGAACCTTTTTAGTAGCATGTTTGATCCCCATGTGTGTTGTTCCACAGCTGTGATGCCGGACTCAAACCGGGTGCCGTCGGAGAGATTCCGTGTGTTCCGGGCGGACAGGTCATACGCTGTGACCCGTGGGAAGTGGTACTTTGAGTTTGAGGTGGTGACCGCAGGGACCATGAGGGTTGGCTGGGCCCGGCCCGGCTGTTTCCCGGACACAGAACCTGGCTCGGATGAGCAAGCGTTCGTGTTCGAAGGCTCCAAAGTGAGTTGACGGTTGAACGTATTTTGCTTATATTTATGGCCTACAGTTATTTGACATGCCATCCTTTCATCATTTCGTACTCCTACAAAATATAATGTTCTAAAGTATGTATCAAACTGGATTTACTCTCCCATTTCATCCCTACCCATACAGAGCATAAATGGTTTTATAATTCACTGTCATTTCTGGCCCATTTCTATGTTTTATCTTTTTCATCCTGCTTCTGTGTCTGTCTCACACACACACACACACACACACACACACACAGGCCCAGTGGTGTCACCAGGGAGCTGAGCCGCTGGGACGCCCATGGCGAGGTGGTGATGTGATTGGCTGCATGGTGGACATGGCCGAACGCACCATGATGGTCACCCTTAACGGAGAGCTGCTTTTTAACGACCGAGGATCCGAAGTGGCAGCCAGAGACTTCGATGTCAGAGACGGTCCGTCACAACTACCTCAACGCAGAACGCCGCTCAAACCTGCCGTCACCGCGGTTACTTTGGAATGCGGTGATCTGTTTAATTATGAATGCACACTCAGGGTTTTTTGGACGTGATGGGATCTTTCTTCGTTACTCCTTTGTTCTCTCCAGGTCTCCTCCCTGTGTGCAGTTTGGGGGTCAACCAGGTGGGCAGGTTGAACCTGGGTCGTGATGTCAGCACCCTGAGGTACTTCACCGTGTGTGGTCTGCAGGAGAGCTACGAACCCTTCGCTGTCACCATGGCCAGAGAGCCCTCTCTCTGGATGAGCCGGAGACAGCCTCAGTTCGTGCCCGTTCCTCCAGAACAGAACATATTGGTGAGTTACGGGTGCAATATCAATCAGCGCATCCTCCTATCAGAAAATGTATCAGGATTTGCGAAGGTAAATGTCAGGATTTTAAAAGAGTAATAATGATTTAAAGCCATTACACACACACAAACACTTTAAGGCTTACACATTTACCTGCATAAATACATGCGTCTTCCAAGGCTTAGAACCCAGGTGGGGTAATCATATGACTCTAGTCTTACGTTTATATGTAGTCATTGCTCTTATCCAGAGCGACTTACAGTAAGTACAGGGACATTCCCCCTAGACAAGTTGGGTAAAGTGTCTTGCCCAGGGACACAACATCATTTTGCATTGCCGGGAATTGAACTGGCAACCTTCTGATTGGTAGCCCGATTCCCTAACCGCTCAGCCATCTGACCCCCCCCCTTGGTCTTCTTCTTCTCCTCCAAGGTGACCCGACTCAGCGGGAGTTTAGAGAGCCCCCCGTGTCTGAAGGTCACTCAGAGGTCCTTCTGCCCTCAGAGCGGGGGGGCCAACACGGGCTGCTTCCGCCTCAGCATGCCCATTGAGTGTGCCTCCACGCTCTCCAGACCACCAGGTGGCGCTGTGCCCGCCAGTGCCAGCGCCCTCACGGGCAGGAAGGAGCTGGAGGAGTTTGAGGTGAATACTGCAAATTTATTATCGAGTATTGTGTACCATTTTATTGTTTTGTCTTGTATTTCTTTTGGTTTTATACCCTTTACCCTGCTGTCGTAACAGGAATGGACAAAATAATAATTTAATTACCAAAAGTATATAACAATATAGAGATCTTGAATCTTGAGGTGGACTCTGACTTTGAGATGCTGATGAAGTCGGCTCGTGGGTACGTCGGCTCCAGAGACGAGCTTAACTACCACAAGGACCACAGCCACGACAAGACCTCCAAAATCAAACAGCGGTAGGTGTGGAGGCAGCATGACAACATAGTGCCCCTTTTAGGACACATCAACACCCAAGGAAAATGTGTTTGTACATGTCAAAAATGCCCTATCAAATGCCCTATTTAAGTGCAGAAATATTTACCACAAGCTTGCTTACGCTTAAAACAAGTACATTTAACTTGAACATTTCAACAGTAATCTCACAAATCTCAAGTCACTAGATTGTTTTTGCAGTTCATGTAGACATGACAGTAGTTCGCGTATCTCATTTGAAGTCTGCGTTACCTCAGGTTCATGTTGAAGAAAACCAAACCAGGCCTGGTGAACAGCAGCTCATCTGCTCGGCTGTTAGAAGAGGTCCACGTTGACAAGGACAACTTCGAGCACCTCATCCAGAGCTCAACGGTACTCACTGTCTCATTCTTCCTTAAAATATAGACAAATTCATGTTTAGTATGGATGCACAGAGATACCAGAGATATAAACCGGAAGTTGGGGGGGGCTTAAACCGGATGTAGTGTGATACAAAAGTATTTCTGAAATAATCCATTATTTCCTTGTTAAATGTTTCACTGTTTATTAAAATAGTACCATGGGGCTAACCATCAATGCAAAGACCGTAGTAATACAACTAGCCAGCTCGCAGGCAGCCCTTTCAGTAATCTAGTGATACATAGCTTGGGGACACCCCTGCACCTACTACAGCTGAGCTATATTATAAAACAGTTTTAGTTTGAGCTAACTCATTCTAGAACTACGTAACGTAAGGCGTTTGCCAGTTACTGTTACAAATCTCTCCTTGTCACCAGTACTACTTCTCAGTGAGGGTGCTTCCAGGTCAGGAGCCCTCTCATGTCTGGGTAGGCTGGGTGACCTCTGGCTTCCACCAGCACGGGCCGACCTTTCACCCTGACAAGGCTCGCACGGTCACCGTCACCCTTGGCGACGAGAGCGGCAAGGTCCAAGAGAGGTGGGCAAGGTCCAATGAGTTCCCTCAGCTCAAATATGGGTTATTTTGCAAGGACCTTTTCAATATAAAATTGTATATAATCTTCTTAATGACCCTAGTCTTATAAGTTCCTATTTTAAATGATGACCTCAGTGTTGCCTGTCTCATTGATGTTTTTGTGGTTTTGTTCCTGGTGTGGTACGGGGCTGTTCTTGTATGCCAGTGTGAAGCGGTGTAGCTGTTTCATGGTGTGTGCTGGCGAGGCGACTGGCCTGGGGCAGAGCCGGAGAAGCACAGGGCTGGAGATAGGCTGTCTGATCGACACAGCTTCTGGCCTCCTCACCTTCACCTCCAGTGGCATGGATCTGACCACCTTCTACCAGGTGAACTGACTCTGTCTGTCACCTTAGTGTAAAATGTGTATTATTGTATATTGCATACTTTTTTGTACTTTTGTATATTATGATGTGTATAGCTATTTTTGTTTTTATCTTATTCTATTTTATTTGAGCTTATCATAGATGTAATCTATGTTCTTAGTACTTGTGTTATGCTAGGTTGCTTTCGTTGTCCCAAGAATTTCAGTGTCTAGTCCGACCCTGTTGTTCCGTGCACCTGACAATAAAACTTGAAACTGAAACCTCAGTGGTTGAAATATCGCCGTCTGTGACTGTGTAAGACTCAAATATAATTAGGCATCACAAGATTAAAAAAAGAATACTTTCACGTGGTCTAGTCTAGTGGCTTATTTACCAAACCTTTGAGCCACGGTTCTTGCTGAAGGTGGTGACAGTACAGTCACAAAAGCCACTACCCAACACATGTTTTTTTTCTTCCTTTTTAGATATGTTGACAAATCCTTTCAGGCTTTTTTCGCGAGAAAATGCTCACTATGGGTCTCATTATTGTGTCTCTTTGCTGTGTGTGGCAGGTGGAATCCAGCACCAGACTCTTCCCTGCTGTTTTCATCAAGCCCACTAGCGCCAACATGTTCCAGTTTGAGCTAGGACGCGTCAAGGTGCACTACCTCACCCAGATTGATCATAAACAAACAATCAAATGTTTTTTTTACACATTTAAGGTTAAAGTACATTATTCATCAGACTCAATGAACTATAATACACTCTACAGGCAACCTTTCTGCACAATTGTCTGGTGTGTTTTACCATAATGATAATATTTCCGCTGTAGAACGTGCTGCCCTTGTCTGCGGGGGTGTTCCGTAGCCAGAGGAGGAACGCTACGCCACAGTGCCCCCCCAGGCTTGGGGTGCAGCAGCTGGTGCCCGTCCTGTGGACCCGAGTCCCTGACCACGCCCTCGTGGTGCAGGCCGCCCGGCCAGACGACCGTCATGGCTGGATGGTGCAGTGCTCCCACCCCCAGGCCACCCTCATCCTACACATACCCGAGGAGAACAGGTCAGAGGTCATCTCCATCACGGTGAAGGGTTTAGGAGGAGGGCTAAAGAATGGGTTGTCGTCACATTCAAAGCTGCCCGACACACAAATCTCCTTTCAAGTGCAGTTATTTTTCTCTTTTCCTGTTTTTCGTTCTTGTGTGGTACCTTATGTGTTAAGTTTAAACTAAAGGAAAATGGTTATACAAACTCTGAATGTTTTAACACTGTATCCTCTCTTGTCCCCCGGTAGATATGTAGACATCTTAGAGCTCTCTGAGTTAGACGACCTCCTGACCTTCCACCACCACACCCTCCTCCTCTACTCCGCCCTCTGTGCCCTCGGCAACACCCGCGTGGGCCACGCCCTCTGTAGCCACGTGGACCAATCACAGCTCCTGTATGCCATCCAGAGCCCTGGTCTTCCAGGCCCTCTCCGCTCTGGTTTCTACCAGCTACTTATCCAGGTGCCTCTCGTTCGGACTCCTCCCGTGTAACGCTTTCTTTTCACTCCTGTCTTTGTATCCTGTTTTGTTCCAAACATGTAACGTTTAGTTATTAACAGGTTCACCTCAGTGCCCACGCCACCGCCCGCCTCATGATGAACCAGGAGTACATTGTACCCATGACGGACCAGACCAGGGCCATCAAGCTGTTCCACCGCCCTGGGGGACCCGGGGGACCCTGGGGGGCCAAGACCCCAGAGATCATCCCCAGCATGGACCTCAGCACCTCCCTTCAGCCCCGGCTGTACTCTTCCTCCCCCTGCTTTGTGAGGGCGGGTGGATGTGAAGGAGATGGAGCTGGGATCGGGGGAGGTGAGGCAGCCCACAGGGGCAGCCCGGAGATCCCTCTGGAGGTTCTGAGAGAGCTGACCGTGCAGATGTTGAGCAAGGCGGTGCGCGCTGTGGGGCTGGGTGTGAGGGATCCAGAAGGGGGCAGTGTTGAGCTGCTGTTGGTTCCTCTGATCAGGCTGTTCCACACGCTGCTGGTGATGGGGGTGTTTGGAGACGAGGACCTGGGACGAGCTCTCAGGCTGATTGAGCCTGGGGTGTTTTCCAGACAGACTGACAACCAGGAGGAAGAGGAGGAGGAGGAGGAAGAGGAGGAGGAGTATGAAAGTGAGCGGGGAAGTTTTAGAGAGGTTGAGGGGGAGGTAGAACAGAAGGAATGTACTCCGAAACAAGGACTTCTCCAGATGAAACTACCTGAAGCTGTCAAACTAGAGGTGCAATTTATTAACAGTCACACTCCCTTTTATAAAAAAAGTCTGAACGTTCTGAAGAGTTCGATTGTGATTTGAAACATCCGTTTGAAGAGCTTCTCTATTCGGAGGTCCATAATGAGACTCCTTCCCTGGTTGTGTCCAGATCTGTCACCTGCTGCAGTTCCTGTGTGACTGCCAGATGCGTCACCGTGTGGAGGCGGTGGTTGCCTTCTCCGACTCCTTCGTGGGTCTCCTGCAGGAGAACCAGCGCTCCCGCTACAACGAGGTGATGCAGGCGATGAACATGTCAGCCGGCCTCACTGCCCGCAGGACCAAGGAGTTTCGCTCTCTGCCTCAGGAGCAGGTCAGAGACTCCAGCACAGACCCATGACACCATGGGGGCCCATGACTTCTTGCATCTGGCTTACCTTGTATTTGCTGTCACTCTAGCACACTTTATATGTAATCCGTTAACTGTGTCATTATCCCTGTGTCTGACTTACGGTTTTACCTTATGTTTGCTGTAACTTCAGCACACTAACGTTCAATCAGCTCCAACCGTCTTCTTCTTCCTCCTCCCAGATCAACATGCTGCTGTCCTTTGGAGAGGAGCAGCAGGGACCGTGCCCCTGCCCAGAGGAGATCAGAGACCACCTCCTAGACTTCCACCACCTCCTCATTGCTCACTGTGGTACTCCTTCTCCTACATCTTCGGTTGTACTCTGCTACATGCACCATGTATACGTCAATTTTGATAAAAGCGTTTGCTGATAAATAAGATGTAAACAATTTCACTACCTGCTGGTGTGTTTGCCAACGACACTTCCTTGTCCCTTTGTACTGTATAAGCCAGGGAAGGAAGGACAGGGATGAGTCTAAGGTATTTTGTTGCTGTTCTTGTTGTTTTTCCTGTGTCCAGGGATTGATATTGACGCAGATTGTGAGGTGGAGCAGACGTCAGAGGTCTCCTTGAAGGAGCAGCTCCTGGGTGTGGTGGGGAGGGCCCTGGGCCTCCGGAGGACAACACCAGAACCAGAGGAGGCGGGCGGAGCCCACACTCTCAGTGAGCCAAGCCACGCTTTCTCATCATCAGAAACATCAAGGCCAACGACGAGATCGTCTTTTTCGTCGATTATCTGTCATTTGCAGGTCAACAATCGACATCTCTGTAACCCCCCCTTCCACCCTGTCATGGCTGTGCTCCTCAGAGACCCTCCAGCAGCTGGTTCTGTCCACGGTGGTGCGCTGGACTCAGGAGAGCGTGATGGAGAACCCTTCTCTGGTCCGAGTCATGTTCTCCCTGCTGCATCGCCAGTACCAGGGCCTGGGGGGGCAGATGGGGGGCCCCCTCCGCAGGGCCTACAGCATCAGCCAGGCGTCAGTGGAGGACACCATGGACCTGCTGGCCTCGCTGGGCCAGATCCGCTCGCTGCTCAGCGTACGCATGGGCCGGGAGGAGGAGAAGCTGATGATCAGAGGACTAGGGTGGGCCGGCGTTTTTATGTTCAATTGCTTAGTTGTTGCTTTGCAAAAAAAAACTAAAGCAAGGTTATCACACTCAGATTAGATAGTTTTTGCTGTGTAGATTTGGTTTTGAATTGATTTTGTATTTTTCTTTGTTCCTGTGCAGTAACATAATGAACAATAAAGTTTTCTACCAGCATCCTAACCTGATGAGGGCTCTGGGAATGCACGAGACCGTCATGGAGGTGATGGTTAACGTCCTGGGGGAAGGAGAGACGAAGGTCAGAAACGACACGCCCCCACACAACACCCCTCTGCTCCAATCAGCCAGTCGGCGAGGGATTGTAAATTGTTTATTTCCCCCAATGTCATTCCTTCCTCAGGAGATAACGTTTCCCAAGATGGTGGCGCACTGCTGCCGGTTCCTCTGTTACTTCTGTCGTATCAGCAGACAGAATCAGGGCTCCATGTTTGACCACCTCAGCTACCTGCTGGAGAACAGTAGTGTCGGACTAGGTAGGTCCGGTTGTGTGTATAGACAGAGATAACTGACTATCTGCTCGTCCTTTGCACCGAGTCTCAGGGGGTGTTGTCCAGAGATGGCAAAAGTACACACATCCTTCATCCATCCATCCATTGCTAACTCCCTCTGTCTCATCCATAACGTACCGTTTGTAGTTGTTTTGTAAAAAAAAAAAAAATCACATTCAACCTGACACTAAAAGGTTTCTAGTATTTTTCTGGGGATTTTTTTTTTTTTCAACCTTTCAAAAAAAAAAATCCACACATCCCAACAAAAAGTTTCTAGTTTTTACAGTAACAAAGTGTTTGTACTTCCAGCCTCTCCCTCCATGCGCGGAGCCACGCCCCTGGATGTGGCGGCTGCCTCTGTCATAGACAACAACGAGCTGGCCCTGTCGCTGAGGGAACCAGACCTGGAAAAGGTCAGATGGATTTACCTGTCATTTTGTCTCTCACAAAGTCCCTCAATCTCTCTCCTCTCTTTCTCTCCATCAGTCTCAAGATCTTTCTCTACCTCCTTCCCTCCGCCTACCCTTATTTCCTCACCCCTCCTTCCCTCCGTCCGTCCCTCGCCTCTCCAGGTGGTGCAGTACCTGGCAGGCTGTGGTCTCCAGAGCTGTCCCATGCTGGTGTCTAAGGGATACCTCGACCTGGGCTGGAACCCTGTGGAGGGAGAGCGTTACCTGGACATGCTGCGATTCTCTGTTTTCTGCAACGGTAAATTGTCTCTGATATTGTGATGAACAGTATGTTACTACTTACTGTATGTGTTTGTGATTTGTTGTTTTTGAGTCATAAAATTAAATCATCAACCTGGTATGTGGGAGAAAAGGTTCATCAAACCAGCTTTTCTATATTCAGTTACTGGAATGGAAAACTGGAATATAAATGTCCTGTCAGATTAATTGTGAATTTTAAATGCATGGACAGCAGAGCGGTCGGTAAAAGGGAGATCTGTTGATCAACTTTGATTGACAGGTGAGAGCGTCGAGGAGAACGCTTACGTGGTGGTGAGACTGCTGATTCGTCGACCCGAGTGCTTTGGCCCCGCCTTGCGTGGTGAAGACGGTGACGGTCTCCTAGCAGCCATTCAGGAAGCCATAAGGATATCTGAGGACCCGTCCATGGATGGACCTACCCTGGCCTACGAGTCCAACAGGACCCTGTGAGTTCTCCAGAGGAAACTCTGCAGTTCTTTAGTCAGATCTCTTTCTTCCGTAGAAAAGTCTGTTGCTCAGAAAACCTCCTGGGGGAGGAGGGAGGGGGTGGGGGGGTACCTGAGTCATTGTCTGATTCAGGTAAGCCCTCTCTTCCAGAGACGTGGTTCAGGATGAAGAGGATGACGTCATTCACATGGGACACGCCATCATGACATTCTACTCTGCCCTCATCGATCTGTTGGGCCGCTGTGCCCCAGAGGTGCACGTAAGTCAACTCAGCATGCCGCCGCCCCCCCCCTCTCCTCCACTCAGCATGCCGCCGCCCCCCCCCTCTCCTCCACTCGACACTCTGCTCTTTCACAAACCTCCTGGTGAGTCACATTTAAATCCCGTCAATAGTCCGATAGGCTAGAACATTCCGACGGGCAGGTGACTATAGTGCCGGGGGACAGACAGAGACACCAAACCAATTTTAGAGTCCTTATTACTGACCTTTATATCCTTGCTCTCTGATTATAAAATAATCGATCTTAATCGTCCAAGAGGAATTCTCAGAACGGTGTTTTAGAGGGAAATTAGTTTAAAGTAAATATGTAAGTCAACTGACAGCCATCGATGTCTAAATAATGTGTTTGAGACGCCCTCCAGTTTAAATGTGAGTTGAAGTTACCGTCCTATTTGGGTTTAAGTGACCTTCCTTTTTGAATGTGGGTTTGTGCGAGTGACTGACGTCCTGAATGTGTTGTTGGGCGAGCGACTGACGTCCTGAATGTGTTGTTGGGCGAGCGACTGACGTCCTGAATGTGTTGTTGGGCGAGCAACTGACGTCCTGAATGTGTTGTTGGGCGAGCGACTGACGTTCTGAATGTGTTGTTGGGCGAGCGACTGACGTCCTGAATGTGTTGTTGGGCGAGCGACTGACGTCCTGAATGTGTTGTTGGGCGAGAGACTGACGTCCTGAATGTGTTGTTGGGCGAGCGACTGACGTCCTGAATGTGTTGTTGGGCGAGCGACTGACGTCCTGAATGTGTTGTTGGGCGAGCGACTGACGTCCTGAATGTGTTGTTGGGCGAGCGACTGACGTCCTGAATGTGTTGTTGGGCGAGCGACTGACGTCCTGAATGTGTTGTTGGGCGAGCGACTGACGTCCTGAATGTGTTGTTGGGCGAGCGACTGACGTCCTGAATGTGTTGTTGGGTAGCTGATCCGTTCAGGGAAGGGGGAGGCCATCCGTATCCGAGCCATCCTGAGGTCCCTCATCCCCCTAGGGGACCTGCAGGGGGTCATCAGCCTGCCCCTGCAGATTCCTGTCCTGGCCAAAGGTTAGAGCTTCGTTTATTCCTGCTTCTGGCCAGGGTACATCCACCGTTAATACTACAATAAATAAACTTTTTTTTTTTTTTACAGCTTGTGGTTTTTCATAAACAAATTTCAGTTGTGTACCAGAAATGGCTTATTTTCCCACGATTGTTCTTCGCCAAATCACCACAGACGGTACTGTGATGGAGCCGGACCCATCCACGGTGTTCTGCCCGGATCACAAGGCCGCCATGGTTCTGTTCCTGGACCGGGTTTACGGCCTAGAAGATCAGAACTTCCTGTTCCACCTGCTGGACGTGGGCCTCCTTCCAGATCTTCAGGCAGCAGCCTCGCTGGACACCGTGAGGGATTTAGACGCCTACTGTCACCGGAGGAACTCCACTGTGAAACCACTGCTGCTAACATCGTAGTGATTCCTCCCACTTCTCCTGCAGTAATCCACTTGTGGCCTAGCAGAAGATATGTACACTTCTTATCAGCTGAAGTGATCTGCTGCACGCCTGGCTGTGTTTGAACGGAGATCCATTCTAACCCCACTTAAGTTATCATTCGCTGCTCAGAAGGGCATCTCCACACATGGTGACTAAAACCCTGTTTGTAGACTAACCTTTCACTACCCCTAAATAACCCTGTCACCCTCTCTCTCAATCTGCCCTTCTAACCTGCACACCCACCACTCTCGTTTCTGTTATCTGTTTCCATGATATTGTAACCTTTTCTCTCTCCACTGACTTTGTTCGTACAATATATCATGTCTGACTTCTTTCTTGGTCTGGGCTAAGGCTGTTTACTTTGAGTCTTTTTGGAGGGCGGCAGTAAGTACAGGGACATTCCCCCCGAGGCAAGTAGGGTGAAGTGCCTTACCCAAGGACACAACATCATTTGGCACGACCGGAAATCGAACTGGTAACCTTCTGATTACTAGCTCGATTCCCTAACCACTCAGCCATCTGACTCCCTGATTATTGAACGAGACAGTTAAGACGAGAGGTCTTAATTGATCCTCTGGGTAAAGGCTGAAAACAAAAACAACAAAGAAAAAAAGTGAGAAATTAGTCTAACTTCCGCTCCCCTTCTCCCCATGGTCAGCCTGACCTGGGCTCCACAGACATGGCCCTGGCCCTGAACAGGTACCTGTGTGTGGCCGTGCTCCCTCTGCTCACCAAGACCTCGGCTCTGTTCTCTGGAGCGGAGAGCCAGGCCCCGCTGATGGACGCTCTCCTCCAGGCCGTCTACCGCCTCTCCAGGGCCCTCAGCCTGACCAAGGCCCAGAGGGACGCTATCGAAGACTGCCTGCTGGCCGTGTGCAGGTGGGGCTGATGGAAGAGACAGGATTGTTTTTCCCCACTCTTCTACTCTTGAATTTTCGCATTCTCACAAGGGGTGGGAATCTGTTGGTATCTCACGATTCGATACAAATCGATTCTTGGGGTCACGAATTGATTACAAATCAAATCGAAATCTTGTGTGATTTTTTATTAAATAAATGAATATATATATAAAAAGAAAAAAACTATATACAACAAAAATATACAAATATATATTGATTTTACATTTGTGAATCGATGTGAATCGCTAGAAGACTGAATGGTGATTCAAATGTGAATCTATTTTTCCCCCCCACCCCTACTGGTCTCTGTTTTGCCTGGTCCTGTCCAGCAAGCTCAGACCTTCCATGATGCAGCCTCTGCTGCAGAGACTTGTGTTTGATGTGCCCCTGCTGTCTGAGACCACCAAGATGCCACTCAAGGTTAGTCTAACGACTGGTGTGTCTGCGTGCGCATTCAATTATACAGATTATACAAATTGCACTGATATATTAAAACTTATTTTTCCAAGTAAATATTCCATAAACTTAGGCTATAGCTCAGTGATGGAACATCTTAGTTGTTGGATAAAAGTACTTCTAAATGAATAATTTACTGAAACAGTTTGTAGTTTTGGCCATCAATAATTGTTCAAGTATTGTATTGCATTTTTAAGTGACACACTTTATTGGTTGATTCTCTGATACCTTCACCACTTCCTGTCTCCAGCTGCTGACCAATCACTTTGAGCAGAGCTGGAAATACTATTGTCTGATTGGACGATCTGGATCTCTCGGCTCCGCCTCTGAGGAGGAGCTCCATCTTTCCAGGAAGCTGTTCTGGGGAGTATTCAAGGCCTTGGCCAAGAAAGTGAGACAAATGTTGTTTTTGAACCATAAAATTGTAGGTTTGGAACGAAATGTTAAAGTTTAATAGGATATTGTAATACTAGTCTATTTGGAGTCCTAACTTTCTTTGAGAACTTAAATGTAGATTTAAATACCAACCCTTGTCATCAGCCTTTTGTGTTTGTCTCAGAGCTACGACGCCGATCTGTTCCGGCTGGCCCTGCAGTGCCTGGGGGCCGTGGGAGGGGCCCTGCCCCCGGACCACATGGACCACGCCTGTGTGTCCTGGCTGGAGAAACACGCCGTCATGGACCCCAAGCAGCACTTTGACCCCCAGCCTGTAGACACCACCAAGTAACTCATCCAACTGACACTTAGAGCAGCTTCTGCATTTGTACTGTTTTGTTACTCTCTGTTAATTTATCATCTTTCTGCTGGAGTGCATAGTCTTAAGGTTCTCAAATTTGAGACTTTTATTGCACTGGGAGTGATTCTCCCACAGTGAAAAGTATAATCATCATTTCCCTTGTAGCTTATGCATCTCACCTTTCAGTGTCACTTATAAACCAAACAAAGATAAACTTGAGGAAGATCTTTATTGCTAATGTGGAACAAATTGTGAATATTTTTTGGGTTGCCAAGTGTGCCCGTGCCAGACAGACTGGAGCTGGTAGTGAACAAGTATGCAGAACACACTCATGAGAAGTGGTCACTGGACAAGGTAATGGGACAATCATCATCCATCATAGCTGGCCGTTGGTTTGAAATGTCACAATGATGTATGTTGCACTGAACTGTACTATAAACCACAGGATCTAGTCATCTGAATAGTTAGTAAAAAAAATATATGGATCGTAAATTATGAACGTCTGCTCTGTGTCAACTATTGGGATGCAGAAGATCTAATTTGTACTCTCTGTGACTTATGTGAAAGAGAAAATATGAGTGAAAGATTTAGACGATGTTCTCGAAGGTGATGTATTGTTGTGCGTGTGTGTGTTCTGTGTGTGTGTGTGTGTTCTGTGTGTGTGTGCGTGCGCGTGCATGTGCTCTGTGTCAGTTTGCCAGTGGCTGGGTCTATGGGGAGCAGCTTTGTGAGAACGCCAAAGTCCACCCTCTTCTGAAGCCATACCGAGCATTAGCCGAGAAGGTAAAATGGCCGCCACTGTTGCCGGGCCAACACTCTGTAACCGGACACTTGCTCATGTATATACACGCTGTCCAGTTGATTGAATAAAGGTTGGTAACTTGTGCGTCACTGTTTCTATTGCTGTCTCTCTGTTTTGCTGTCTGCGTCGCTGTCTCTGCCGCCTGCAGGATAAGGAGACCTACCGCTGGGCCATCAGGGAGACAGTGAGAAGCATGCTGGCTTTTGGCTGGACCATCGACAGAACCAAAGATGGGGATGTTTGCAGCCTGCACACCTGTGCACGACGGATCTCCCAGTCTGGACAGGTGAATAGGCTTGACGCATTTGCTCGCCTTCAGACTAAGGATTTAGATTGAAATGGCGCATCTCACTGTGGTTTCACGTCTCCTGTCTACTCTTCCTTCATGGCGTAGCTGTCGTTTGAAGGAGCATCCACCTTCAGCCCCAAGCCCATGGACATGAGCAGTATCACCCTTACCTGGGACCAGTGTGTAAGCTGTCTGTGTGTGTGTGTGTGTCTGTCTGTCTGTCTGCTTGATTCCTGACACTTGACGCAGACTGTAAGATCTGCTGCCACAGCATCATCTAAAAAAAAAAAATAACAGTCAGGTTATCTGTCAATTGTCTGGCTATCTTTTGTCCATCTAGTCGATGGCTGAACTGCTGGCTGAGAACTACCACAACACCTGGGCTAGGAAGAAGATTCTGGAACTAGAGGCTAAAGGTAGCAGAACATGAAAAACACAAATGGCTAATGGGTTGTTCATTGTGAGGCCCTTCAAAACCTGATGATGAGTCTGTTATAATGTGATAATTACATTTACATTTAGTCATTATGTAATTATGTCAGGATTATGAATGTATTGTTTCAGGCGGAGGCAGTCATTCCCTGCTGGTTTCCTACGATTCCCTTTCTGGCAAAGAGAAATCCAGACTCAGGGAGAGAGCTCAGGATATCCTTAAGTTTTTGCAGCTTAATGGCTTCACAGTTTGGAGGTGAGGGTCTGGATAATAAGAAACGACTGATATCACACCATTGACCTTTTAATGAGAACCAGTGTTCTTCACGAAATAGTTATCTACAGCATTTGTTGGAGTGTGTAAGTGCCTTGCTTAAGGTCATACCCAGGATCCCAGACACCTTTAGCAATTACAGCCTAACAGGCTTTGTTTTTTGCTCAGGGACAGGAAGTTTGTAGAGATGGAGTCTCCAGCCATCGCCAACCGCTTCGCCTACACCTTCCTCCAGCAGCTCCTCTTCTACACAGAGGAGGCCCAGGAGCACATGCTGGAGCTGGGTACGACCCCGCGCCTCATGGGGGCTTCCTGGGTCGGCTTCATCTGAACCCAGAGCCCCCCCCCCCCTACCTGCTATAGGACATCTCACCTTTGGAGGTGTTTCTAAAGCAGCTTTTTCACTTGAGTCTTAAAGGTCATGGCTTTCACTTCAAAACCTTAAGTCATTATGAATTTGAAGAGTGACCTTGTGTGTACACAGGACTGTCTGTAAAGGAGATGACTGATGTGAATCATCAAATGGTGGTGAGCAGAGTCAAGAATAGCTAATGTGTTGTTCTTTCGTGCACCCTTGTAATTCCCATGAAACCGTCTAGATGGAAACCCTCATTCTTATCCAAACAAACATCCTTGTCATTTTCCCATGAAATATGCCTTTCCTCTCCTTTCCACCCCAAATATACAGCAGCTATTCTGCACCACTATTTAACCACCAAAGCACCGCATGCCTACTCAAACACATTTACACATCCATTTCTCCTGGTCTTTACAATTATCAGCAGACAGCTCCTGGTGTCTGACCTTGATGTCGGCCTCCAGTCTGCTCATGAATCAACCTGTGATGTGAGCAGTCGCATCTGGGAGTCACGGAAACGGCCGCGAGGCGTTTTCCCATGAGTCTGTCACCTCAGGGAGAAGGTGTTAAAATGCTTGAAGACGGGAGGAAATAAGTGTTGAAATGTCTCTCTACCGAGTCCAGCCATTCTCACGACTCTGCTCTAAGACTTTCCCTTTTACCAAGATACTACATCAGTTTTAAAGTGTGTTATGAAGTTTATTTGTGATAATCAATTGTACTGTTTAGGATTAACTTTAATATAAATGTCCAGTAAATCAGCTCTATACAGTACTGTAAGTTTAGATTCCGGATAGGATCCATTAAATAAGCATATGGGGGTAGTTTACTGAAGCCTGTAACTGAATGTGTGTAGTGCTGTGTTGTTTAAGCATTCTAACAAAACCAAGCAAACTCTGCAGAGTAAAGGTTTGTTTTATTGAAAGAAAATCAACATTCAGCCATTAAAGTGAACAAGGCTCTTGGGAAATCAAACGTTGTTTAAAAAATAGAAAATATGATGAAAGCGCTGGTTTTAATTCAGAACGAAAACATTCTAAAGAATGATGATTCCCATGGCTTGGCTCTAGCCCTGATCGAATACATCTTTTACTTAGCGCTCATCTCCTGGACAGTAATACTGGTGTTGTGCTTTTCTTCAGAGGTCATGCAGGCCAGAGGACAGATGACCAAAGGAGAGAGAACCCCACATCAGCAAGAGATTTATTTCTTCAGCAAGGTTTGGAAAAAAAAACACACCAGTCACCTTTTACAGTACCATATGTCTTTAACCGAGAGAAAGATTAAGCAGTTGACCAATTTTCACTCGTCTGTGAGCTATATTTTTTCTCACTACCACACAGCGGTGTAATTACTTTTGCCGGAAGGTTGCCATGGGTAACCTCTCTTACAGAAAGCGGAGGGGGGGGGGGGGGGCTTGGGGGGATTTATTAGACCATTCTGGTAATCCATGTGGGTGTGCTGGGATCAGAGTATTGATTAGGCCTCCCACGCCACTGGCTGGAAGGAGACAGACAATGAAAGGTTCTGATGTCTCTCTAATCTGCCCATTGTGGCAGCGTGCAGCCTGCCAAGCCTGCTTCCAGAAGCATCCGTCTGATCGATGCGCAAGTCAGTCACGGCAAAGGCAGCAGCTTTTCAATAGGAGGGATACCTTCCACAATGTCCACGGAGACTGTCGTGGTTCAAACCTCTTTTTGAAAGCACAGAGATCAGCTTGCTTTGTTGTAACGGTTTAGGACAACTGTAAGGGGTATGATGGAAGGGGGAAATGGTTCATGGTAGATGAAGCTAAAATATACAGTTTTAGGCATCTGTGTTGCCATACCTTCAGGTCATTCTGCCCCTGGTGGAGCACTACCTGAAGAACCACCTCAGCTACTTCCTGTCCACCTCGAACAGTTCCCACGGCAACGGGGGCCACGCCTCCAACAAGGAGAAGGAGATGGTCGCCAGGTAGCATTGGTTGTTTCAAACGGCAACCCTTCATTATTTGTTGTTCTCTCACTTCCTAATTGACATTCCTCTATCCCACCGTTCAGCCTCTTCTGCAAGCTGGGGGCTCTGGTCAGACACAGGACCTCTCTGTTTGGTAAGGACGGTATGGAACCAGCACATCCAAGTTGTACTGACACAACAGATGTCTCCATTTACATGTGTTACTGGGTCCGTATGCTCAGCCTGTGTGTCTGTGAACTCCGTGCCTAAGTCCTCACATCCCCCACGCGCCCACCACTGGAGATAAGACCTCTCCTCTGTTTGCTTCCTCCAGGCAGCGATGCCTCATCCATCGTCAGCTGCCTTCACATCCTGGCACAGTCTCTAGACGCCAGGTACGTGACCTCACTTCCTGGCACAGTCTCTAGACACCAGGTACGTGACCTCACTTCCTGGCACAGTTTCTAGACGCCAGGTACGTAACCTCACTTCCTGGCACAGTTTCTAGATGCCAGGTACGTGACCTCACTTCCTGGTACAATCTCCAGATGCCAGGTATGTGCCACCCTACCCCACTTGCCTTTGGGCCAGCCTGTGACCTTGACGACACTAATCATGTAGATGTAGTGTGGAAGTGTCTCGCTCCAGGGTGGCAGGCGTCCCCGGGCCCAGATGGATGTCTCCTGATTAGGAAACTTGCCCGTTTACATGAAGCGCAAGCAAATAAACAGCGTTGTGAAGAGAGTGTACTTGATAGCGATTTATTTGTTAGCCTCCTCAGTTTGTGTACATAAATATCAATGCAAGTCTTCACAAAATGTAATTATGCTAAGGGTCATGTGTATTTAACCATTTCAAATCTATAAATCGACACAAGAACCCTTTGGGGCCAGTGTGGGAATGTTTGCTAGTGTTTAAATAAAAAAAATAGTCTGGGTGACCAAGCTCATCATTTGACAGGAATTGCCTAGCAACCGCTGACCCCGTTCCGTTTTAGAACCCTGATGAAGACCGCCCCGGAGTCGCTCAGGGCGTCTCTACGGTCGTTCTTCGAGGCGGCCGCGGTGGACCTGGAGGTGACAGTGGAGAACCTGTCGATGACGTTGGGACCTCAGAGCAGAGCCCAGCCCAGAGGAGTGGCCCAGCTCCTCGTCTACACCACCTCCACCCTGCTGCCCTGCCTCACTGCCTTGTTCCAACACCTGGGTTCACAGCAACACGGACAGGACCTACTGGGTGAGTCAACATCCAGGACGAGGAGACTGTTTAGGAGAATAGTGAATATTCCCACCTTGTTAATTCAGAGATAGCGTTTCTTCAGTTATCTGCACCCAGACAACTCTAAAGTGTTGCTTATGATGTATTATTTTTCTTATATAAATATGTCTTAAATCCAAAGTGAATGGATCAGATCCGAAATCTCCAAACTATTGTCTCCCGACCAAAGACATCTTTCCAAAAAAAATGAATCACCGCTCATGCATTTTGAATGGCTCCATCCGCTCCCCACCATATGCCGAACACTTTGTTGAGCTGACAGAGAACAGCTGGACTCGGCACCTCCTAAATCATTCAGCAACACCCTCCACGTCCTCCTCCTGCTTTGAACCCCGTCCCCCCCCTCCCCTCCCCGCCTCGCAGACGTTCACAGGGTGCGAGCAGACACAGGCATGTTGTCTCTCCATCCTGCCCGCTTGTCCATCAAGACCGTTTCCACGGCGTTCATCAGAAGGTAGCCGTGGTTCCCTCCACGTTCTGCGTCAGGTTCCTCTCTGCTTCTGGCCGTCGCCTGCCCTCAGGATGTTGACTCTAACCGGGGGGGGGGGGGGACGGGGGGGGGGGGGATTTAGGGGGTCTTACTGCACCAGAATGACAGAGCCACCCTCCTCTCTTCCAGTGGACGGGATCCAGGTGTCCTGTTATAAGATCCTCAACAGCCTCTACTCTCTTGGGACCAGCCAAAGCCCTTATGCTGACGGGTACGGTAGAGTCTGTGCTGTGTGCACTTTACCGCATGTCAGAATCAGTTTGTTGTGTGTGTGTGTGTGTGTGTCTCTTTCCTGACAGTGCTTTGTGCAGACAGAGACCAGCCGCAGGGGCTTGTCTCGCTGCCTTGTCTGGGGCTTTCCCTGTGTGCTTCCTGGAGCCTGATCTCAACAAGGACAACCCTTACTCTGTCTACAACACCATCAGCCCCACAGAGAGAGAGGGTAACACTCACACACACACTCATATACAAATACGTGTACGCACGCAAATGCACACGCACACACACACAAATTCTGCTGATGTGTGCGAGACAGCCTTCCCATCCCTCCTCTCCCTCCATCCCTCCTCTCCCTCGCTCTGTGTCAGAACTGGGAGTATTTGACCTGGTGGAGGAAGTGTGTCCTCGCCTCCCGTCCCTCCAGAAGGCTCTGGGGGAGGTGGAGGAGCTGGTGGGGGCTGGGTCCGGGGCCCGCCTGGCCCAGTACGCCCACGTCACCGAGGTCACCCTGCCCCTGCTCTGCAGCTACGTGGCCCGCTGGTGGGCCTGGGGCCCCCAGGGCCAGTCTGACAGCGACGGCCCCGTCTTCACCTGCCTCACCCCCCAGGACGCCAGCACCCTGCTGGGGAACATTCTGCGCGTCATCCACAATCACCTGGGGACCAGACAGGGGGATTGGATGAAACGCCTGGCGGGTAGGACTGCTGTTTCTTCTCTGCCTCTCTCACTTTCTCTCTCTCGCTCGCTGTCTTCCTCTCTTGCTCTCGCTCTCGCTCTCTCTCTCTTATCTCTCACTCTCTCGCTCTCTCTCTCTCTCTCTCTCTCGCTTAGTCTCTCTCACTTTCTCTCTCTCTCTCTCTCATCTCATCTCTTTCTTTTAAGTGGACGGAGATTCGAAACAAACACTCTGTCACATGTCAAACATTTGTTGATTACTGTCTCCATCTGACAAGAGCTCAGTCCCCACATCCCGGGCTCTGCTTGCTCAGTGTGTTCCTTCGGCTGGATTATTAACTCCCTTCCTCAAGCATGGACAGGCACTCACAGTGAAGTGGGGTTTTGATTCCACTTTAGATATCTTCCTCTCTCTCTCTCTCTCTCTCTCTCTCTCTCTCTCTCTCTCTCTCTCTCTCTCTCTCTCTCTTCATTTGTCCTTGTCTCTCTCTTCTCTATTTTAATAACCCATGCTCTCTTTCCTGTCCTCCGTAATCAATCTTCATCATCCCTGTGTATGTTCTGTGTCTCGCCTCAGTGTTCTCTCAACCAATCGTGGGCCAGGCCTGCCCGGAGCTCCTGGGGAGTCACTTCCTGCCTCTGATGGAGAAGCTGAAGACGAGGGCGGAGGCAGTGCTGTTGGAGGAGGAGCACGCCAAGGCGGAGGGCCGCGGCCTCGAGTCTGACTCGGAGGCAGAGCTGAGGGTACAGGAGAGGTTCTCCGTGCTTGTCAGGGACCTCTACGCCTTCTACCCTCTCCTCATCCCCTTTGTGGACTGCAATAGGTGAGGGCTGCCACCCAGGGAAGGAGAAATATCATTCAGTTCCATTGTAACAATAATAATCAACGTTATTATTTCTTTACCGGTTTCAACATGCAGCTAATTTCCGAATCAAAATGCCAGCATTGACTCGAGAATAAATAAACAATATGTGCATAGTTTTATGATTGAAAGTTTGATGGACACTGTCTCATCGGGTCGTTTCAGAGCCAGGTGGTTACGTGAGCCCAGCCCAGAGGCTGAGAAGTTGTTCAGCATGGTGGCAGACATCTTCATATTCTGGGCCAAGTCACATGTAAGGGCAATACACCACACACCAGACCTACTGTTACATTACATTTAGTCATTTAGCAGATGCTCTTATCCAGAGCGACTTACAGTAAGTACAGGGACGTTTTCCCGGAGATAAGTAGGGTGAAGTGCCTTGCCCAGGGACACACAGCATTTAGCACAGCCAAAGGAATCGAACCGGCGACCTTCTGATTAATAGCCCGTCTCCCTAACCGCTCACCTATATGATCTCCCTACTGCCACTGAGACCTACTGTTACTAAGTACAGAGTGTGTGTTTCTGTACAGTGTGTGTTTCTGAAATGTGTTTGTGTTTGTGAACCCAGAATTTCAAATGGGAGGAACAAAATTACGTGGTCCAGAATGAGATCAACAACATGGCCTTCTTGGTCAACAACAACAATGACGGCAACATGTCTAAGGTAAACTGCAAACATTTTCTTCAAACCAGTACATTTAGTTACCAGTGCAGTAAGAAAAGCCCGATGCTCTACCCGCTCAGCCACCTGACTCCCGTTAAATTAAGTCTCTAGAAAGCCCAAATACTACAAAACATGTGTGGGTGTCTGTCATCTGCAGGTGTCCCACCAGGAGAGGAGGAAGACCAAGAGGAAGGGAGACCGCTACTCCACACACACTTCCCTGATCGTCGCTTCACTAAAACGCCTACTTCCTGTCGGCCTGAGTGTGTGTTCCCACGGCGACCAGGGGCTCATCTTTCAAGCGAAGAGCCGATTTTCTCAGGTATAGCTCACACAACCACCGTGGTCCGTAAGACCAGCATTCCGCCCCAGAAACCATACCATAATAACACACAGTAAGCTCAAGGTTACCCGGCAGATGATGGGTATCACGGCTCTGTCATATGAGACTCTCTCTGCCACTTGCCCCTCTGAAGATATAACTCACAACAACGGCTGATTGCTTTTCACAGAAGGACACTGAGGAAGAGATTCAAGAGAGTGTGTTTAATGGCCTTCTTCAAATTCAGACCAAGGTAATTGCTGTTGTCATTAAGTGGATGTGACAAAAATCTCTGATATTTTCATTATCTTCACTACAGTCTGGTCAGTTTTTTTGTCCTAGCACAGAATTAGTCAAATATCTGTAAGAGCTAGCATAAAAACCTGAATATTCGGATGTGGAACTATTAAATATATCTAGAAAAAAAAAAACATAAAAATTGTTTTATGTAGACTATGACATTGTAACAGCTTGTCAGGTCATTTCCCCTTTATTCCAGGGGAGTGGGAGATATATCAGATATGTGTTTGTGCTCTGCAGGACTCCCCAGGTGCCTGCTGGCAGGATGCCCTGATCCAGGAGCCACCTGGCCAGGCAGGGGGGCCCACAGACCCCCACAGGGCCACACACAGGATCATCGACATCGCACGGGTACTCCACCACCTAGACCAGGCAAGCCTAATCAAAGATCCTTTCATCTAAAGTACAGGGGGGATTTGAAACCTGTATTGAATGTTGACCGCCTTGGAAAGCTGATGACTTGATGTTCTGCTGTTCCTTGAAGAATTCTAGAATCTCTCTGAACTCTGCCTGCACAGAATCCTTCAGAGTGTGTGTGTGTTCTCCCTGCGGGTTTACCGTTTATGCTCCCCTAGGTGGAACACCCTGAGAGGACTAAGAAAGCCGTGTGGAACAAGGTGTTATCCAAGCAGAGGAAGAGAGCAGTGGTGGCGTGTCTGAGGATGGCCCCTCTCTATAACCTGCCCAGGTACAGCCCACCCGCCAACACACCCAACACCAGGATGTGGAGCCATTCGAAAATAGATTAGTCCATAAATCATCGTCCTGGCATGCATGTTAAACTGTATAACAGCTGCTACATTAGCATAGAGCGTACAGGAGAAGGCTTAGAGGAATGTGAGTGACTGTAACTTGTGAAGCTGAGGTGTAGGATGTAGGGTTTAATGAAGCCGTGCCAGCCCGGAGAACTGTTGTCTTAACATCTGGCCAGGAGAAAAGGATGATGATGAGGTTAGGGACACCCTGGATGTCCTCTTTTTATTTTCTCTCTCATTTTCTCCCTCTCTGTCTCTCTCCCTCTCTGTGCCTCACTCTCTCACACAAACCTTTTATTTTCTCCATCCTCCCAGCTTTGATAATCCTACTCGTACGTTTTTCTGTTGATCTTTTACTTTTTCTCCCCCCCCTCTCTCTCTCCTCCTCCATCCCCTTCTCTTCTTTCTCCTCTCTCTCTCTCCTGCCCAGACATCGTGCTGTCAACCTTTTCCTGCAGGGTTACGATAAGTTCTGGATCTCTGCTGATGATCACAGCTTTGAGGAGAAGCTGGTGGAGGATTTAGCAGTAAGTGAAAACCTGTCTGCCTTCTTTCTCCAGCCTCTTCAGATGGCTTCTTCTGGGATCTTTGTTTGGGATTTTGAACCCACAAAGAACTCTAAGAACTGCTGTTTCCTAGTTGAACCTAGTTTATTGGCGAGATCGTTCCAGCTTGAACATTTTACTTACTACAAAAGAGTTTTGAAACCAAACTTTCGTCTTCAAATCTGTACATCCTGGAGAGTATACTGTTGCTCTGCACAGGAGAGGAGTTCAACTTGTGACTACAAATTACCGGTATAATATACAATTACCTGTATATTACTATGAAATACTATCATTCCACAATCAAGGTTCTTGCTTCACATCCTGTTTAAGTTTCTCCTTTCCAATCTGTTGGTGGTCATTTCATAGTGAAGTTTTCACTGCAGGTTTGTGGTTGTCTGAGTGTCCACTTATTTCTATGTCGCACATGGATTCCATAAATCAAGGAAACCTCTTAAAGCCGACGCTTGTTTGAATTGAGGTGGAATGGTGGAATACAAACACAGACAAAGGTCAAATTTCCCATTTCCTGGCAAAAAATTCTGCCAACCTCTAATGAGATTGTCAGTGTTTTCTCGAGGCTGTGGACAGATGTGGGGGTGGCTGGGTTTCAGAGCCTGTGTGTACGTGTTGGCATGGCTCAGCCGCGTGTTGTCTTCACAGAGAACAGGAAGGGCCTGTCAGAGGGAGGAGGAAGAGGAGGCGGAGGAAGAAGGGGCCAATCAGATGGACCCTCTGCACCAGCTCATCACTCTGTTCAGCCACAGTGCCTTGACGGAAAGGAGGTGTGTGTGTGTGTGTGTGTTGTTTGTGTTTTAGCAGAAATTTCATCAGTGTTCCATGACAGTCTGTCTGGTTATTAGGGATATGTCCATCTTTTGAAAAACACATATAATTAGAACACTTTTCAATTTCCGCGAAGTGTATGGGTAATTTTTCAGATCCAGACGATTTTATCAATTTTATCAGTGCTCACATAACAGACAGCAATAACACTTAAGCTTCAAATCAGCCAACCTCCTGCGTTGAAGCCACAGCTAATTCTATTTGTATCAGAGTACATTACCTCCAACTCCCGGCTTTATCTACAGCAGGCTTGAGGACGACAGTCTCTACCTCTCCTTTGCTGCCATCCTTGCAAAGGTAAGTCTGGATAAACACAACACTGTGTACTGTATACAGGAGTTCAATGATCTATCTACTATCTCCACCTCCTGCTCTCAAACGTGCTCCACAGAGCTGCCACGAGGAGGAAGAGGAGGATGAGGAAGAGGAGGTGAAAACATTTGAAGTAAGAAACTCCAGCCTTTCTGTTTCATCTCAGAAGAAAACAACGTGACCTGTCTGAATGCATGCATGTTCCAGGAGGAGCGGATGTGAACACAAGGTGACCTGTCTGAATGCTTGGGTGTTCCAGGAGAAGGAGCTGGAAAAGCGGAAACTGCTGTACCAGCAGGCCAGGCTGCATGGCCGCGGGGCTGCAGAGATGGTGCTGCAGACCATCAGCTCCAGCAGAGGTCAGGCACCACACAACCACACAGCATGATTAACTAGTGAAGACTCCACATCGACGCATTGTCTACTCTACTTTCTATAGATGGATGTGTGTGTTTTATTTTATAGTCTTAATTGTTTTACATTTTTATTTTATAAACTTTTGTATTTATTCAGTGCACCTGCTAAATGACTAAAAACCTGAGGAGGATTGCCTCCAATGTTGTTGTACAGCAGCGGCGTAACAAGGACTTGGCGGGCCCGAGTGCAGATCTCACCAACGGGCCCCTTACCGACCTATCGTCAGGCGAAATTATTGAGTTTTCAGTTTAGCGATGCGCAAGGAAATTTAGGCTACTCATGATGTACAATTAAGGGTAACGACTGCTCCTTCTATGTGAAGATAGATTACGGTTTTTTAAAAGTGAACGGCTCTGACTCGCGAGTCTTTGGCTCTAGATTATGCTTGCTTCAACACGGAATGAGCATAATGGAACAGTCAGTCATGAGCCGACGTATCTGCGACGTTTGAAATAGAGCACAGAGATGAGAAGAAAATCTGATCATTTACCGAGGCTTATCCGACGTTATGAATGACGTTTCGATCTGTCATGTGTGCTATCTGGGTACTAGTAAAAAAAAACAGTCACTTCGATGGTGAATATTTAATTTTATGTTCGTTAGATATGCTAGTTTACATTTAGTCTATCTAGCTTTAGCTATTTTCCGACTACATCCTGCACAGTTTACTATATCTAACATGGCCGCTGCCTGGTAGCCTAGGCCTATATATGCATTTTTATGACTTTTAATAGCCATGTCAACTGCATATACCAGACAGTAAACGTTATGTAATTATTAGCCTACCCTGGTGGCTGAGTTTCACACTCATTGCTGTTGCCGGGCTGGGGGTCAGACGTAGCGTCCTCTTCAACACGCTTCGCCACAATCCAAATGAGGATAGTTTTGACAGCTTTGCCATCCTTACATCTTGCTCTTTTCGTTCCTGCCGCTTTCTGGAGCCACTTTTATGTTAAAGGGCATGGCATGGGGTAGCCTAATTCGCTTCAAAACGCTAATGCAACACAACTGTAGTATCCCAACAACAACTGTCTGTGGTATTCCAACAACTGGATGGGAACAATCCTGTGTGGGTGGGCGGGAATCTTTGACAACAATATTACCCAGACATCCTTGCTATTTTTCGAGGGCAATATTACTTAATAAAAACGACATTTGTTTTATTCAGCAAAAGGCAAATGAGGAAAAATTTATTATTTGCTGTTGTTAACACTGACTGTTTTTAAAATGTTTATTGGGCAGGTGATAGCTCATAATTCTGAATAACTGACACCATAATTGAGAAATGTTTGCGAATTGATAAGACTAGATCATATGTGATCTTCAATTGGCGGTATTACAGCGGTGAAAGGGGCCAGATCAGATTGCCTTAAGGGGCCCGGTCAGGTTGTCTCACTTTTACGGTGAGATCGAGGACGGGCCCCCTTTCGCCACGGGCCCTAGTGCAGCTGCACTCCTTGCACTCCCTATAGTTACGCCACTGTTGTACAGTGTACAATGACAATAAAGATATTCTATTCTATCCACTATTTGTTACTTGGGGTAAAAGCGTCTGCTAAATGTGACACTTGCTTGATGGCACTTCCCAGGTACCATGGGGTCCATGGTGGCCTGTACTCTGAAACTTGGTATCGCCATCCTCAATGGAGGGAACACCACTGTCCAGCAGGTAGGAACCCAACACTTCTGACCTCACATGGGGGTCCCACACATCTGATGACCAGCCCTGTGATGAACTAGATTAAAAGAGACTATCTGTGTTACCCTCGATATCTCCATATCACATACTCTACAAATCACCTCCCGCCCCGCTGCTGTTTGGATGTTTTGTTTGACAGAAAATGCTCGACTACTTGAAGGAGAAGAAGGATGTAGGCTTCTTCCAGAGCGTGGCTGGTCTCATGCAGTGCTGTAGGTGGGTAGGCCTCTCCTCCGGAGGGGCCACATCACTCACTCTGCAGGACGGAAAAATAAATGAGTGGAATTGGATACGGAGAGGAGTTGTGTAAATGCTTTTCCCGTCTTCTCTTCCTGTCTCTGTGATGTGTGTCTCCACTCAGCGTGCTCGACCTGAATGCGTTTGAGAGGCAGAACAAGGCGGAAGGATTAGGCATGGTTATTGAGGAGAGCTCAGGTACCATGTCTTTAGAAAAAAAAGGGTGAATCCTTCTGAGTGAAAGTGTGCTAAGCCAGCAAAGGATTTATTGAAAATTACTTTTCTGTTGAAATCCATATTTACCGTCTCTTTCTCTATTTCTCTATATCTCACTTTCTCCCTCATTCTCTCCCTCTTTCTCCCTCTCTGTCTCCCCCATCTCTCTCTCTCTCAGGGGATAAGGTCATGCCCGACAGTGAGTTGACCTCTGACCTGTTCCGCTTTCTGCAGCTTCTCTGTGAGGGCCACAACTCAGGTGCTCACCTCAGTCCTTTACACCAGACAGTCTAATCCAGTCACGTCAAATATGATTATTATTTTTATAGCCAGTTTTAACATACAATGTCAAAAGCAGCTTTATAGAATGCCCTGCTGTATTGACTCAATGTAACATCAAGAGAAGAATGTATAGGGAATACTTCCTGTTTTTTCCCCAGCAACGTATTAGTGATACTGTACTAGGTAGCACTATGCACTGCTAAAACATTCCTCTTCACTTTTGATGGGTAGATTTTCAGAACTACCTCAGAACACAAACGGGAAACAACACCACTGTCAACATCATCATATCCACCGTTGACTATCTGCTGAGAGTGCAGGTAAACTGAGAAAGAGAAATAAATAATCTGTTTTGATTTCCTTACAAGATGTAGCCTTTGGTTGATGTAATGCTGTAGGGAATCTTTTGGTACCTCACGATTCGATTTGAATCGATTCTTGGGGTCACAAATCGATTCAAAATTGTAAAGCGATTTGTAATCAAAAAATAAATATAACAAAATTAATAAAAATACATTTTTTTACATTGTGAATTGATGTGAATCGCTAGAACACTGAATCGCGATTCAAATGTGAGTCAATTTTTTCCCCCAACCCTCTCATGCTGTCTTGTCTTCAGGAGTCCATCAGTGACTTCTATTGGTTCTACTCCGGGAAGGCAGTGATCGACGAACACGGTCAGAAGAACTTCTCTAAGGCCATCAGTGTGGCCAAGCAGGTGTTCAACTCACTCACTGAGTACATACAGGTCAGTGTAGTTGCAAGATAAGGAGCCTTGTTTTCTGGTCTGCTTGTTGGCGTACCAGTTGACATGGCTGGTATTTCGTCCCCCACAGGGTCCGTGCACAGGGAACCAGCAGAGCCTGGCTCACAGTCGTTTGTGGGATGCAGTGGTTGGCTTCCTCCATGTTTTTGCTCACATGCAGATGAAGCTCTCTCAGGTTAGACATTGTTCTGTATTCATATGCCTGACTTGTTTATTTTTTCTTACGTTTTCTCCCTTTACTGTTTTGGGGAAACAAGTTATTTTACAAATCACATCTCTTTTCATTGGCAGGATTCCAGTCAAATCGAGCTTCTCAAAGACCTGATGGATTTGCAAAAGGATATGGTTGTTATGTTGTTATCCATGTTGGAAGGTATGATTCACACCAACAAAAACATTGCAGCATTCTTTGGTTACTCACTCATTCATAAACATTCAAACTCATTCCCAACATGTTTTTTATTCATAATTTGTTGACAGGCAATGTGGTTAACGGAACTATCGGTAAACAGATGGTAGACATGCTAGTGGAATCATCAAGCAACGTAGAGATGATCCTCAAGTTCTTCGACATGTTCCTTAAACTCAAAGACCTCACGTCCTCCGAAGCCTTCAAAGAGTACGACCCCGACAGCAAGGGCCGTGTTTCCAAGAAGGACTTCCTGAAGGCCATGGAGGCCTGCAAGCGTTTCTCCCAGTCTGAGACCCACTTCCTGCTCTCCTGCGCAGAGACCAACGAAGGAGAGCTCCTGGACTACGTGGCCTTCGTGGATCGTTTCCACGAGCCGGCCAAGGACATCGGCTTCAACATCGCCGTCCTCCTGACCAACCTGTCGGAGCACATGCCCCACGACTCCCGCCTGGCCACCTTCCTGCAGCTGGCGGGGTGTGTCCTCAGCTACTTCCAGCCCTACCTGGGCCGCATCGAGATCCTGGGCAGCGGGAAACGCATCGAGAGGGTTTACTTTGAGATCAGCGAGTCCAGCCGGACCCAGTGGGAGAAGCCCCAGGTGAAGGAGTCGAAGCGTCAGTTCATCTTCGACGTGGTGAACGAGGGCGGGGAGAAGGAGAAGATGGAGATGTTCATCAACTTCTGCGAGGACACCATCTTTGAGATGCAGCTGGCTTCTCAGATCTCGGGCTCAGACACCGGGGAGCGAGCGGCGAGCAACGAGGGGGAGGAGAAGAAGGAGAATGAACAGGGGGGTGAAGGGGAGGGAAGGCCCAAACCTGGGCTCTTCTCCGGTTCCACCGTCTGGTTCCTCGTCTGTGCTCTACCCTATGGACTGATGATGCTGGTCTCCATGCTCTCCGTGAAGAACCTGAAGAAACAGTTGAGGAGGATGACTCTGAAGGACATGGCTGTGGGCGTGGCCTCCTTCTTCAGGGGCATCGTTATGGCTCTGGTCCAATGGGTGTGTGGTCTGACTCAGGGCCTTGTCTATATCCTGTACTTGGTGTTCGTCAACGGGGGTCTGGTGGAGGGAGCCAAGAGGATGACGCTGGTGGAGCTGCTGTGCGGGATCCTTGACCCGACCTCGGACGAGGTGAGCGGGTGGTCGGGAGGGGAGCCCCAGAGGAGATCCTCTGCCATGTTCGCGTCTCACCAGGAGGACAGGGACACGGCCCAGACTGCAGACGCCTCCCCCAGGGACGCCAACTCCCTCACTGACATGTTTGGTCTGCGGCTGAGGAAGGATGGAGGGCAATACACGTTATTGACCCATGACCTGAGTTCTAGTCTGACTGACCTCCTCAATGCTGCCACGGGGCATCGAGGCATGACCGATACCACCAGAAAATATCAGGTAGGTGTGGAACATAAAGGATGGAATGTGCTCCATTTTATTTTAGCAATTATGTTTTTGGTTCATTTTCTTTAAGCAGTTATGCAAACTTAATTTGTATCTCTGGTTGACGTTAGATGTTGTATTTGAAAATGGTTTCAGGTTCAAGGTTCTCAAAGGGGAGACAATGAGGAGTCCAAAAACAAACTGTCTGAATCTGAAAAATCTCCGTAAGTTTCTCTCTGTTTCACCTCCTGGCTGATGACTTGACACGTGCTGTCCCAGAACAGCCTAAAGCACAGCATTTAAAATACACGAAAATACACTTTTGTTTAGTCAAGTGAACATTTTCTAATGGGCAATTAGTTTGTAGAGTGTGTGTGTGTTAAATTGGAGGTGCAAGAGCCTCTCTGAACTGGTGTGTTTACAGAGAAGAGGCCTCAGACAAGAAGGAGGAGACCAAGTCCAAATTGAGGTCCAGGAGAACATCTAAACCAGAAGTCCCTGAGCCCCAACAGTCAGCCTTCTGGGATATGATTAGCACTCAGCACAAAATACTTTTGGTACATACACACACGCACATACACGCATTCACACCCACACCCACAAGAACAATATTATTCATCCATTTCTCATTTTCAGAACTACTTTGCGAGGAATTTCTACAACATGCGGATGCTTGCTTTGTTTGTTGCTTTCGCAATCAACTTCATTCTCCTCTTCTTCAAGGTGAGTGTGTCTGTGTGACTGCCAGTGGATCTGTCTCATTTGTAGGCCCTCGATGTATTCAGACTTGTACCTTGACTTGTCTTGGCAGCAAACTTTGATGTTAATAATAAAGCAATAAGCCCAAATTCAGTTGGCTGTCTGTCTCACTGTCAGGTACATCACATACTTGATGTCTGAGTGTCTCATCTCTCGCCCTGTGCTCCAGGTCTCTTCCTCCTCTGCCACAGCCCAGGCAGGAGAGGATGTTGCTGTGTTGCCCACCACCCCCCTGGAGCTGGGTGGAGACCAAGGTGGAGGTCAGGGTGGAGACCAGGACCCTGTGAGAAACAGCCACAGACAGTCAGACAGCGTCCATTTTGTCCTGCAGGAGAGCTCTGGCTACATGAAGCCCTCGTTGCATTTCCTGGCCGTAGCTCACACGCTCATTTCCTTCTGCTGCATCATTGGCTACTACTGCCTGAAGGTATGGCCGTCACAAGCAGGGCCGGTCCAAGGCATCAGCAAACTAAGTGGCTGCTTAGGGCCCCTGTAGCTACCAGAGGGCCCCCGAGAGCAAATTAAATGACAGTTTAATGTTATATGTAAAAAAAATCTTTTTTTTCGGCAACGATAAGCGACGCCGATGGGCCCCCAAATCAGTTTTGCTTAAGGCCCCATAAAGGCTTGGGCTGGCCCTGGTCACAGGGAAAGCAGTTAGTCGATATCACACGCTAGGAGAAGAAAGTATCATCTGGTACGGTGCATTATATGCTGACATTTATGTCTTAAGCTGTACATGGTCTCTTAATAAAAAATAAAATAAATAATAATTAAAAAGAATAATTAAATAGTGTTAGAATGGTGTAGTTGAATTTTTCTAGTAGTTTCTAGTTTTTTTGGGGACAAATAATGATTATGTCAAAACATATCTTATGGAGAGGTAGATACCCTCTATCTCTGCATTGATTGGCAGATTTTTGGATTGGCTTTCAGGTCCCGCTGGTCATCTTCAAGCGTGAGAAGGAAGTGGCGAGGAAGCTGGAGTTTGACGGCCTTTACGTCACCGCGCAACCCCCCGACGAAGACATCAAAGGGCAGTGGGATCGACTGGTCATTGACACGCCGTACGTTCATAACTGCATCATAACCTTCTTCATAGCTCCATAAGCCCCTGGTCTTGTTCAATAAAGATTAAGTTAGTGGAACCGCATATTCCGCATTTTATTCATGGATACCAATAAAAATGCGGCGAAAAGATAATTATATTTTTACATCTCTCGTTTCAGATCGTTTCCCAGTAATTACTGGGATAAATTTGTGAAAAGGAAGGTAGGTGTGCAGGAGGGTTAAGAGAAATATTACGATTCTCCACAGCGCACACGGGTGAGTCAGGGCCTGAGCATAACTCTCAAGGCTACAGACTCGTGAAAAGAAAAAGGCGCCTTATGGACCGGTTAATAGCGGAGGCAATTACGCTCTCTCAATAACCAGAGAGTCCATCATCGTCTCTCCATTCCTCTCCCCTCCTTGTCTCTCCATTCCTCTCCCCTCCTTGTCTCTCCTCCTCTCTCCCCTCCTCCTCTCTCCCCTCCTCTCCTCTCCTCCTCTCTCTTTCCACCCCTCCCTCTTCTCCCCCTCTCTCCTCTCCTCCCCTCCTCTCCTCCCCTCTCCCCTCTCCTCCTTTCTCCCCTCTTCTCCCCTCCCCTCTCCTCCTCTCTCCCCTCTCCTCTCCCCTCTCCTCTCCTCCCCTCTCCCCCTCTCTCCTCCTTTCCTCCTCTCCTCTCCTCCCCTTTCCCCTCCTCTCCCCCTCTCCCTTCTCCTCCTCTCCTCTCCTCCCCTCTCCTCTCAGGTGATGGGTAAATACGGGGAGCTGTACGGCAGCGCCCGCATCGGCAGGCTGCTGGGGCTGGACCAGGCTGCTCTGGACTTCAGCTCCCAGGAGCAGGAGAGACGGAGGCCCAGGAGAGCCAACAGCTGGAGCTCCTTGTGAGTGTGTGAAGAGGCATTACACCCTAGAGTGGAGTATGGTATAGACTTATACACATGACTTACGAAGGATTTTAATGAGGCTCCAAGCACACATTTGCTCTTTCCAAGTAATATATTCACACTCTCACATTGGATTCTCTCTTTGATATCCAACCTTCCTCAGCTTATAGGCAATGACGGTGTAAAAAGAAGCGGGGAATTACTTCGACGTAGTTTGGTTACTGCTCTCTGACCGTTATATCTCAAAACTGATAGCCTCTGATAGGCTCTGATGTCATGATGTGTGTATGTGTGTGTGTCCTTTGATAAGAGCGCTGGCTTGGTGGAAAGGACAGAATGTGCAGGACAGGACGGAATGTTCCGAGGCTTTCTGCTCTGTCAGAAGGTGGCAGTAATGCCCAGGTTGAACCCAAATGGTTTAACCGTGACGGTAAATTATTTAGTCTTTTTTTTTTTTCAGATTGAACTCCATAGACGTCAAGTATCAGATCTGGAAACTGGGAGTTGTGTTCACAGATAATGTAAGTGGACAATTTAAGCATAGGTTTTCATTGTATTTCAATTCCACCTGGTGAATGTAATGCAATGCCTGCTTTATTGCGTGTGGGTGTGTACGTGTGTGTGTGTGTGTGTGTGCGTGTGTGTGTGCGCGCGTGTGTGTGTTTCCAGTCCTTCCTGTACCTGGCCTGGTACATGATCATGTCCGTCCTGGGACACTACAACAACTTCTTCTTCGCTGCTCATCTGCTGGACATCGCCATGGGCTTTAAGACCCTGCGCACCATCCTCTCCTCTGTGACGCACAACGGCAAACAGGTCTTCTGTGTGTGTGTGTCAGTTTGTCTGTGTTTTGTACAGTAGTCTCTTGGTGCGTAGCTGTTTTTGCAATAAGCAGTGTGTTTTCCTTGGTTTGTGCTAGCTGGTGCTGACGGTGGGCCTGCTAGCTGTGGTGGTCTACCTCTACACTGTGGTGGCCTTCAACTTCTTCCGCAAGTTCTACAACAAGAGTGAAGATGGAGACCCGCTCAACATGAAGTGTGACGATATGCTCACTGTGAGCCTGACATACACACACCTACATGCCCAGACACACTCTCTCACACACACACACACACACTCTCTCTCACACACACCTACACGCCCACACTCTCTCACACACACACACACACACACACTCTCACACACACACACCTAAATGCCCACACACTCTCTCACACACACACCCACACACTCTCACACACACATACCTACATGCCCACACACTCTCACACACACACAGTAAGGCCCAGGCAGACTGTGTAGGCTCAGTAATGTGACAGTGAGGGTCATTGTCTAGGATATGAAAATAGCCTTGTCTTAATTCCCTATATTCCTTGTATGGGGTGAGTGACAGGTGGATAGAGACAGGCCTCCACAGTCTCAGCTGGACTCTTTGTCTGTCGATGAATGAATTCACATTGACATCAACACAATTGCTCAATGCCAAATGATTTTTCATTGTTACAGAAATATAACCCACTTGTGTTGACAGGTGACAGGAAATATTATTTTCATGAATTTGCTTGCAATATATTACAACTGCATTTCATTTTGGGTTTTGAACTTGAGCTCATATCATACCAGTATATTGTACTGTGTTGGCTTATTCTTCCTGTTTGTGGCTTCCTGGAAGGTCTTGACAAAGGAACAAAAGACACAGATCATGAATTGGTATTCTGTCCAGAACTCCTGCTGCACTGCTAGCTGAGGTGAAGCTGAAATTCCTACACAGTAGAAGGTCTCCCCATGTGGTTTTGTCATCTAGATTCTAGATGACTCCACCCTCATTTCCTGTTCCGAGGATAATCGATGGTCAAGTTATTATGTTTACAGAACGCTAATGACTGCAGTCTAATGACAGTAATTTACAGTCAAGTTGAGGTTTAGTGTGTGTGTGTTTTTTTTCTTTCCCACGCCTGCCAGTGCTACATGTTCCACATGTATGTGGGCGTGAGAGCGGGCGGAGGGATCGGAGATGAGATTGAGGACCCTGCTGGGGACGAGTTTGAGGTCGTCAGGATCATCTTTGATATCACCTTCTTTTTCTTCGTCATTGTTATCCTTCTGGCCATTATACAGGGTGAGGAAACCTGTTAACAGTTCGTCACACGCACATATACACACACACACACACTCACAAACACACACTGAGTGAAATGAATATTTCATGGGATAGAGAAAACAAGTCAAGCATTTCAGTTTCTGTTTGTTTTATTCTCATGAGGATATTTGGTTCTCCTGTCATCCCATGTGTACACACACACGTACACACACCCACCCACACACACGTACACACGCACACATGCACACACACACCTCCCTGTTTCCCTCCAGGTTTGATCATCGATGCCTTTGGGGAACTTCGGGACCAGCAGGAGCAGGTGAAAGAGGACATGGAGGTGAGAGATGCATATACACACACACCTACACACACACACACACACACACATCACATTTCCATAGATATAAATGAACATGCAAAATATATATTTGTCTATACTAATTAGTTTATTTTGGCCAAAGAATGCACCCATCTCCTGTGGATTTCAGGCTGGGTGTCAACTGGTGGTACGAGGTGTGGGTCAACATGAGGCCAGCTGTAGGGGACTGATGAGTCTGAGTGGATTCAGGGTGTTGAGTTGTCACCAGCGCTTATGAGGAGAGACTGCCTTATTTCTCACCTGTGTAATGACATGGAGATAATTGCTCCCAAGTTTTGATAGGACACCATTATGAATTTGCTGATTAAAAAACAACCTTGATTCGGGGTTATTCTGAGAATGTTCCTCTTAAATCCAATACATCTTTAAAAACAAAGCAGTTAAAACGTAATTAAAAGATTTTCCCTTGTGTGTCTACACACACACATTCTCACACATACATCACACTAGACTCTGCATAATGACTGAGTCAATTTTGCGTAATGCATTAACGATTACCTAATCACCTCTGCAAATGACATTCATTACCCTGAGCACAGTCCAAGTACCATCGTGGCTTGTTTGAAGCCTGTGGTAATCACTGAAGCAGCAGCAGCAGCACCATGCGTGGTAACAGACCCATCCATCTCCATCCTCTCTTTCCTCCAGACCAAGTGTTTCATTTGTGGGATCGGAAACGACTACCTCGACACCGCCCCTCATGGGTTTGAGACCCACACACTGCAGGAACACAACCTGGCTAACTACCTGTGAGTAGTCTCTCCTGTTCCTTAGTTCTCTCTGGTGAATGTTGTTGTTAAACACCCAGAGCACTGCCACACCCCAATCATAGTGCATGATCACCAGTCACTCCTAACATCATAAGCATTTATATTCTCTGCCACTATGGCCTCTTATTATACATGGTTGTGATAGACATTGACATGTCTGAAATGATGCTATCGATTGTTGCCCTGTCATGTTTTGATGAATGGCATGTCATTTTCCGAGGACGGTGGTTATCTATTGATTGGGTGGGCTTGTCATCCGACTGAACTCCATCAAAATTCATCCAGGGCTGATTGGTTTTGTTCTAAAAGTTTCGCACTGAGAATCCAGATCTTTTCAGTGAGAGAGAATGTCTTCATCGTGTGTCCCCTCCCTGGCAGGTTCTTTGTGATGTACCTCATTAACAAGGATGAAACGGAACACACAGGCCAGGTAATCTTGGAGAAATCCTCCTGTTTTTCCACCACCGAACACATTTAAACGTGAGATTTAAGGATGACTTCCCACAATGCAGTGTGTGTGTGTCGGAGGAACGGCATGGTGTTGACTTCCTGGACGTCTGTCTGTGTCAGGAATCCTACGTGTGGAAGATGTACCAGGAGCGCTGCTGGGAGTTCTTTCCCGTAGGCGACTGTTTCCGGAAGCAGTATGAGGATCAGCTGAGCTGAGGGGATCCCAGGTTCTGATAACGTCGTGGTAACGAGCATCCCAGGTTCTGATAACGTCGTGGTAACGATCATCCCAGGTTCTGATAACGTCGTGGTAGCGAGGATCCAAGGTTCTGATAACGTCGTGGTAATGAGGATCCAAGGTTCTGATAACGTCGTGGTAACGACGCATAATCAATGGGCTTCTCTGCACAAACTCTGCTTGAGTAGTGCAGAGACTGTACAGGAATACACAAACACTTGCTGTGGTGATTTATTGCACTACTGTTATCTTAATTTATTCACCCAGTTATTTCCCCCCCCCATAGTGTACTGTTTGATGTTTTTCAACGAATGTGTTTCATCCAGAGTGAATAATGTATGTTATGTATAGAAGAATGATTAGGCATGTTGAAAACACCCTTCACGGTAATAAGGCTGATCGCTTTTTAGTTATAGAACACATGTCCCCCTTTCACTTTGAGCTTGAAATAAAGTGAATCGAGAGCCATGATGTCATGTCTGAGACTGGAAAGGAGGGAGGAAAGGAGGGAGGAGAGGAGATCTGTGTTCAGTGTTGATGCAGTTTCAACTGGCCTCTCTTGTGCTCTTCTCATCCAGAGAGGAAAACAAACATCCTCCCAATCTGCTTTTCTCAGCCTGTCTCCCCTCCCCTCCCTCAGCCTCTCACCTCCCTCACCCTCTCCCCTCCCCTCCCTCATTATCTCACCTCCCTCACCCTCTCCCCTCCCCTCCCTCAGCCTCTCGCCTCCCTCATCCTCTCCCCTCCCCTCCCTCAGCCTCTCCCCTCCCTCATCCTCTCCCCTCCCTCATCCTCATCCTCTCGCCTCCCTCATCCTCTCCCCTCCCTCATCCTCTCCTCTCCCCTCCTTCATCCTCTCCCCTCACCTTCCTCTCCTCTCCCCTCCCTCAGCCTCTCTCCTCCCCTCCCTCACCCTGCCTCTCCAACCCCAGCCTCCATGTCCCTCAGGCTCAGGTCCAACCCCTCACCATGCCGGTCAGAGCTGCTGGCTGGAGCTCCTGGCTGGAGCTCCTGGCCGTGTGACTGTTTCCCCAAGGCTCGACTCACCGATCACAACAGGGCAGCGTTGAAGCTTTCAACGGTATATCTCAGTCTCGGTGTGTGTGTTAACAGAATCGTTAGGGATTGGCTGTGCAGTGGACCTCCTGCGTGATGACATCATCCTCATCATTCCGTGGTTGATGACTAGGAGGGGTGTTTGTTTGTGTTAGTAAAGAGGCAAGAACGACATGAAATTCATGTCAGAGTGTAGTCTGTAAACCACTTACCTCACACACAGACCACTACTACTACCTGTTGGATCTCACATCCTATTCATACAAAAACACACTACAGATAAGCAGATAATTTATTGCAAAGAAATACACATTTCTAAAAAAATCTACCTATTTTTTCTACCTTTAGAAACATGGTATTCCCCTTGTATCTTTGAAGACTAGCTTACCTTTGTTGTGCGTGATAGCTAGGAAAAAAGGCACGCAATGGCAAGAAATAATATTGATCATGCCACCAAATACAGATTCAAACTAAAGTAATGAACCTGGCTTGAAAATGTAAGAAGTTGAAAGTGCAGATATTTGTGTAAAAAATTTAAGGAGTGAAAGTAAAAAGTTCCCAGAAAAATGAATAAGAAGTAAAGTCCTGATACCAAACAATTCTACTTAAGTACAGTGACGCATTTCTACTTAATAACTTCCAATCTCTGCAGCAGTGTCACCAATGATATGTCATGTATTATTTTACCGTGCCCGATGATGTTCATGCTGTTTGCCCTAGAAAAATAGGTGCAATAAAGGTGCCTGTAAATAGCTGATATTTAGACCCAGTTGCAGGGTGGACCAGGGATATGGTGCAGTAGGATCAGGCTCATTACCAGAGCACATGAGGATGGGGACAGCTGTGCTGACTGGCTATGGCCACCGCTGCCTAATGACATGGAACACAAGCCAACATCATAGGAATGATCTGAGGTTGATGTTGCTATTGTTACACCATCTAGTCCTGTGCCAGCCCAGATCAAGTTGATTACAGAAATAAGCTAATGAATGCTACTATACCATACGTATTTGATGGAAACCATCTGATTGCATAGAGGATTTCAGTACACAGATTTAGTGCGGTACAGGACTGCTATGTCTGCTATTAAATAGGGATTTATACCAGGGAAATTATTTACCTGCATGTGGTAATGTGGACATTTGAATAGTCTCCATCCCACCTGTACAGAAATCCAAAACCAAGCACATTCATTTGAACAGTGAAGAACAGATTTTTGTGTGTCAGAGAAATGTCATAGACGTGTTACTGCTGTTTGATGCATCAGGAAAATAGCCACTGGTCCTTCATTAATGATTGAAAGAAACCATTTAGAGTAATGTGATGCCAAGAACCATTTGAATAATCAGGGATATCCTTCCAGCCATGGGTATTTCAATGCAAGTCATTCAGTCAATAGGATATAAACCTATGAGCTGTGACCTAAGGGGTCTGAATTATACTAAAACATCCAGTTTGTTGATGTGGAATCTAGAGTCAAGCATAAGGAGATGACGGAAATATGCATTTGCAGATGACAGTATATCACAGTATGTAGCTATCATCCCATTACTCTGCCAGTCATTCTGACACCTCATCTCAGTCTGGAAGCAATTCGACAGTAAGCATATCAACATCTCAGTCATAAATCCACAAAAGATTACTTAAGCATGAAGATCAGGAAGCCATGAGAGCTGGGCTTGTATCTCAGTTTACACCGTAAGCAGATACATTTACATTTAGTCATTTAGCAGACGCTCTTATCCAGAGCGACTTACAGTAAGTACAGGGACATTTCCCCTGGAGGCAAGTAGGGTGAAGTGCCTTGCCCAAGGACACAACGTCATTTGGCTCGGCCGGGAATCGAACTGGCAACCTTCAGATTACTAACCCGATTCCCTCACCGCTCTGCCACCTGACTCCCATGGGTGTGGCTAAGATAAGTCTCAGCCACACCTCCACCTGCATAAATGACATCCTATCTAAATACAAATATAGCTTTATCTGTCAGTCTGATACTGATGCAAGCATACCATCATTTGATTATTGCTTGAGTGACCCCATATTAATGCTTAGTGACCCTGAGACTAAACCCATTGAATTGACAACATCGACAGTCACAACATGTAGAGTACAGAGCAGAACTATGTGTAAACAGATTATATTTGTATTTATCATTGTCAACATCCTATCATTGTTGGTTTTAATATGTTCGAATAACCTGAAACTACATCACAGCCATGAATTTACAATTCTTTCTTGCAAAGAAATGTAGATTATCTGTTGTTGCTATCTGGGATTTTTGTTGTTTTGTTTTTTTCCTGGTACATTTAGTCATTTTAGCAGACGCTCTTATCCAGAGCGACTTACAGTAAGCACAGGGACATTCCCCCCGAGGCAAGTAAGGTGAAGTGCCTTGCCCAAGGACACAACATCATGTGGCACGGCGGGGAATCGATCCGGCAACCTTCTGATTACTAGCCCGACTCCCTCACCGCTCAGCCATCTGACTCCCATGGTAATGAGGGGAATGGTTCCAGGATACTATTATAGTGGTTTTACCCTGGCCTTTCTGACTCAAACCTAGTAGTCCTTATCTCATGATGACAGCTCCAATTTCCTTGCAACTTAGGCAACATTTCTTACACTGATTCTCAGTCCCCAGTAGAACAGAAAAGATTTGTGTTGGTCCATATCCAGTTATAAAACCACTGAACTCTACCATGAAGGGGGCCGACAGCAAAATAAATATTTGACACAGTATTTGCCTCGGACCTTTTCAAATGAATAGACCCGGCCAAGAATTGTCTTTCAGTAATGCAGTTAAGACATTTTCTTCAAGGTCAGGAAGTAAAAAAAATGCCTTGAAGATTTACATAGCCACTACACTTATTACTCAAACCAGAACCCAGAGCTTTTTGAAAGTTGAAAGATCACACTGTTAATACTTCAATCACAGAAGTGGAATGAAAAAGCGAATGGGGAAACAAATTGTAAACATGGAGTAAAGTAAGGTGAAGTAAAATCGAAATAGTAAACTTCTTTGGCATCTTACTGTGGCAAAACATTTCTCTTTTTTTTTTTAACTTTTACATTTCTCTAAATGTCTTACTGTGGCAAAACATTTGGTTGTTACAAAGACATTTGTATACACTATGTTCCCAGAATTGTTTAGGGATGTCTTCCTAAGAGCCGTTTTTGTTTTGTTTGTCTTTGTTTGTTTTGTCTCACTAGTTGTAATTGTTAGGGTATGCTAGACTGAAACCAGCCTTGCTTATCTGACTCAGACCCGGCAACCCTTACTTCACCATGACGACTCAAATGGCCCCTGTTAGGGATTTAGGTTTTTGTGCACTTTTCCCCAATAAACATGTATTACCATCTGTGGGCAGAAGGGAGAGAAGATGCTCAACACATTACCATTTAGATTGGACACCCCATGCCAACAGGGAGCCAATTACACAACAAGGGTGTGCTGAAGAAACGAGATGGGGGAACGATGGCCAACGTCATGTTGACGTTTTTTCAGTGGTTGATTTGAAACCGATATCGAATTCCCTTTTTAGTTCAATTTGGGGCTGGTAAATTGAACGGGAGAAAGAACAGGTGTGTATTTTGCCCCCCAAGGTCACCAACTTCCTGTCACAAGATCTCTGCACCTTAGATAGTGTGGGAAAGAAGGATGACAGTTGCTGGTATTAATAATTAAAATGCAAATTGGCTCATGGGGAAGCAAACTGAAACAGTCGTATAAATGACCTAGTTTTCTGCTTGGGCTGCAGTATCTACAGTACCATTGTTTGTATTAGAGTAAAGGGAATTAGTTACAGTCCACATAATTTATTCAAGACCTTTTCAGGAGCTGGCAGGTCCTATCTTAGTCTATGTCTTGCCCTCATACCAACTCGCCAGAGCAGGATGAGAGAGAGCTGAACGATGAAACTATTTGGTAAAAATTGTTGGATTTAGTAAATAGCGGTTGAAGGCTCAATAAGAGGGATTTTTACACTGATACGCATTATTTTGTGTTCTTTTTCTTGCGGTAAGCTTAACAAAACTTAGGCCTATTAAAATATGTATCTGTTACAGCTACAGTTCTTTTCAGGCAATTCAAGAGAACAGGAGTTGATGGAGGTCGTTTTGTGCTTTAGTTTCGGATTATTATCTAAATGCATTACTGGCTTGTCGTGTCAAGCTCTCCTGTGCACTAAACATGCAGACAGCCAGTGTACTGTATGCCCTAAATCGCGGTGGCATTTGCAGACAGGCAAATCCCAAAACTTTGTTCAAATATGTTGAGATTGAGGAAAGGTCACTAGCACAGCAGGAATGCTTAATGCTTAAAGCCAGAATAATGTCCTGAATGATGAACAAGACATCTTCTCTTGAACTCTGGCTTTTTCGTTTTGTGACTTCTTCAACATTTTCTCTCCTCTTTCAGTTTGGAAATTGAGAATACTTGATATTCTTAACTTGTCTGTTTACAATTTGCAATTTCATGCTACCTGATTTACTACACAGACCCAATGACTCCAGAGCAAACACAATAGTGTGTCAGTCTTCAGAACGAGGAGAGAATTACCATTATTTGGATTAAGGTAGTACAACACAACTTTGTGGAGAACAAGAAACAAATTAAATGTTTAAATCCAATGTTCACATCAAGGTTCAAAATACTTGCGTGCGTGGCATTCCAATGACAGTTGTCATTACAAAGTAAAAGACCAAACAAAGTTAAGAGATTTAATCAACACACACAGTATTGAAGTCAACCCACATGCTGTGGGTCACAGACTGCAGTAAAATCCCCCTTTTCTCTGTTCTCTCCCAAAAGACTTTGTACGGGAAAATGAAAAAAGGATACAGGTATTGTAGTATTATGGTTCGTTCAATTTTGTTTGAGTGAAATTCTACTTAAGTTCCTGGACAGAGAACAGGAGGAATACAAGATAAACAAGAAAGAAAAATTTATTGAATAGAAAGTGCAGGAATGTGATCATATAATTTACCTGACTACAACAATCATACAACTAATAAGCAGGAGATTTTCCTTCTTTTTTATTGCAAAACTTCCAAGATTATATATGCAGTACAGTATATACAGTATAAGTACATATATTGTCCCTGTAGTTGCTGACTAAGCACACAGCTTTCCCTACTTTTAAAAGTTGTATAATCCTCTCGGTCCAGATGCAGAAATCATAGAGAGGAGAAGCTTCCTGTATACTAAGTATCTCAGCCCAGCCCTGCACCAGGGAAGAGCGCCCCACCACCACCACCATGTCTGGAAGGAGGTGATAATGCTGCATGGAAACTGCTGCCTCTGTATTATGGGATGGCCTCGTTTGGACCGGCGCAGCCTTGGCAGGCCCTGCTTACCTCGGCCTGTAACTTGGGGCAGCCAGGAAGGAGAATCGTGAGTGGTGTGTGACGGCTGGGGTGCTGACACTTCCTGTTGCCATCAGTCACCTCAAATTATCCAGAGATTGCCAGGAGGGGAGGACTCACCTGGCCCTTCACCTTGTGTCCCTCCTGTCGGTGAGTCACTGAGGCACACTGCTGGAACTGAGACTGACTGTCCTCAATCAGATCTCTCTTAGGAATCTAGTTGACGAAATCACCCCGTTTCACTTGGTTTACTTGCACACGACATGCTCTAGACATGCACATCAACCAGCCAGCCTTAAACCAGAGTAAAGACTGTATCTGGGCAACAGTAATACCCAGTAAGTCCAAGGGACTGGAATATGAAATACCAAGCTGTATTAACTCAGACCCAGCATATTTTTCAATTTGGCTTCCTTTTATCATGTTGCCATTGGCTCTGAATACCTGCTATGCCTGATTATCACAAAGCAGAAGGTAAACAATTTTGCACTTGCTCATACTGAAGAGATGGATGTCTGTAACCATTGGTTGTTAAATCAAGCAAGACAAGGTCTTGCTTAAGGTCATCCACAGCATCTTATCATCCAATAGTCAGACAGTGGGAACAGACTTGACAGTAATCCCTTATATTTTGCTCAGGGGTCAAAGTTCGAGCAGTCTCAAAGAGGACAATTACATCTCAGATAACTCCTTGTCACTCAGGCTTTGAACTGTAACCTTGACATTCAGAGCTTTATTTATCCCTACATCCCCCTACTTACATCCACGGTTTAATATTTTTTAAAACATCAATCAGTTGATAATTAACACCACAGAGGGTCGTACAGTACCTTGTGTGTAGAAGCGCAGTAGAACAGACGGGGTTTGTGTCTTAGTCGTCGACACAGCTGGCAGTTGTCACATGTCCTAACCCTCTCATGCCATCTCATCAATCCTGGTGTTAACCAAACTCTCAGAATACTTCCCCACTTTCAGAACAAAGTCACTCTCACGCTTGAGCTGGGATCCTGATTCTGATGTTGTCAGTGAGCAGTGTCCCTCCATGCAGACAGCAACGCCCCGCGCCCGCCCCTCCAAAATCAAATTTAACGTCTGATTACCCTTAGTCGTGTCTGGCAGAGGTTCTGATTGGGAATGCAGATGGCTTCATTGTGTTCTCTGACTGACAGGATGACTGACTCGCCTGGATAATTCTGATGTATCCCCCATTCAGGTCCCCCCCCCCCCCCCCCGTGATTATGTTCAGTTCATTATGCTATCTGCTGTTCATCTCGCCAAATTGACACCTCAGCAGTCATCATCAGAGACCATTATAACCGTGATTATCTTATAATCAGCGTTACATTGAAATCCGCGAGGGCGGTCACAACAGAAGATGCAAAGGTGGACGCGCGGCTGTCACTTCTGACCTTAGTGCTACGCTGCTGCTTTACATTCGAAAACAACTTTTTCCATCAGTTTCCTTTTTATCAAAGCCCTACCACACCCACTGTTGAGCCAATCACCGCTTTTCACAATTTCTTTTGATCTCTCTCCTCTTTATCAACCCCTCTATTAACTGAGGCGTGCCTACACTCTGAGGGTGGTTTGTTTCTGACCGTTGAATCAACCTTTCTGTGAACTGCACTCATGCTGAAGGGAAACCTGCAGCTGGATTCCACAACCAGGGGATATGCTCAATGCACAGTTATTATCACCTTTTATGGTCCAAAGACCTTATCTTGGAATGTATAGTCCAAGCAACCCCGAGATGAGCTGTTAAATAAACACCATCCCCTTTATTCATTCGATCTAATCACACCCCTCCACCGTGATGAATGCAGTGCTTTCCATACACTGCATGTTCTGGAGTGAGCAGGTTGGACCAAGGCCAGGGAGGGGCTCCTGAACAGACAGCTAATCTCAGCAGACAACTCTGCTTTCAGGGAGAAACTGAGATCATCATCCTTAAGTTGGTAGATGGACCGTGGCACCAGATGTCCGTAACTGCAATCTCTCGCAACAGGAAGTTTCCGGAACACCCAGGACGTAGAAAAAGTCAACTTCAAAACTGTATGGATTTCTGCCAGGTCAGTATCGTTTCGACTTGAGGGGCATCCCTGATGATCAACCATAATAATCATGGTTCAAGTTAGCAGATGCTTATATCCAAAGCGACACAAAAGCACAGGGGTGATTTGCACTCATTCTCCAACCAGCTGAGTTCCAGCCACCTGAACGATACCTCTCCTATGTTGCTGTTGGTATTGTTGCTTTCCTGCAGCAGAGAGTTTCCTGTTGGCCCGGCAGCCACTGGCACTGGGAGAGACTGGATAAGAGAGGTACTGAAGCTGAGACGGCATGCCTCTGTAATCTCCACAACTTCAGAGATTAGGTGAGACTCAGAGGGCACCAAGATTGCTATTCAAGCCACGTCTCTCCCTCTCTGCTTGGAGACGGCAACTACCCCGCCTGGAACCCTGAGGGTTGAAGTGTTGCCTGCTAGCCGACCGCTACGGCTCATCGACCGTTTGTTAATGATACTGGAGTTCTCCATGTTGTCTTTTCTAAATCCTACGTACCCCTCACACTTCCACCAATCCCATCCTTCCTCTGCTCTCCCTCCATGCCCCCTCCTCCCTTTAGTTCCATTTCTTTACTGAGAAGGAACATCTGTGAACAGACCAACTGACAGGAGGACAAATCATAAAGCTTATTGTTTGGCTTCCTTGACCTTTGGTACCCTCAGCCCTCCAGCTTGAGTCAGACAACTCCTTGACCTACATGGGATTCCTTTAAGTGTATATACTCAGTCCTTTCAGCCTCCAGTCTGTCTCCTTTAATTGTCCCTTTATATTGAGTTTAATTTGTAATACAAAATTGTATTATCGTGATTGGCACTGGAGGAGATGAGAATTTATCTGGGAGAAGCAGCACTAATTGGAAAGTGTGCAGCAATTCAGTGTGAAGCACATTACCAGCTTGGAACTCACAGACAACAAACACAAATACTAAACCTGTCAACACACACACACACACACACGCACACTAATGACAACTGTTTATAAAAGAGAAAGAAAGACGAAGCGAAATGGAGCAAGCCAAAGAGAAAGAGAGAAAGAAAAAGAGTCATTGTCTACAGCAACAGATAGCATCATTAGGAACTTGAAAGTAAACATGCACAGAGAAACTTCAAATCCCAATTAACCACCAAAACTTTGATCACTTCTATGAGCCTAGTGATTCAGAAATAAGTACCTTTTCTCGCTTGAACTACTCCAAAAGAATAATTAGCCAGAATCAAAATGATAATAGTGAGGCTAAGAGTGTGTGAGATGGAGCGAGGGAGCCAAACTAGACAACGACTCCATTGCTCAATTATTTATCCGACACCCTGTCTGTCCATCTGTCAGACTGATGACAGCCCACAATTACAGATTTGTGGTACCTAGTTGCAGAACCCAGTGGAATTCAGGTCAAGTCAAAGACACGGGTAAGACTGAGGCCTGTTTTTTTGGAGACTGAGGTGGAAAACCAACAAAAAACTGAACCTATAGGACAGTTATGAAAAGATCAATTACGCTCAACAGGATCAATTACGCTGCCCCCCCCCCCCCCCCTCCCCCTCCCAAAGGGCAGATATTCTGTAGTTCCCGGTAGAGAAACTCTTCTGAAGGCTCCCAGCTGTTTGCTTGAGTGTTGGCATCGTTCACCAATCAGCATGGCTGTCCAGTTCTCTGTGCTCTCCCCCTCCTGTTCTCTGTGCTCTCCCCCTCCAGTTCTCTGTGCTCTCCCCCTCCAGTTCTCTGTGCTCTCCCCCTCCAGTTCTCTGTGCTCTCCCCGTCCTGTTCTCTGTGCTCTCACCCTCCAGTTCTCTGTGCTCTCCCCCTCCTGTTCTCTGTGTGACGCTGATGGAAGTAGAAACGTATTTCTGTACCTGTGCGTTTCCTGTATGCTGTAATCAGTTGACAGTAGGGAGGTTGTCTAATTAACATCTACCTTCCTCAGGAGTTTTAGAGAGAATGTGTGTTGCGCGCTAAAGATTCTGCTTGGTCTGAGTTTATGGTCAGAGTAAAGGCTGAAGTTCATAACGCGTGAAATGCGGTGTGAATCCAGTTCAATAGTCAAATATTCATACATGATCACAGATTCAAGTAGCTGTTGGACAATTACAGTGGTGTCAGGTGTGTTTATCCGTGCGCTCGTGTGTGTGTGTGTATTACATGCATTACATTTGTTTCTACTTGCATAAGTCTCTTTTATCTTCCAAAAAAGCTTTTTTGTCCAGATAATCATTTGCACCTACAGCGATCGCCTGCTCTCATCCCCACATCCATTACTCTTCCTCTTCCATGGCAGGAGCATTCTCCCCAGCCTTAATGCAGACAAACAGAGGGGGGGGCAAACATAACCCTGGCATCTTGTCATGTTGGCACAGGGGCACCCTGGCATCGTCACAGACACCTGCCAGGAAACCGCAAGAAGGCCAATTAAGCCAGAGATCCTTAGGGTTCACTGAGAGATGGGAGAAGGGGGGTGGTGTTGAGGACTCACCCTAAAAAATAAGATTAAAGGCACCTGTCTGTTGGACAAGACGTTATTCTCCCAATACTGTTCGGTTGGGTTTAAAACTCAGAACGATTCCTGCCTCCCCTCGACATCTATAGCCGCTGCAATGACAACAACCATATGAAACCGCGGCCTACTCTGAGGGTGTGATATATTGCAGACCTGTGCTGTCGTTTTTAAATCTCATTTACTTTCTTAATTAAGCTTGGAAAACCCAGTTTTTTAATCTTCGAATGAGCTCGCCTTCTTTGACTTCACGCCTCGGCCAGACTAACAATTCAATTATTCCGCATTGTGCTTGGCACAAAGCGTGACCTTGATAAAAGTCTTTTCCACTCCAGTCGCATTTCCATATATATAGAGATATGACTTACAGAGGGATCCCCACACATTGACTCCAGTTTGTAAGGGATGCGTTATTGCTAACAAGAAACACAGAGAGGAGGGCCCAGAGGTTGTAAATGTACCTTAGTTTGATAACAGACATCTTATCAAGGAAATGGCGTGCTTCAGTGGGAGTCGCACCACAACAAAAACACACTTTACTATGTCTGTGCCATACTGTCCTTTCGGTGCACGCTGTAAGAAAAAAAAAAAAAAAAAAGGTTATTCGACAAAAGGACTTTCTGTTCATACCTACTACACAGGGTGTCCTTCCCGCGTGTGTCCTGCTTTTCTCTGCAGTCAGTCCTTCTCTGCATCAGGCTTCGTTTAAGCTGTCTGCACGCTGACATTGGCCCCAACAAACAGGACGTTCCCTACTGATACTGTCATTGTCAGGAGGAGAAGAGGAGTGGGGGAGAGGGAGACACGGCGGGAGGAGTGGGGGAGAGAGAGACACACCGGGAGGAGTGGGGGAGAGAGAGACACACCGGGAGGAGTGGGGGAGAGGGAGACACACCGGGAGGAGTGGGGGAGAGAGAGACACACCGGGAGGAGTGGGGGAGAGGGAGACACACCGGGAGGAGTGGGGGAGACGGAGACACGGCGGGAGGAGTGGGGAAGAGGGAGACACGGCGGGAGGAGTGGGGGAGAGGGAGACACACCGGGAGGAGTGGGGGAGAGAGAGACACGGCGGGAGGAGGAGTGGGGGAGAGAGAGATGGTGGGAGGAGTGGGGGGTAATGAAAGAGAAGCCCTGAGTTCTGGGTCATTCTGAGATTATCAAGGACGCTGTAGTCTCGAGAAAAAATAAACGTTGCATGAGTTTTGAATCTCCCATATCAGGCGACGGTAAGACTTAAACTAAACCTTGTAAACAGGAAACTGGATTTCTTGATTTGAAAATTTTAAATGAAACTATAGCATAGAAAACAAACAAAACACTGTTTAGCTCTTTGGAACTCTACTTTTCAAGCCTAGAATTTAAACCCTTTACGTTAGCTAATATGTGTGTCTAAGAGATTTTCGAATGCCTATCTTCTGCTTGGCTGTATATTTGTTCACAACAGACGTTGACCAAAAGCAGGATCTCTGCTATCTGATAGGATGAAACACAAAGCTCTCTATAAGTCCATCAAAAAGAATGTATGATCCACTATTAGCTTGTGAGTCTGTCTGAGATTGAGGGGTGATTATACCTGTATAGACTACTAATATGAGTCTGGAAACCAAGACCAGATGTGGCTCCTCTACTGGGTAGAAGAGGAGAGCTAGGTTGGTCAAAGTGTGTACACCTTTACGTGTCCTGCATCTCTCTACCGAACACACACTTGCATACACAACATGTGGTCACATCCATGCACACATCTCTACACACATCTCTTCCTGTAGCGCTGTACATGTCTGTTGTGATTCCACATGCCAATCCCTCAGATCTCTCTGGTATCCACAACATCGGCCCTCTCCTCATCCCTCATGTCTGGATGTCCAATTCGGAAGGATTCTGGGAGCCAGGAATCTACTCTGCAGACAGAAAATGATGAGCATGTGTGTTTGGACTTTAATTCTACCCAGCAATCCCAAATACAGCAGGTAATAAGAGATATAGGGTATATATATATTTTTTTTATCTCTCCCACTCTTACTCTTTCTGTATTCATCTCTCTTTCTTTTTTCAATCTTTATCTTTTTCTGTGTGTTCCACTCCCTTCTTATCACTTATCTCCTGTTCACACACACACACATTTTACAGGTTCAAGGTTGATGTGATGATCCTCTGGACACTTCTCTTAGACACCAAAAGCTGCTGCATCAAGTCATCACAGTGTCACAACACAGGCCTAGAGTTAAGCAGCTAGCTAATCGCTGGAAGCAGAACCAGGAATATAATAATGTGAAGCATCCTGGGTAAGGACCCTGGGAAGATACCGTATGAGGGGAAGGAGCTCTGGAACATCTGCTGAGCAGGTGGTGGGGTAAGGCACACTGCTGAGTTCAATAACACAGCACCTACAGGACAGTACTACAGGGATCCTGGAACAGGGATAGTGTGTGCTGGCAGCTCCGAGCAGGGTCTCACCTCAGTGGATGTTTTATTGATGGGGAGATTGATGTTGCTTGTATGTATCGCAGAATCCCTATCCTGGCTCTGAGTCTAATGGAAAAGTTTTTTTTCTCTCAATAGACGCACTTCACCGCAGATGTGGCTGGCTGTTTACTTCTATGGAAGACGTGTTGGGGAGCTTCATTTGAATATCACAATCAGAAGAGATGGAATGTGGGTTACCATGTCGCTTGATTGACATCATCATTTTACTCTATTGATTCATTTCTGGATGGAAAGAGTTGATAAATGAGAGGGTGGGAAAGAAAGATAGATAGAGTAATGAAATCAAGTAGCTCCATCCTCTGAGGTATTCCAATACGTCTGGTGATAATTCATTTGCTGATTTCATTAGTGTAAATTAAAAATGCTCCTTAATTTGATTTGTACTCTTGAGACACGGGTGATGGCATAATGACAGATGACAGTAAGAGCTAGCTGGTAGACATGTGACCAGTCTAGCAAAGGGCCTAAACAGGATCATAAGAATGATGTCATCATTAAATATAGTCCTACTAGGCTCTCACTATTTGTAAGGTAATGTTGGTTTAGGAGCCAGCTGGATTGTCAGCACCAAACTTGAGAACTTTTCTCCCCTCGCCTTGAATAACATAATGAGATTTTCTGTCTGTTTTGCTTTTAATCCTAAAATTGTTTGTCTCACATGGGCTGATACCCCTGGGTGCTGAGAGGGTGAGTCATCATAATAATATAGGTTCCTGCTACTGTACAATTCCTCCTGACTGGGGTTATTACAGAGCATTGCCCACCATCGTTACACCAAATCACAGCAAAAAAACACAATATTCCTGATTCAAAATATGCCCTTAAATTACACGTCAATACAAATCATATATATTTTAAACAAATTATCATGATCCACTGGAATGCAAAGCGGCTTTAAATCCAATATCTTTAATGTACTCAATATCCAGTCATGAATAATAGCCAGTAGGCTTTGCCTCCTGTATCCATCAAGTAGGTTTCTCATTCATCTCCAACAGCAGGTACTGATCAGTCTTAACTGTGGTTTAATTGCAGGGACCCCAGGTCCTCACAGACACCCTCCAATCAGAGACCCAGCAGAGAACCACCCTCCAATCAGAGACCCAGCAGAGAACCACCCTCCAATCAGAGACCCAGCAAAGAACCAGGAAGTCCAGCTGAGGAGGGCGCCTTGGAGACGGCTGCTGGGAGGAAGGGATGGAAAGCAAGACAAGAGACGGGGAGATCAAGAGTGAGAAAGAAAGAGGTGGAGAGAGAGAGCAAGAGAAAGAGAGATAGATAAAATACTGTATATATGTGCGAGTGTATATATAAGTACGTATATACATATGACATCGAAGTATGTGTAGAGGGAGATAAAGAGGGAGAAAGGATGATCATGCAAGAATCTATAGAACTGAGCCCCGGCCACTAGCGGAACCACCGGCACAACCAAACAGTGATGTGGACGGTGTGAGTGTTTGAGTGAGAACTGAGAATGTGTGAGCGAAGCAGAACTAAGGAGACAAACACAGTGCTCACTGTTCCTCTGGAACGACTCCTCACATGTAGTTACACTGTTAGGCATGTTGTGCAAAGACTGAACAAAGAATATCGGGCTATATGTTGCAGCTGAGTAAGCTTTGAACACCTTCAGTCCTTGCTCTCCGTCCACTCACATACACACACACCATTTTGTGCTCTCTCTCTTTCTTATATACACCCATAGACACACACACACACACACACACACACACACACACACACACACACACATCTTCAAAGCAGGAGAGTGGGTCTGCTCTTCGGTTTCAGGTGGGTGAATAATTATGAAAATAGTTCTGAGGCTTCTTGTTCAATGTGACCATGGTCTTCCATCACTCTGGATTTACTGAAGTATTTGGACATTTGGAACAGGAAACGTGACTGTAGGTTGCAGTCTACAGAAATACCCCCATTCCACAAGCTTCTGACAGTACTCATAATTGGCTTACACATTCCTTTGCGGATTACAGTTCACTTCTTATTTTGGGTCTCCATCAATTAATTCAGACATGGGTCTGGCCCCATGTCTAATATCGATTTTTCTGTCAAAACACACTTAGGTAAAATAGCCACCAAGCCTCATGTCCTTTGCTTTTGTAAAAAAATAAGTAATTTAAAAAAATATATAATTAGCGAGCACTGGGTTCAATAAATGAAATGTAAATTGATGCAAGGCAGCATCTCCTGACCTCATATTATAGGTTGCATAATTTACTGATTTATTCGGTTTGGCTATTTATTAGTAAATGTCAAAGCTTTCAACTTATCAATGAATCTTGAACGTATCGGGTGTGCCACCTGCTGGCGCGTCACTTTCCCCCTGTCCAATCAGGCTAATGTACCCAGAAAGACACTTCCCTTTCGCTGGAGATTCCACAGCGCGCCGTTAATGAGTGTCCGGTGCTTTTTGAGGCGCTGACCGACAGTCTACGGAAGAGCACCAGGAGTTCGGTAATGTTGCGAACGCAGTCTCTTGGTTCGATATCTTCACTTTTTGGGGGGACTGATGCTGGTGGACCTGACTAAATAGAGAGGACCGTTTCGTCACCCAATTTGTCTTCGTTCTTAGTTATATCGTCCAACTACTGTTATGAGGTAAGCGCTATATGGTACAAAATATAAGTTGAATTATTTTATGGTTGTTGAACTTTTCTGTTTTATTTAATTTATCAAAACTAGTTTTTAATCAGCTATTCTCCTCCAGCGTCTTCCTGCAAACTCTCCCTTAAATAGGTAACGCATCTACTGAATACCCATCTTTCAGTCCCATCAGCTCTTGGATTGGGTGCGTTTTAATTAGCTGGTTTGTTACGTATGGTATTAGAGTGGAAATATGTTTTGTCTAACGGACGTTAAATTCAACTGCGATGTCTAGAATCATTTTTACATTTTACGCGCGACGCACCTGTGCATATTTTATAGATATTGATTTAAATCAGCTTTATTTATAGACAAGGGTTGAAATGTGTACTAGACATAAGGACAACAAAGTGGAATTACAGTTATTGTCCAAAAATGGCGAGAAGGAGGAATTAAATTAATCTGACTTGAAGGCACAATGACAGTCTGATGAAGACAAGAGCCAGTGAAAACTGGATTTCAAAGTATCGAAATTGGATTTCAAAGTATCGAAATTGGATTTCAAAGTAATCAGTGGGGCAGTGTGCCAAGTGAGGGCAATGCCACCTGCAAGATCTTGTTCTCATTACACTTACAGTGTAATTGGATCCCCAAAAGCCATTGCATGTGCGTTTTCTGGAATGTTATACAATGTTATACAAGCTGTGAAAGGTGTGGCTGCAATGTGTTTGGATGACTCTCTCCAAGGAGACAAAGACTACTCAAGCAAACAAACTCACACGCAAACACACACACACACACAAACACAAACATACACAATACACTGAGCATCCTTTTGATGTGTGGACTGTGTGTACTTCAGTCTATCACTAGCCTTATATTTCTCATGGCTAACCCCTCTCCTGATGGATGGTTGTACGTGTAGGACTGCAGACATATTCATCACTGTTACGACTTTCTCTCTCTGTTGTGTGGAACAGTGAGTTGGATGACCATGGTCTCACTATGGTTACTCTGCTTTAAACATGCTTGTGCGATAAGAAAGCTCTTCCCCACACCTTGTACCAATCGAACCTTCAGTGTGACATAAAGTGATATTAGTACACAATTTAAGGGTAGATAAATGGTTTTATGTCATTGTGTATTGCTAATTGTTGCTGCATTTACTGATTTCTACTACTGGAACTTATTTCAAGACAGCAAATGGCTTAATTATGTACTTAATTAATAATTAATTAGTTACTTAATTAATTACTATTGACACATTTGAAAGAGTGTTTGTGTCTTGTGACAGTTGAATGTCAAACCTGGTGAATTTCGCCCAGGAAAGGTTCTATAGTATTAATTGGTAGAATAGGCAAATGAAACTTTTCCTTGAACCCAGTTCTCTCTCTCTCATGTAGAGGAGATGCTGGACACTGTGATTCTACCCTTGCACAGTTCTACTTTTAGCTAGCTTCATTGTGGTCAGCTGGACAAACAGCTCATCTAACCCAGAGAGCTTCATTAGTCCTCGTCTTGATGTTAAACACACTGTAATCCACTTTCACCACAGCGGCGGAAAGACCAGAGACTGCTGGCTGGCTGGCTAGCAGGCTATCTTTAGACTATCTTTGGCCTTGCTCTTTCCATGACACGTTGCGATGGGGTGTTGTTAACCACATATTCATTCCTATAGGTTTCAATACCGAAGACAGGATATGTGTTAGGAAGTGTCACACGATGGCGGTGAGTGGTAGGGTTCAAAAGCCTGTTTTAATTACCTGTACAGACTGTTCTCTTGTGGTTAGAGGAAATGAGATGTATTCAAATATATCTGAAGGAGACCCATGGATCCCTCTAGAAAAGAATCACTTGCAGCACACCCTTAATACCTTGACGGAGAATTCTGTAACAGCTCAGGTGATTAAATCAGACTGGTAAAATATTGCCTTACGATATTCCTTTCTGGATGTTTCTGTAGACAGAAGGATTTATGGTTGTAGGTGTATTTGTGGTAGGTATATTGGCGTTGTAAAAACAATCAATGTGTATAGTGCACTGGGATACACGTTGCTGCTCTGAGACCGGGTCCCAAGAGAAGAGCTGTAGAAGCTCTTTATCATCTGCAGGGTTTATAAGGTGACTGTCTGACCTTGTCCGCTGTCCCTAGACCATTGCTGTTTGCTTTACATAAGCTGCCTTCTTTGCCGAAACACTGTTTTTGTATATGAAACATGAGCTTTCTTCTTACTCACAACGCAACAAAGCAGTGGTGCCATTTTGAGGGAATACCTAGTAGAAACCAGAGGTCTCGTTTTCATATGTCGATAAAAAAAGATACGATATGCAATAAATATGTCTGGAATTTAAGATACAATTACTTGAGAGGGTTTGTGAGTGTCCTTATTTGAGGCTTATCAATATCGTATTGACTTTGTGATTTTGTATACAATTGATTATTTGACTGATCTTTTGCTTTAAGGACATAGCTACATTTAACTAGCGTTCTTAGCAAACACGTCCTTTCTGACCATAGCTCTGTTTAAGAACTCTGCATTCACTGACCTTCATCTCTCTTCTGCCGTTTAGCTGGTGGCGATCCCTCTGTTGACAGTCAGTCCTACTGGAAACCTCTCAAACTGTTTTGTTAAGATTGAAGTATTACAATACAGGTACTTAACAATGCTAAAATGAATGTATTTTCGTGTCAAGTTTGATAGTTCAGAAGCAGCAGTGGATTTGGGGTGAAAACCTGAATTAGCTTGAGATGTGGAGTCAGGTTATAGGTTGTTTCAGTTGGATGGTCTGCTGGCTTCACAGTCAACAGAGAGGGATTCACACTGCCGTGCTGCCATTCAGATTTCTCTCCTTGAATATATTTGTTAAGGGCTGGTACACTTACTCTAGATGCTCTACTGGAGATTTATTTTGCCAAAACCTCTCTCTCTCTCTCTCTCTCTCTCTCTCTCTCTCTCTCTCTCTCTCTCTCTCTCTCTCTCTCTCTCTCTCACAGTCAGCCTCTTCTGAGGGGATTTAGATTCATGGTTAAAATATGAGGGTATTTTCTACATCCATTGTGTGTAAATGAATCAATGATGGTCATCTGTCCATCACTCAGTCAAAAGTGAGCGACAAAAATAGAGGTCTGAAAATACCCAGCGAGAGAGACAGAGAGAGACAGAGAGAAAGACACTGCGCTGTACCCATGGCCTTATGACAGTTTGAGGATCCAAACCAGCTCCCATTCCTGTCTATGTAGCTGTGGAGAGGGAGAGAAGGAGGGACAGGGGGAGAGAGGGAGAGGGAGGGAGAGAGTGAGAGAAGGGTGAGGGGGAGGTAAAGAGAAAATGATTTCCAAAACAAGGAAGACAATCGGTGAGAGGGAGAGAGATGAGAAGAGGAGGGGAGAGAAGGATGTGGAGAGAGAGAGAGAGTCGTTGAAGAACTGAGCAAAACCTTTGCCAAACTCTCAATCAGAGATTAGCTACTGTGTTCCAATCAAACAAGCAGCGACCAAATGGCCAGCAGGGCTTGTTTATTATTCTCAGTTAATGTACACGCTCACGGTATTGATTCCATAAAATATTTCTTTAGAAATGAACTTGAACAGCTTGTTTCTTTTTGTTCGTATTGACAAACCCATCTGTCAAAAATCAGTCTGAGCAGTTTGTTTAGCTACATTAAATGTGCATTTGTTCAGTAATGCCATGTTGTACTTACCAAAACTGACTTGTTATACTGTACACTTTGTAGTGTGTCAGTCTCTTGATTTTAGTTAAGCTTGTTTGTTTGTAGATTGTTTTAGAAAACCCAGTGTTAATCAGCACAATCCCAGCACACTCACTCTCCACACCCTATGTGACCATTCAGCCAACACAACACGACATAAAACATTTTAAGAGTTATTAACTTTCAAATATGGATCTCTGAGGATTGTCTCGATTTTGGTCCTGATGGACACTACATGATCTATGGGACAGAACAGGAAGGAAAGTTCATTAATGTTTCATTCAGCAAGCAAGATTAGGAGGTTCACTGCATGCCAAGAGAGCGATTACTGCGAAAATGACTGTTCAAGTGATTAACTGTCACGTCTGAATAGAATGTGGCAGCGTACATACAGTGCCCTCCAAAAGTATTGGAACAGTGAGGCGAATTCCTTTATTTTTGCTGTAGACTGAAAACATTTGGGCTTGACATCAAATAATGAACGTGAGACCAGAGATCAACGTTTCAGCTTTTATTTCCAGGTATTTACATCAGGATCTGATGCACAACTAAGAAAATATCACATTTTGTTTGAATCCACCCATTTGTCATGTGAGCAAAAGTATTGGAACAGATATACTTAAAACATATTTAAGTGAATAAGACTTAATATTTAGTTGCAAATCCTTTGCTTTCAATAACTGCAGCAAGTCTGTGACCCATTGACGTCACCAAACTTTTGCATTCTTCCTTTTTGATGCTTTCCCAGGCTTTCACTGCAGCCTCTTTCAGTTGTTGTTTGTTTTGTGGGGTTCCTCCCTTCAGTCTCCTCTTAAGCAGGTAAAATGCATGCTCTATAGGGTTTAAGTCTGGAGATTGACTTGGCCAGTCTAATACCTTCCATTTCTTGCCCCTGATGAACTCCTTTGTTGTTTTGGCAGTGTGTTTTGGGTCGTTATCTTGCTGCATGATGAAGGCTCTGCCAATCAGTTTGGTTTCATCTTTCCTTAAATTGGCAGACAAAATGTTTCTGTAGACTTCCGAGTTCATTTTGCTGCTGCCATCATGTGTTACATCCTCAATGAAGATTAATGAGCCCGTCCTAGAAGAAGCCATGCAAGCCCAAGCCATGACATTACCTCCACCGTGTTTCACAGATGAGCTTGTGTGTTTGGGATCATGAGCAGTTCCTTTCTTTCTCCAAACTTTAGCCTTTCCATCACTTTGGTAAAAGTTAATCTTTGTCTCATCAGTCCATAAAACTTTGTCCCAGAATTTTTGAGGTTCATCTCTGTACTTTTTGGCAAATTCCAGCCTGGCCTTCCTATTCTTCTTGCTAATGAGTGGTTTGCATCTTCTGGTGTAGCCCTTGTACTTTTGTTCATGAAGTCTTCTGCGAACAGTAGATAGTGATACCTTCACTCCTGCCATCTGGAGGTTGTTGCTGATCTCACTAACAGTTGTTTTAGGGTCTTTCTTTACAGCTCTCACAATGTTTCTGTCATCAACTGCTGATGTTTTCCTTGGTCTACCTGTTCGACGTCTGTTACTTAGTACACCAGTAGTTTTCTTCTTCTTCAGGACATTCCAAATGGTTGTACTGGCTATGGCCAATGTTTCTGCAATGGCTCTGATTGATTTTCCATCTTCTCTAAGACTCACAATTGCTTGTTTTTCACCCAAAGACAGCGCTCCGGTTTTCATGTTGTTTTCACCTCTGAATACAGTCTGCATAGACAAAACCTATCTTACCCAATCTGAACCTGAGTGTAGACATTCAGTGGTATTTATTGATTGAATAATGTATGTAATAGGACACACCTGGGCAACAAAACACACCTGTCAGTCATATGTTCCAATACTTTTGCTCACGTGACAAATGGGTGGGTTCGAACAAAAAGGTGATATTTTCTAATTTGTGCATCAGATCCTGATGTAAATACCTGGAAATACAAGCTGAAACGTTGATCTCTGGTTTCACATTCATCGTTTGATGTCAAGCCCAAATGTTTTCAGTCTACAGCAAAAATAAAGGAATTGGCCTCACTGTTCCAATACTTTTGGAGGGCACTGTATTTTACTTCTCCACATCAGACCTGACTTAGAAGCTCTGTGACAAAAGAGCCATCTCTATTGTTAGATTTTGATACCGCTGTTGTGCTGTGAAATACCTGTGACATATTGCGTCTGAAATGTGCCTCGCCTTGCATCTCTGCTTCTTATTGTTCGTCTTTGCTTCACCGCACACCTTAATGACACGTATCAGCAACCTTGTTTGCTGCGTGTCAAATAGCTTCTCAGGCTGTCATGTGGTGCCCCTTCCAGAGTAGCATTCTCTGTTTTTGTCGTTAAAATGCTTAAGGGTAGGTGCTAGGTGAAATATTACTAATTCATTTTGCACACTTTTATGCCTCCTGTGTTCTCCTCCTGTTGGTCGTGGGTTGAGAAAAGGAGAAGAGGGAAAGTCTATGAAACTGGAGTAGTTCACAGAGTGTTGCACATTTGTATTCAAGCTGTTACCTTAAGGATATCCGACAGTTGGAGATCTACAGTACAGAGAGTGTCGAGCTTCTGAGAAGGTTCTGTTTTGCTTTGTTGTGATCCTAGAAAAAGCGGTTAGTTACTGGTATGTTGACCCTCTCTGAGCTCAATCCTATCTCTGCTGTTTGACACCCTTTTCCCCTACATCATTTCCAACAGCCTTGTCAGTTTCACCCATGGTCCAATACTCTGTGGACCCATACCACAGCTTTGTAATTCACTACTCGCCCCTTGAAGGAAATCTGTGTCACAGCTAATTTGTGACTTGTGGTTTGTCTGAGAGTCTGGACCGACACCTGCCTCTGAAACACTATCTTGCCTGCGACTGATTGATGTTTTAGACAAAGACAGGCTTTTCTACCACACAAAAAAACCCTTCTGGCTAAAACCTGCTGCATTTAATGAAATGGCAGACATCTACAGTACAGCCTGGGGGAGATGGGTGAGATTCACTTTAAACGAGACGGCAGACAATGGAATATTGAATGTGGCAACATTCTTGTATGGATGTTCTAGAAGTCTAGTTTAAGCATGTAGCTGTCTGTATCGCAATTCCCTCACTACATTACAGAGGCATTGCAGAATAACTAAACGTCATGTTCATAATACAGGAAGTCCATGGAGCAACCACTGTGCCCTAGGATGTACCATGATATGTTTTTCTTTAAGGAGCCAACACACAGTTCTGAATTCAAACGAGGAACACTTTGATATCGGATCCTACCTGTACCCAGAGACAACTCCCCACACTGGATAAATCACCCAGCTCCTCGAGACCTTGTTATTCCCCCCCCCCCCCAGACCAAAGTCACCAATGAAAACATGAAGCCTAGAGACCAGGAAGTGCTGTTGGTACTGTGGCTGTCCTGGCTCACCTCGTGTCCCATCTTGTTCTGCACCAGCCTCCGAGTTCCAGAACTACCACCAGCCTCAGAGTTCCAGAACTACTGGAGCCCTCTCACACATCCCCACGGGATTACCAACACTCGTTGAGTGATTATAATCTGAAGCTCATCCCAGGAATGTGTACATGTTGGCATGGCATGAAAGCTCTCTGAAAGAGGTGGTAAGACACTGATCCTGGAAGAATCTTTTCTTGAGTAGCTAATCTGTTTTTGTGCAGGTTATTATCCCTGTCGTTGAAATGTTCTCATGACAAATTTCGTCAAAATCTTATCTAACAGCTTGCTGAAACAATTGTATTTTTTCCCTCCCTTGAAGATCCAGTTGTGAACTTGGGGATACGTCAAGCTCCTAAGGCCCAAAGGAAATTGAAATGGGAGGCTTTAGTGGTGTAGGACTGTTAGCTGTAGTGGCTGTGCTTGAGTCTCTGGATAAAACACAGGCCTGGATTGAGACTGGATGGAATGGTTTGGCGAACCTCGAACCAAGGTTTTTGGCTCCCGCTCATTGGCAGGGACAGCGAATCTGTTTATTAGTTTGGTGCTCTCTTGTTTTTTAAATGTAATCAGAATCTAAGCTCCTTGTATTTTTTGTGTAACTTGAGTGAGAACGAATAAGTGACCATATTATTATTTACCTCATAAAACCATCAAATTTGATTAATTTCATCAAACCAAGTAATTCTCTTTCTCACTTTTGTTTGGAAGTTCATATGGTTTGGCGAGTAGGTATCGTCTACTATCTCAACTCATGCTGTATATTGAATAAAGAGATGCCGTATGTTGTTTGTGAGAGTTTGAAGAGCAGTAAGTCGGTCTTCTGCTTTTTTCCTCCAGGCCCTGGTCCTAGTTGCTTTTAATAATAATAATAAAAAAATATATGTATAATGCACTTCATATTTAGGTAAAATCTCAAAGTGCTACAGGTTAAAAACAAGAAAGGGCGCAAACAAATCTAATCAGATTCAATCGGCCAAAGGCTCTGTTAAAAAGGTGGGTTTTTAGGCCACGTTTTTGGATGGGCCCTGCTGTCTGAACAAGTAAGCACGACATCAGTCAAACCCTTAAATGTAGGGTTGACTTTGTGACACCAATGGCTGCCTTTTGATGAGTTACTCAGTAAGTCATGATAGTATGTGACGGAGTTCACTAATAACAATGGTGGTATTTTCAAAGAGTGAGAGGGCAACCTTCCAGTCAGAGCGGTTTCCCTTCATCTCTCCACCTCTCTCTCCCTCCACCTCTCCCTCCACCTCTCCTTCCACCTCTCTCTCCACCTCTCTCCGCCTCTCTCCACCTCTCTCTCCACTTCTCTCTCCACCTCTCTCTCCACCTCTCCTTCCACCTCTCCTTCCACTTCTCTCTACCTCTCTCCACCCCTCTCTACCTCTCTCCACCCCTCTCCCTCTCTCTACCTCTCTCCACCTCTCCCTCCACCTCCACCTCTCCCTCTGCCTCTCTCTCCACCTCTCTCTCCACCTCCACCTCTCTCTCCACCTCTCCTTCCACCTCTCTCCACCTCTCTCTTCACCTCTCCCTCCACCTCTCCTTCCACTTCTCTCTACCTCTCTCCACCCCTCTCTACCTCTCTCCACCCCTCTCCCTCTCTCTACCTCTCTCCACCTTTCCCTCCACCTCTCTCCACCTCTCCCTCTGCCTCTCTCTCCACCTCTCTCTCCACCTCCACCTCTCTCCACCTCTCTCCGCCTCTCCCTCCACCTCTCCCTCCACCTCTCCCTCCACCTCTCTCCACCTCTCCCTCTGCCTCTCTCTCCACCTCTCCTTCCACCTCTCTCTCCACCTCTCCTTCCCACGCTGGTGATGGCTATTTATTGGTGAACAACAGAAGTGTACTGTTACGTCATCATCATGAAATGTATAATTTTTCCTCATCACTTTTTTTCTATTCACTGCCTTAGTATTTGCTTATGGCAGGAAGAAAATCCCAAGTGTTCTGTCGTTAGGGTTCAACTAGGTGTTTTAATAGCTTGCTTTGTGGACATCTGGGTTGGAAAATCCTTGTCTTCTAAAAGGCACACTTAATCACCAAATGATTCTGCCAAGAATACTGGATTTTGAAAGGCGACGGTAATCAAATTCCTTATGAGACACATGTTTTGACACATGGTGTTTGAATATTTTTTTTTAACCATCTATCAGTTTCCCCTACTCCAAACTAGTCAACAAGCCATTGAGAAATTAAAAGATGAATCATTCACGATAATAAGCTCTTAGATACGTATGTTACAGGTGTTTTTCTGAGCATGGCCTCTTTTTAAACTGTGTATTATTATAATAATTTTTTTGCCTGTAAACCATCCATCAAGCAAAAGTATTTTGTGCTTTTTCCTCTTGAGAACTACGCAAACACTGAATTGATCTTTATAAAACCAACAGGCAAATAACTCAATTGTCTTTGTTGGGACTGCCTGTTGTGGTGTTATGGGTTATATTCCCACTCAATAAACCCATCATGACACGCACACACAAACGCAACATGGGGCCTTGTCTGAACAACAGAGTCGTTCGATCTTTCTGCCCAACCCATCCATCAGCGCGACACATGCAGATGGCTTCTCCAGAGTGCTGGGTCTGCAGCTCCCTGATCACCAGGCTCATGAGTCTTATCTGACTAGCAGATGAGTCACATCCGAGCCTCTCATATCAAAATGCTACAGATTATAGTTGTGTCCTGTCGGTTGTGTCGTTTTGGTGATGCTTACGGTTTCCTGTCAGAAAATCACAAAGCACCTAAATGAGTTATAACAGATCAGATTTAATCAAATGATAAAAAACGGTTGTGGTACTTGTACTGTATTTATAATACGTCTGCACATCTCCCCATTAATTAATGATTAAAACCTCCACACTGACAGTAAGGATGACCTTTAACCTTTGGGAACCTTTAAGGATAACCTTAACAGTTTCAGCGGCCCAAACAGAATGTGTGCTAGAGATTGTGGTGTAGCCTAGGAGGGTGCTAGCCGGGGTCTTGAGTTACTAAAGGTTATGCAGAGTGGAGGAACAGGAAAACAGACAGGTTGGTTCAGAGTACAACCCTTGGACGCCTGCAGCAGGGATCACTTTCATGACCAATGAATACACTTTTTAAGATGTGAAAGCTTGTCTCTCTCTGTTCTCTTGAACGCCTGTTCAATACATTTTCTAATTTGCAGAGTCCACATTTCCCCTGGTTTCACTTTCACAAACGATGGAATAATGACTGAAGTCGGCGGTACTTTGGGACATTTTCTCCTGCATGTGTAGAAGAGTGCTTTTCTCATTTTTACAGTGATGTTATGTCTGGCATGGATGGGCATACATTCATTTTCTTCCATCACTGGCCCTTTTGTTTGCTTACATTGGGCATAATGAATCATTAATTCAGGGCTGTCGCCCCCAGGCCACAGCCATCTCAGCAAGGCTTAGCTCCTCATCCAGCAGGCTGTGGAACAAAGGCTGGCTAAAGCCTGAAGTCGAGTTTCCACACACCCCATGCAAACACGTACTATAGGAACTGTTTACAATTAGTTTGGCCTTTTCTAAGCATGGCTGTCATATTATCTTTGTATTCCTACTAAAATGTATTGTACTGTAGACGTCTCTTCTGTACACAAGGACCGGTCCAGTCCAGTGGCAAACCCTGGAGTAGAGGCAGTAGGTGGTCTCATTTGTCCACTACTTCCTGTCTGCCTGCGACGGTATGTCTTTTTCCAGCTTGTCCTCCAGCAAGTTATTAGACTGAGGTGGAGGTCAAGGTTTAAAACCTCTTCCCCCTTCTAGTTGAGCCCCTCTCTCTCTCTCTCTCTCTCTCTTGCTGACTGAATCCGAAAAATCTTTGTTGTAACTCCCACTTCGCCCGACTCTTCTGTCATCTGTGGAGGATGAGGATCAGCTGTTGTCTGTCTCCTAACCAGCAGAGACAGACTGGCTCACGGGGAAGCAGGGCTTCAGCTGTCACCACCAGGAATCGCTGGGCTTTGATCCGCTTACCTGTTTGCTTGCATGTCACAGCGTGTGACAGTGTGACATTGTCACTGAAAACTGTCACAACTCCTGACCTTTCCATAACAATAACCCCTCCATAATTTACAAGGAAACATCATTTTTCCCCCTGCTACATGGGAAAGTCTAGGAAGTTTGTTCTTGTATTTAAAATAATTTTTCAACTGCTGTAAACTGCTTGTGGTTCTTCCTGCCGTTTTAACCCTAAAGGCTAAGTGGGGGTTTCCGTCACTGTTGTGTCAACGCTTACGCTTGATTGAGCGTTTGGCAATTAGTCTGGTATTCTGTGAGAAAGGATCTGTAGTATGTCAGCAGTAGTTCTCGATCAATCTGTTCTTTCATTATGGTTCATATTTATTTGTTGAACATGTTAAGAGGTCTATGGGAAGACTCCTGAACAGCACATAGGGTTGGCACCTTATTATTTGTACAACACTGCTACTAAATTGAACAAATAATTTTCAAATACACAAATAAAGCCTCTTAAAAACAGTTCCCATAGTAACAGAACTCGAGTGTCTTTGCTGCGCTAAGGATGTGTGCCTATGTTAAGAATCTCCTTGAGATGTTGTAAACACAAACAGTCCTAACGCCGTCTTTGTCTCCCGCTCTGGAAGCACGTATGGGAGTCACCACGAGCCGTCAGATGCGTGAGAAACTATTGCTCGCGGACATTTTGTATGTTTGTGTTAGCGAGACATGCATAATGTGAATGGTGGGGGTACTTAAATATCATCCTAGTTTGTTTGATTTCTCACTCAACCTCCGACCTGTTTTTTCCAGCCACTTTGTGTCCAGTTTCACAGGAAGAGCTTTCAAATCTGAAAATAATGTATTTTGCCTCCTAGAACCACAGATGACCTTCACTTGGTATTGGCATTGATTTAGTCACAAATAATCTGTATTCAAGTCGGTGTGTGGTTTATAACTATACTGTTCTGCGTTCATAGTATTTTTCAGCAGTTGAATTAAATTATTGTCTGGTGTTTGTTGCTGACCCTTTACATCTACATTACTGCTTTACAAAGTGCATAGGTCACTGATAAAAACAACAAGATAGCCCCAAAAACATGAAACACATATTGTGAACAACCAAAAATAAGTGCCAAAGGGTAGAACCATAAGAGCATGTAGTTAAGCAAGTTACAATTAAACAACATGAATCGCTATAAGTGCAAGTGTACCAGTAGAAAAGCAAGCGATGCGTGAGGCTGTGAAGAGGAGATGGATCAATGAAGCCATCTTCTGCCCCAATGCCCTCTCCAGTCCTCTCTCACCCCTTCCTCTTCATGTCACACAGTCTTAAAACAGGTTGGAGTGGTCCATGTTTTTGTATATATACAGTACACACACGGACACATATACGTACAGCATACACACAGAGAGGGAGAGGGAGGGGGAGAGAGAGAGAGAGGGGAGAGAGAGAGTTAGCTAAGAGATAATGTGTTGAAATGCTGAAGTCATAGATGTTGTGAAACTTAGATGGCAGACAATGTCTCTGTAAGCAGTGTGTGGAGGACTGGGGTGTAGGGGCGGGCAGGGGGGGCAGGGGGGACAGGGGGGACATGGGGGGACATGGGGGGGCAGGGGGGGCATAGTGCTGAGTCAGGAGATTCAGTTATGTGTCACAGGAACTGCTAAATCACCCACCATCACAAGACTTCTGCATGCACACTAGCGTTGTACAGAGAGAATGCTGTAAGCGACACAGGAAAATACTATTTTGATTAAATTGATATTAATATACTGATTTTGTATTCATTTATGTCAATGAATTTACTTAATATATGATCAAAATGTGTTTTTATATATTTGAAGCAAGTCAGCCCAACTTGGCAAAGGAAAATATAAATACAAGTTTTAGTTTTTTTTCTGAGGTATTTCAGAAGACTTTGCTGGCATCCTTTTACACACTTGTCATCAGCCAGATTCCATTGGAGGGGAATTATTGATGCCCATTTCATCAGCATCAGTAAGACCTAATAGTGATGTCTTTCATCATGGCTGTCTGGCGCTTGCTCCTCCCATTCTCTCAGCCCACAATCTTCACGATACCCAGCGCCCCTCACCAAAACCTGACCTCTCAGAGAGTCTGTGTAAGATAAAAGGAAGGCTAAAACACCACATCAAAGTCTTCAGACTGCGGTTGTATCTATGTATCGTCCCCCCCCCCTTCCCCCCTCCGATCGAAACGATCGTGGTGAGTGAAGATGTGAGGATGCAGTGAGGTCCTGATCAGATATCTTACATTTACATGTAATCATTTAGCAGATGCTCTTATCCAGAGCGACTTACAGTAAGTACAGGGACATTCCCCCCGAGGCAAGTAGGGTGAAGTGCATTGTCCAAGGGCACAACGTCATTTGGTACTGCCAGAATTAAACTGGCAACCTTCTGATTAATAGCCCGGTTCCCTAACCGCTCAGCCACCTTTACCACCCTAATCTGTCCTCATTTCACTACACACTGTGTCTGTCTCTGTGGTAAAAAAAAAAACGGTGTTCTGTTTCAGGGTCCGTTGCTGTCCTTGCAAATATTTATATCAAGTGTTCATTTCAGGCCAAAGGGAGATGAATCCCTATTTCTATTGACCTCGCCTGGTGTGAAGTCTAAATCAACACTGAAAAATGTGTGTGTGTGTGCACACGCTTGTGTAAATGACTTCAGCTGTATGTCTGTGAGTTATTTGGTTCCGTCGTCCAGTCTGGGAGTGTAAAGAGGCAGCTGTGGAGACTTGCTGCCTGTGTCGTATCCATCAGGCAGGTCATCACACCGAGACACCTAGAAACCACTGACTTATGCTCTCTGTGACAGTGTGGGTCACAGAGCCAGCATGGTAACATGGAGACTGTAAAGTTCTTATCAACTTGCTTGTGGGAGGGCTGAGTCAGAGTGGAATAGAGCATATTTCAAAACATCTCGTAAACCCTGCTGAGATATACTCTACCTACCCTGTGTACTGCCTCCGTATTGCCTCTACATATTCTGCTTACCGCCTCCACACTGCCTTTATCTACCCTGCGTATTGCCTCTATTTACACTGGTTACTGCCTCTACACTGCCTCTATCTACCCTGCGTATTGCCTCTACCTACACTGGTTACTGCCTCCATGCTTCCTCTCTACTCCCTAGGGATGGGCCTTTTTTCTCTCAGGTTTAAATCAGTCCTTAAAGTAACTGTGACAGTGGAGACAGTGTTTTAGTTTGACTCTCCTCAGGGATACAGCCTTTAAACAAACATGGAAGAGAGAAGCATGTCTCTCTCACTCTCTCGCTTTCACCCTCACCCTATCTCTGTCTCTCTCTCTCTCTCTCTTGCTCTCTCTCTCTCTCTCTCTCTCTCTCTCTCTCTCTCTCTCTCTCTCTCTCTTGCTCTCTCTCTCTCTTGCACTCTCTCTCTCTCTCGTTCTGTCTCTCGTTCTGTCTCTCGTTCTGTTTCTCGTTCTGTCTCTCGCTCTGTCTCTCCTCCCAGAACTGCAGGGACTGGGTCAGATTCTTTTTACATAGGATGACGGTTAGGATCGGTAGCCAGACAAGTCAAATGTTTGTCCTGAGCCACCTTTTGTGCCTGTGCAACGTGACAATTCACTCAGCATGCAGTGCCCAAATTGAGCCAGTACCTTGATGAATTACATAAAACAAGAATGTAGGAAGTGCTGCTTTGAGGATCCTATTAGAAAGAGATGATTGAACAGATTGACTTAGATATCTGCTTGGAAGAAAGGACTGATTCTTGTCTGGGGAAGTTTATTAATCTCTTCAAAGCTTGATATGAAGTGAACTATGAAGACTTCAGAGAAGTATTTGGCATAATAACAATTTAATCAAGGATGTAACTGAGATTAAAACAATTTCAAGACTCCAACTCTTGGGGGGTCTTGGCCGTGACAAGATGATATTATTAATCTTATTTCGCTTCTCCATGCTGTTACAGCAGTTCGGACCTGACCTTGTTTTCAGTCTTACCCCGGAAAGAACTTTTCTGTTTTTTTTCCCGCTTGTTTCAAGCTGTCTACATCCCTGACCTCCTGTCTGTCGGTCGGTCTCATCTCCCGACAGGAGATGGTTTGCAGGAGAGAGGGCTGACACTCTGAACCGAGCTGTTGCAGGTGAGAGCTGGGAAAGGAAAGGCTGATGGACTGTCACGATGCTTCGTCCTTTTCACGTCAGATACCCTCTGTTTCAATCGCATCCCACTCAGTCAGGAGCTGGTCTCTGTGCTGTGAAACAGTATGCCCGTCAACGTTTGTGCCGCTTTCGCAAAGAATGAGTAAACTCATGTCAAGTAGCTGCATCCCATGTACTTAGATACAGGAGTGCTCAATTAGTGTTCAATAATATATCCTTCCTCAACATGATTCATGTATTAGACAATTGGCACCACAGGCAACTGATGAAGATAGCTGACTTGACACACCTTTTTTTAATAAACGGGAAAGGCATGATTGTATTATCATTAGAGGACAAGCTCACTATTAACAGTCCTACTCCGCGTCAGACGCAACGTTAATATGATTCAGCCAGCGTTTTTCTCCCATGAAGCATACGTATTTACGTGTCTTGCGAATGTTAAGTAGTTATATCTTATCCCTGCTCCCAGATGGAGCCTATCCAGCGCTCACGCAGTCTGTCTCTCTGTATGTCCTAACTGTTAAGATGACTTCTGGTTTCTCAAACAAACCAAGGTTAAACACCCTCTCTCCCTCTGTCTCTCTCTCACACACACACACAAACACACACACACAGACCTCCCTACACATTCTTCTGCAGAGAAACACAGCTATGAGGGAAACCATTTCTTCTTTTTTTTCTTTTTTTCCATTTGTTATTGTATATTACATTTCAAGATAGACAGGATAGGTAGGGGAGAGGGAGAGGGGAAGACGTGCAGCGAGGAGCCTAGGCTGGAAACAACCCCAGGTCTCCGTTGTATGGCCTCAGCCCATGTGAAACTCCCTTCCTCCTATGAGCCTCCAAGAGAGAAATACACTACTGCAGAATCTCATCATCATAACCAGGTGTTTATAAAACACTCACCATGCCTGCTCCAGCAGATCTATTACACTTCAGGTCCTGATGTCCACCGTCGGTGGAGGTCTTTGTAGGTGGCATGAGGTATCTGAGACGAGGTGATTCGTTTGGCCTGGAGGCTTACAGTGATGTGAGATCACAGTGCCGTCTGCTCGTGGCTGGAGTACATCCACTGATGTCCTGGGCTCCTGTGAAACTCACATCTCTTAAACATTGGTTGGCTGCAAAAGTAATGGGTCCCAAAGCCACATCACATTCATCAAAGGGAGTTTTTTCCCCCAGGATTCTGTACAGTCTTGGTCTCCCGTATACTGGGAAAAGGATAAACAGTGTTTCATATCATATCGACGTTGTATCACAAAGTGTAAATATGCCTGGCCAGAACTGTGTTAGCCGCTTTACATTACTGAGATAAGATAGGCATTTATACACACTCAGACACACGCATATACACACACACTCGCCTGAAGACACACATATGCACACGGACAAACACACACACACTCCGACTTGTGTATTCGACTCAGGTGCAGCTATTAGTTAAGTAGATAGGTCCGCTGAGACTTCCTCAAACCAAGGTTGTGTCCTGTTAGTCCTCCGCTTGTCAACCTGAGAACTCACATCTACACTAGGCAGACATTTGCATCGGGTTGGCCTGTATTTTTGGCCCCTGTTTAGAGTGTAATGTATGCTAAATAATCCTACAGCGTCAGCATTGTATTGTGTCTTGTCTCTCTAGTGAACGTGAACAAGAGTGACTTCTGCTTCGATTATTTCCTTTTGGATCAATGAAAGGAATGGAATTGAAAATGTCCTCACGATGTGACTGATAAAAATGAACGGACCTTCACCCAGGACCTAGACCTCCGCTGAGGGGGATGGTGTGATGTGTGTGACCTTGTAAGATAATTTTTATGATATATAGGTTCTAAAGCCCCGTTCAGGAATCATATTTCTTTTTGCTTTTAAAAGTAAAATGTTTCTAATTGTGCTCATCTCACAAGCGTTTGCGGGGAGAACATGATTGCTATTTTATGTAATTAGTTTAGGCTTAGTTCATTAGAAGATTACTTAAGATGTACTAAGAATACGTACATTGAATTCTTGCATGTAGATAATGTACCCCTTAAAAAAAAAAAAAAAAAAGAAGAATTGATTAATAAATAAGGAATTCTTTTAAATTGTTCCTCCATATCTGTCATTGGTAATAACTCTTGGAGAAGCAGCCATGCCTGAAACTGATGTGCACTCGCGTTGGTACTTGAATAGCAGGAAGCTATCAGAGCTTCCCACCTTTGTCTGTGGCAGGTCTAATAAGACCTTGCCCACCTTGTCGTTATCAGGCCATTCTCATCAGGATACCACCGCCCAGCGGAGCCTTCGCTTTAATAAAGGTATTTCAGTCTGGGAACGGTTCCACGAATGATGATTATATTTTATGGGTTGATAGCAGGCTCATGTTTTTTCCTTTTCTCTTCAGCATGAAGACTTCTTTAATGAGCTTTCATAAAGTCTTGTTCCTCTGCCTGACCAGACTTAGCTATGTGGGGCAGGCAACTCAGTAGGTCTATATAAGGCATGAACACACTCCCATGGATGGAAAGAGAAAATGCACTTCTTCTGTTCGACAGCTGCTATCCAGTGGAGAAAGGGTAGCTATTTGAGGTGAGCTTGATAAAGACTATGGAGGGAGAGCTCACCGATGTTTATAAATATTATCTGGGAGAAATGGGAATTCATTTGTTCCAGGTTCCCCCGGGAGCTGTTTGGCATGATGATCTATTGGACGGTGTAAAGTTTGGTCTTCCTGTCAGCGTTCGGCTTGATGTTAACGAGAGTGGATGTGGAAACAATTGTTTCGCTTAGGCCTGCTGCCATCAAGCTAACTTTAAACCATGGCTATAGTATGAATATTTTACATAAATCTCACTCTCTCCATTTCTCTCTCTCTCGCTCTCTCTCTCTCTCTCTCTCGCTCTCTCTCTCGCTCTCTCGCTCTCTCTCTCGCTCTCTCTCTCTCTCTGTCTCTCTCTCTGTCTCTCTCTCTCTCTCAGACACCATGAACCAGTCAGAGAAGGAATGGCACACACCAGTGGACGGAGACACTGACAGGCCCTCCACGGAAAGGTGACTTTCAGACTCTTCTCCTCCCCCAAACATTTGGTGAGTAAGTACAGAGAACTGCATCTTTTAGTGGGCCTCAGACTGTGAACACAGCCTGACGTGATGAATGCTTTAGTGTCTGTTATAGGCGGCCAGGCATCAACCCACTTGCCCTCTGAACACCATCAGAAATCTAGAAAAATCTATATTACTTCATTTAGAGCCCATCTTAATCAGAGGATGCGGCGTTGAACAGTGTTGTAACTGAATAAGTATACGCACAGTATAAATAAGAGTATTTTGATTGGTGATTAAATGAACTAATGAGGATTTTTTTTCTCTTACTGTCGATAACTGTGTGTGTGTGTGTGTGTGTGGGCATTTGATTGGTTAACATGATGAAAAGTGAGTAGTCCTCTATGGATGTTGTTACTCAGCACGTGGGGAATCTCATGTATCCAGTGTGAACACAGTTGGTTGGCTGACAAAGTTCATGATGTTTACCTTCAATTCCAGGGTTCAATGCCCATTTCTACTGTCCACCACAACATACATCTGACTGTGTTTGATATAGAACTATCTTCTTCAGATAGATTATAGCCATTATTGGATTCACGTGTGCCTTGCTGCTGTTTAGCAAAGCATTTGGGTCTTCTATGATTTGTGGAAATGGTTTCTTGTTCCAGGTAATTAAACCTCCTCAGGCTGTCCCTTAATAACACTCTTACCACTCGTGACAAATTCATTCATTTGTTAATCAACCTTGACTTGAATCAAATTCAGGCCCTTTAGTGTTAATTATGTTGGCCTGAGAGGTGACACCCTTCACACATTCATTCTCAGTGGCTCTGTCTGCACATCATAGTCTGTGCTTGTCTCAAGAAATGAAGAGTCCTCAAATAACCAGAATGTTGGTGTGTAATGTGTTCTGTTTCATAGTTAGGATTTGATTTTTGCTGGAGGGGTCTTGAGCTAGTTTCACTATTGGAGGCAACGTTCTTCTCATAAACAAGATTGACATAATGATTGATAGCCCAACGTCCTACCTCGGAACAAAGTCATTTTAACAATACTTTGGTTTGAGGCAAAAACAAAACAATTCCAAAGTTTGCCTAGTCTATCAAGAGCAAGGCTCTTTTACACTGTAAATATATTTTTGTTTTTGATTCACAGTTACGTCAGCCCCAAGTTTATTGGGATTGACTAAAATCTCTTGTCAGAGAATTAAAAAATATCCGCTTTTTGGGTGTTCTAAGGTCCAACTGTTTTCAATGATTTGTGAGTATTTGAGGTAGCTGAAAGTGATGAGCTTTGAATCTTATTTGCTATCTCATTGTTTGAAATTCTGTTGGCTTATCCGGACCAAGGCCTGTGATCTGGCTCTGTATTCAGCGTTATTATATTTACCTTAAGTTTGCATTTATGATATGGGTTCTTAAAAAGCCTACTTTTACCGTACACATAGCAAGGTAAAGTGACTGTAGTGACAGCTCTATCATATAGTGCATTCCTTCCATTGGCTCAGCTCTACCTCTATAGTTCCATACACAGCCCAGTCTCTCCTTTTAGAAGGAAATCCGTAGTAGACTCTCTTTCTCTAGACAGTCAGTCCATTAATTAGCACCTCCAACGTAAGTTTGACAACGCAGGTGTCGAGATGAAAGGTGAGGAGGAAGACAAGAGCCTGAGTCACATGACCAGATACCGACAGGCGGTGGGTGCCTGTGACCACTCTTTAATTACCTGGTTGTAAACGCCTCTGGTCCCCCCGTCGACCAGACAAAATGGTGAGACGTAATGCTGTGTTGTGTTGCAGGGGGAAAAGAGGTCGTAACTGAGATCTGACAGGATTGGGATGGGCGTAACCTATAGCGACTGCAGATGTTTACTATATGTTGATAGAGCTGCGGTGAGGGTTCTGTGTAGAGTTCTAGAGGAGCTTATCACACAGTTCTCCACTCCAATGACATGTACGAGCCGTCCCCTCCATGACTGGTATGATGTTTCTGCAAGAACACACAGTTCCATTCTAGCTGGAGAAACAATCCTAACTTATCTGTCTGCAACTTCTCTACCGTAATGGAGTGAGTCAGGTGGCTGAGCGGGTAGAGCATCGGGCTAGTAATCTGAAGGTTGCCAGTTCGATTCCCGGCCGGTGCACATGACGTTGTGTCCTTGGGCAAGGCACTTCACCCTACTTGCCTCGGGGAGAATGTCCCTGTACTTTCTGTAAGTCGCTCTGGATAAGAGCGTCTGGTAAATGTAAAATGTAATGGACTTTCTTTTCCTGCGGTTCTTTTAAATTCATAAACCTCTTGAACCAGTCAGCAGTGGCAAGGGCGAGGGACACTTCAGTGGGAATGGCATTGTAGAGTGGCCTCTCTTCATGACTGAAATATTCAGATGTCTCCAGCAACTCCTCAGCAAGAATATTTTCCCTAGAATTTCAACACAGACTCAAACTTTACAGTCTCAAACCATTCGCTGAATACTTATCAGTGTTTTTACATTATGTCCTCTGTAGTGTTTCCCTGTTTGAAGTCAGATTATCCCATGAACAGTCAAACAATGTGCAAGCACAGTTTCTTGCTTAGTCTTAGAAAACATGTTTGAGGGGCTTTCATGCTCTGATCAGTCTTCTATTCACACAATACACATGAAGCTAGAATTCCTAAAACATGTCAGCACTTCATCTCTTTACAACAACTGTGACGCGTTCATACAAATTCATGGGGGTACAAAAGTGATTAATTCAGTATTTGTTTCAAAACTCTCCCAAACAGATCCGAGGACCTAAGTTTAAACTTGTCTTGGAAAGGATATAATAACTACATGAGGAAACTGTATACTTACATTTTTGTCCCCAACTGACAAAATACAATGTATTTGCTTGTTTTCTTTCCCTTGTGCTTGTCAGTAAATCTTCAAATCTCATGTCATTGTTGCCTTTGTGTCGGTACATGTATGTGTGTGTGTGTGTGTGTGTGTGTGTGTGTTTGCGCTTGTGTGTGCTTTAGTGCATGATTAAGGATTACAGCTGTGCAGTGGGATATAGAATGCATGGAACATGCATTATGCATCCCTGAGAACAATTCAAAACTGCATTAAGAACGACATTTGTAAGGTTATTACAAGAGGATCAGGAGAAGTTCATGAAAACAATCTCAACACAGGGTTCTATGGTATCACACGCTGAAAATTGGGTGCACGGGACATGTCACCAGTATACAGGATGAAGGCAGCGCTTTTACTTTGAAGAAAATGAGACGGTAGGCTGGAAGATGCCTCTAAGCTTTTATGTAGACTTACACAGCATCAGGCTACTGGAGGTCACGTCTCTCTCAGAGGAAAACAACAGATAACATAAATGAGACCATTTCTGAAGAGCCCTCATGCACCACACACACACACACATGCATGCATAATACACACACACACACTGTATATACTCTTGGATCATTCTTTGAGGAACAGACTTGAAAGGCCTACATGCCTGTCACATTCCTGTTGGCCTCTGTCCTGCCCGTGCAGATTGGTTTACTCAGAACCCCCCTTGAAACCCTTCTCTCCGTCAAAGCTCAGAGCTTTATCAACATGACTGTGAGGTGAATTCCTTACTTCCAGATTATGACATTGGACTCATAACAAAATGTAATGACTGCTGGGTCAGACAACGAGGAAGGGAACATGCCTGGTCAAATAAAACGTAAAAAAACAAGACACACTCACTAATGGACAGTTAATATTGGTTTTTAATACTTATTCTTTATGTTTATTGTAGATGAATACAGTAAGTACAGAAATATTGGATCACTTTCACTTTGCATTAGTCTGTTGTCTGATCTGATGTAAATATAGCAGGCACAGTGCCAATCCTTAAGAGAATTGCCTTCATTCTATCTTTCCCTCGATATTTTCCTCTCTTTCTTTGTTGACTTCCCCATGAACACCCCTGCTAACCCTTGTTTATGTGCCATCTATTATGTGAGGAGAGTCAGAAAGACAAAGGCCAGCGACAGGCGTGATCCATAGTTTGTGATGTAGCTCACTGATAGAACATGAAGAGGCAGGAGCTGCACAGTTAACTGCTGCTTTACTGCACTGAATGAAATGTCTCTCTTTCCTTATGTTTCTGTTCAACAACCTAGCAGGAGGAGTAGTATCATCATTTGTCCTCGTGTTCTGTTTCGCTAAACAGTGTTGCCATCACAACCATCCTCTGATGCTAACTGATGCTACGTGTTTGACTTTGCAGTGTCTTAGATCAAGTGGATCTTCCATTTCAGGGGCCAGGTCTGAAGATTTGAATTGATGATTCTGGCTTTAATTAGTATAGCCTGTTTCAGTGATCTCAGCAATTCTTTACAGGCTATGCTAATCTGTGCCAGAATCAGCAATGCTTTTGGGATGGACATAATCAACAGACTCTTGTACCTGTTATATGTAATATGTAATGTTAGACCCTTATAATAAATAAAAATGTCTGACTTTATTATCAGTAAATGAATATGTCTGTCATAAATATATACATTTCTATGGTTCACACTATGTAGTAGCTGTGTGTGCAACTTTCAGTGTGTTTCTGAGCAGATGATCCTAGTAAATGTCAATTTCCTCATCAGTATCTTCCTCTCCCAAACTGCGGCCAGAATCATTTCCTCACACGTGGCTAGAAGGAATATGGTGCTTTCTCATTTCACTGCTGCCTTCCAGGACAGGGCATCAGAGTTGTGCAAGTATTGATTAGTGAAACTGGGCTGGCCAACTCATACTCTTGCTGCATTCTCAATTAACCTCCTGTATCAGTGGTGTCTGAATCCATGGTGACCTGTGGGCTGGTCATTTCACAGAGCAATGCCCTTTTAACAGAGTCATCATCTCCCTTATGCTCTGCTGTGACCTCTAAGATAATGGAGATCATGATTTATCACTCCCCTCGTGCTGGGTGAGACTAAGATATTTACACCCTTCCGCAGCAAGCATGCTGGGAGCTCAAGTGAACAGGGAAGAGGGTAGGCAGAGGGGTTATTGTCAAGCGATGTGTTTTACAATCCTCAGGGAAAGCAGCCATTACAGTATTGAGTCATTCACTTGACTTACTTTGACTTCGTACTAACCATCCTCCTGTTGTTGTTGTTGGGTATTAACAAGAGATCAGAGTCTCACATGTCTTTTGTCATGTACTGTCTGACAATGTGGGATACATAACTATCCATCGTTGTGATTGTCCGGGTGATACCTAGATGGACAGAGCTACATACTAGTAGTCTGTGGATCTTCCTCACCACAGGTTGTAGCTGGATCTGTGTGAATACAACTCATGTCAGTTCTCTGCCTCTGATGCCGGTAGTATACAGTGCAGGCGGTCTGGACATGGCATACTGGCACAGTCCTTGAGTGACAGAGGAAGGTGGGTAAATGGCATCTCTGTCTTCAGGGTGCTAGCATCAGTTCCCCTCCCCACCGCCATGCCCCCACCACCCACCACCCACCACCCACCACCCACCCAGGGACATAGGGCAAGAATATAAATTCACCTGCCTGGGTCCCAAGACTCCAGTTTGACACTAAAGGGGCATACATTTCCATAATTGCTCCTGTCATTCAAAAACGGTAATGATTTCTTCAAAGCATGACCTTTTTGGAGGAAGTTCCTGTGGCTAGAGCAATATGAATGGTATTGCTGAAATCTCGTGGGTTGAGCAGCATCTTAGAACCAAGCCATCGAAGGCATTTACTCTATGTAGGATTTGGAAGGTCTTCTAATCCACCATGAAGAGGCTAGATGTTTCAACAGATGTCTCTGGCTTTCTAACTGGGCCATAGTCACTGTGCTTGCATTGATTCCATTTGTGTGGCTGGCCTGAGTTTAAAAAAAGCAGCTATTTAGAAGAGGGATCTTTTTGTCTTACTGAAGACTATTGATTGGGTTATAGCCTTTCCCTCGCATCAAATTAGCCCTAATAAACTTTATGTTCTCAATTATCTTTTCCCAGTCAAGCTTTTCTCCTCTTTGATCCTTTGTCTTCTAATCCCTCAATCAATGAAAGTAATGTCTAATTATTACAGATAATTAGATTAGCCTGACCTTCAGGGGAATGACACATGAATTAATCGGTTCGGCTTAATTTCTTAGCGTGGTTGTTCTGCTCACCGACCATGTTCCATCCAAGTTTGATTCTTCATTTTATTTCCTGTGGTTTAATTTGTGTCCAGAGTTATCTTGTTTTCCCTCAAGATACCACCTTTTTCCATTACCTGTAATCCACGCATGAGTGCAACCTCCTCGACCTCTCCAATGTGACTGCGTGGTTCATGAGGGCAGCCGTCCCTGCCTGTCATGGAGGAGAGAGCTGAGTCAAGCTCCAGAGCTCATGAGGTCAGCTCATTCTGCTGTGGGTCTTATTATATTGTTAAATCCCAGAACACCAGGCCTCGCTCATTTACAGGAATTACTGATTGCTCTCAGCCCATGTGCTGGGGAAAGTAATAGGGCTGGGCAGAGCAGCTGTAGCGAAGCCTCGTGCTTTATAAGGAAGTGGACATGTGGCCTATCTCTCAGTTACTGTACTGATAAGGAACCAGGCATGGGTGTGAGTTTCACTACATTGTTGCCTAGAGGAGAAAATAAACAAGCTAGCCAAGCTAGTACAAATTCTTATTTTCATTTTTCATTTAGAATGAAATCAAGTCTGTGTAAGGAGGAGATATGGAACCTTGCTAATTTGCAGTGTGTCAGGGAAAATAAACAGAGAGCAGAGTGAAGCTCTTGTTACCTTCTCTTCAGATTTAACCCTCGCCTTGCTGCCGCTTGGCAAACGGGGACGAAACTCAATTTCAAAAATCCATTTTATTTCTTCACTGGTCGCTCTGGGCTCCATCGTAGTCGAAACAGCTGAAGGTGGAATGGAGTTTTCGGGTGTTTGGTTTGGGTTCCATTTTACAGACTATCAACCACAGAGAAGTAGGTCTTGTGTAAAATGGTTTTCGTTGGTATTCCACACAGTTCTGTGGTCCCATCTGTTACTGGTAGCCTAATCATGCTTTATTTACCTGACACATAAAAAAGGGGTTGTTTTTTTCATACATTTCCTAAATGTTGTATCACGTGAATAGAAATGTAAACTAAATTTAAACTAAATATTGTGAAATATTTTTTTATATTACTGGTGGAAGACCTGTAATGTCTTTACGCTCTAGTAATGTCTTCAAGGCAAAAATACCCATTATTTACGCATCCTTAGTACCAGGCTTGGTCCTGTCAGGGTGCAGAAGAGAGAGACAGGAGATGGGGGCTACATTCTTGGTGTGGAGTTTAGAGTATCCGGCCAAGTGGACCAATAGGATTTTAATGAGGCCTTACATTACAGAGTGTTTTCTTGTTCATTTCTCAGCGTTCAGGCTCCGTTGCCTCGTGTCCATCAACCCAGCCAACCCGACACAGGCGTGATTTGTGTGGTGCAATAACACCAATAGCCATTTCCTCTGTGACATACAGGAGCCAGGAATCCCACCCAACGAGGCAATTAATGATTCTTCGTTGGTTTTGCCCTTTTCGCATTTGAGGAGAAATATTCTTCTTGGGATTATTATCCTCATGGTATTCTTTAATTAATCTAGATTTTTTTCTCCCTCTACCTCACACTAATTGTAGATTATAATAATACTTATAGATTAAATGTGAGATATAAACCTTTAATCCTAGTTGAAATGTAAGAAAGTCTATATTAAATCTATTTGCAGCAGTCAAGGATTTTATTAAAAGGGATTACTGTGTCTTTTTAACACCTCACTTCTAAAAGTTAGCTTGCATTACAGTAGTGCTGAGCAACCTGCATATTCATGAGAGATTCAGTTGAAGTCTTTTTAAGTTTCAATATCAACTGTCTTTTCCCTGCGGGTATACTGTACAACTCCCATAATGCGCACATTTAGAAGGTGTCAGTTAGTAAGTAAGAACTAATACAATTCCTGGAATAGTGTTTTCCCCTGGAGAGGGAGGGTCACATCATCTGAAGTCTTCGACCTAGCTCCTATAGACCCCCCCCCCCCCTCCCCCTCTGGTACCTTGAGTGATGGCAGTGGGTTAAGAAAGAGAAGGATCATTATCATCTCTGTCTGACTCTTCACCTACTTATTTCTCCCTCTTCTTCTCTCTGCCTCCATCTCTCATTCCCCTCTCTCTCTCTCTCTCTCTCTCTCTCTCTCTCTCTCTCTCTCTCTCTCTCTCTCTCTCTCTCTCTCTCTCTCTCTCTCTCTCTCTCTCTCTCTCTATCTCTATCTCTCTCTCTCTCTGTGTCTCTCTCTCTCTCTGTGTCTCTCTCTCTCTCTGTGTCTCTCTCTTTCCATATATACAGTATATATATCTCCCCCTCATTCCCATTTTCCTCCGTTCCTCCCTGCTGTCATGGTACTGTATGTTTGATAGGAGCAGAAATAACTCCCAGGGTTAGCAGACAGCCTTGGAATCCCACCATCAGCGTTACAGTACCTGGGCCTTTCAGTGTCGGTCAGATAGTGTGGCACCAGGCATCCTGCCAGATGCAGGCTGCCAGAGAGAGGAGACGAGCACACTTGGGTGTACAGTAGCGTTGAGCAGCACAGAGCGTATCAATAGCATAGAGGTTACAGGCACAGGTTGGCTAGAAAAACTGATGAGACCGCTAACTGTTGTTCTAAGGTCACTGTTGGTTAAATATAGAAATCACCCTCTGTCTTTCGGTACAGATCTGACCTTGTCTTTGGTTTTTGTCTTAGCGCATGTGTAGGTCTTTGTTGTAAAGTGCTACACTGGACACTAATGGCCACACAAAGTAGTTTTTTTTGTTATATATAAAAAAAAATCAATTTCCCATCCGACATTGTCAATGACACTTACCAACGCATGCGCACACACACACCAGAAAAATAAAGCACCCATATCAATTTGGTTTACTATCCACAAGATAAGCATATGGCCCACAAGGAATGGGATTGCATTTCCACACACGTATCAGGACACGGTCGATTGGTTTGAAATGCATCTGTGTGTACGAACCTACAATTCCTTCTTCTGCTTTTTAAGTCGATGTTTCCCAGCACGGTTCTCACTGATCTGCACCTGCTCTTAATCAAGTGAGGACATTGCACCATCCACATCAGGGCAATTACTGTAGATAATGGTTTCCTCTGAACCTGGCTCTCTGTCAACAGTGTGCCATCATCTCACATTATTTTCCCGCCAACCCACAAAAGAGCCTCTCCTGCCAAACACTCTTGTAACACCAAGAAGGCAGACAAAGAAGAATAAGAATCCTTTAATTCATCTCAATTAGTGGATCACTCTCTCTCTCACACACACACACGCACACACACACACGTTCATACCACGGTGTCCTCTGGAGAAATGTACCTCAGCATAAGACCCATTAGCTGTGCCTGGGGGCCAAGTCCAAGTGCTCACCCATGTCCAGGCCAGGGACATGGGCAGGAGAGAGTTCTGTTCTGCATGCTTTTTATATGAATATATGGATGACAATCGAGTCCTTATTGTTTGATGGTGTTGCCTGTGAAGAAAGTGTAAGGGCTAGATTAGCATCCAGCTGATCTAATCAAGTGCTTGGTTGGAACTCATTAACTGTTTAACTGAACCAAATACACAACCTCCACCAGCCTTTCTCTTACCTCGCTCTCTCTCGCTCTCGCTCTCTCTCGCTCTCTCTCTCGTTCTCGTTCTCGTTCTCTCTCTCTTTCTCTCTCTCTCTCTCTCTCTCTCTCTCTCTCTCTCTCTCTCTCTCTCTCTCTCTCTCTCTCTCTCTCTCTCTCTGTCTCTCTCTCAGCTACTCGAGGGAAGAGTAAACAACAACCACATAAGCAGTAGAGCTGAGGTCTTTCACTGCAGAAGGCAAGGAAAAGAGGGAAGGGAGAGAGTGAGAGAGAAAGAGAGAGTGAGAGAGAGACGGACAGAAGACTCAAATGTAGCTCTGATTGTTTCTGAATGAGTACAGTAGAGTAGTGTTGACACGCATTGGGCCGTCTGCCCTCCACCTTAGTGTGCGGTTTGCCTGTCTCCTCCACAACAGGGGAAACACTTAACACCTTAATCAATACACTCCTTCACAACTCATGGAATCTATTCTGACAATCCAAAGCAGAAAGACAAATAGCAGGGCCCTGACTGGCCAACTAGATGGTAGGTGCATTGGTCCATAGTTGGTTGCCTGGGTACAGGGAAATCATAAAGTTTTTCACGATTGTGTTAACTGTTGCTCAGGTAACAGTAACACAGCCACAATTGCAGTTCTGACAGCTTTATAATACCTTTTATAATACCATATATGTACAGATCTGACCTCCCGGTGATTTAATGTGTCGTACACTTTCAGACCACCTGACTGGATTTTAGTGTTGAGGATACAAAAACGTATTGTCCTGATGTCCTCAGGTTCCCTGGGGGTTGGAAATGAGGCTTATGCCGCTGCATGGACATTTGAAGGTTCCCGGTCATAAATGTCTAACATGGCTATATCTCACGAGGCGAGGACAGGGGCTGGAAAGCGTTTGCTTGATGCTGGTGCCTCACCTCCCACAGTGCCGCTCGTATTTCAAGCCCAACATGAAAGACAATCTCAGGCCTTCATCAGCGCCTCCTGTGTATCCTGGCCTCCCTGATCTCTGAGGTAACGGGGGGAAACAGTCTGGAGGAATCAATAACAAAGACAACGTGATTTTAGTTTTGCAGCTGGAAAGGAATTGAGCCATCAGCCTTGCAAGGGATTTTATTCTACCTCCGTGTACAATTTTGCATCACATATATGACTGTGATGCTCTGTCCCTTTCCTCCGATGGTGATAACTACCCTTTACAGGGTTTTACTGTAATAAAGAAAAGCTTTCAAAGGCTTCAGGAGGGTTTGAATCAAATCTAAGACAGCATTATTCTGATCACTTGAGGTCTGGTGCCCAGAATTTGAGTCCCATTCTGCATTTCAATGAAGACCATTCAGTTTTAGACTTTGCAAGCTGACAGAAATGCGCTCTCTGCATTCTGGTTCAATGTCATAGTGACACTCCCTGGTCGTTTTCAGTGCCCAGTTTGTTCCTAGTGACTGTCAGAACTGGACAGGTGTTGTCAGTGCTGAACAGCTGTGGTCATGATTTCCGTTTTCATGAATGTGTTAACAAGGTGTGAATGCTTGATTTTGTTGCGTTGGTGAGTTGGTACCGTATGTCCAGTCGACGGTCCTCTCAGCTAAGGGGAAACCCTGTCAGCAGAGTGACCGGACGGTCACTGCTGTTATTGTTATTGACAAGCCTTGATCTTGATAGATTGCTGATGTGCTTGAAGCTGAAAGACCCTGGTCCATCTCAAACAACTCCTGTCACCTTGTATTTGCATTCTGGTTCTTACCTGCTCCATAGCACCTATCTCTAAACATCTCACACAGCGAACCACAACCTCATTTGAACTGTTGGATAAAAGGTTGTGACAACTGACAGGTGATTTAGCCCGCTGACGAGCGATTATCATAAAGTATTAATAGCGGAGAGGTTAGACTTTATTAGATTAGTGCAACAGTGTGTTGATATTGTATTTATACATCTATTTGATCTGGATGATCTGACACACAGCTCAAATTTAATTGGATCATTCGCTCATGCATGTCAATGATCAAAAATAAGTTGTTTATCGTTTTAAAGGGTGAATGTGACAGGGAAACCAATAGCCTGTATTTAGAGTCTGAGCCCTGGGCCTCTCTAACAAGTTGGGGAGCTTTGTAGATGCAACGAATGTTGTTTTAATTTGTAAACTTGTATAACTGCATGCTCTTATGGGTCTTCCCTTTTGGCACTTGTTTAGTTTTTTCACAATGTATGCTTCATGTTTTGGCTGCTTGCAATGTTTGGGACTACCTCGTTGTTATGATCAGTGACCTATGCTCTTTTGTAAAGCTCTCTCTTGGAAGTCGCTTTGGATAAAAGCGTCTGCTAAAGGCATAAATGTAAATGTAAACGAAGAAAGCTTTGGAAAAGTACTTAATTCAAAATAAGTCCTCATGGTTAGCGGTAGTCGTATCTGTCCAGACTCCATAATGTGGTCGATTTCTGTGGTAATTTTTCCAGTTGCAGTACTCTGATTAAACATCCTAAATATTTTGCTAAACTAGACTGAGACTTCCGTTCTGTATCAAGTGATTCATGTCGCTAATCATAAGAAACGCACCATACAGTACAATAGCTGAAAGTGAGATGAAGGAAAACGGCCATAGATTGGGATGTGTGTGGTTTATTGGTTCTGCTTTCCCCTGACAGCACCAAATACATTGTTTTACAGATTAATGACTAAAATAGCTGTCGTTATGGAGCGCCAAGGTGTTCGTTTGGTTCAGTGTACGTTTTCATGGAGACAGATCACCATGACGATCACAGTGAGGGTCTGAGACTGATAAGAATAGCCTACAAATAGGTTTAGGGAGTTCCTGGCTGGATATACGGTTGTTTCCTTATCAATAGATGTCCTTTGTTGATCCTGTTCATTGCTGCCGTGGAGACGAGTGATATTGTGGACACGCACAGCGGACCAAATGTCTTTGTAACCCTCCGATGAACTTGAGATTTAGCTTCCCGATCCACATGGATCAGTTCATTAGACACCGCTCGCACACCTCTCCAAACATAGCAGACATTCCTTAATGGGGAAAAAAGGAAATACCACCATAAAAGATAGAGAGAGAGAGGGGGGGGGGAACGAAGACTGCAATTAACTCTTGCTCTTTAACTTCTCATTTGGGTGTGCGTGTTTTAGTATGTCAAGGATGTTCCAGGCTGGAGAGGTGGACAGTGTGGTGCAGTCAGGTGGAACCGGCTGTAATTAGATCATTGAGAAGAATGATGGACTTCCACAGCAGGCATCCAGGCAATCACCACTCTTTACCCAGAAGTGAGGATGCTTCTCTTGGCTCTGCAGATACCTTTCTACCCCTTTTTTAATCTCTCTCTCTTTCTCTATCTATCTATCTCTCTCGCTCTCGCTCTCTCTCTCTCTCTCTCTCTCTCTCTCTCTCTCTCTCTCTCTCTCTCTCTCTCGTTCGCCATCATTCTAAATGATTGATTATTTTCCTTTGTCTGTTTTTAAAGATTGTACCACATGGTAATTGACTTTGACAGTTTTATATTGGGAGGCCTGGCTTCTGGCATAGACTGCAGTGTAGTATTTTTTTTTTCAAAAACATGCATTTTCATATCTTAACCAACAGCCTGGCTATCCATCATCACACATAAGGTTTGTGTGTCTCTGAGGTAAAGGATTTATTATCAGTGTAAATCACCCTGCTGCTGATGTTATAGTTCTTTGGAAAATAATACATTCCTCACAAACACAGTCACACACACAAATAAAAATAAGTAAGCAATAAGTGAGATCTTGCACTCCGGGCATAATAAGACATTGACAATTGTTATTGAGACTGTGAATTAGGTATATTGAGACTGTTTGTTAGGCCAGTTAACAATGCTTAAGTAACTGAGAGTGGTCCCTTGAATACCAGTCTGGGACATCTACAGACTATTTGGTTCAATCCATCTGTAGACCATAAAATTCCTGTTTACTAGTCAAGGATACACTACTGTATATTACATCTGTGTTTCATCATTTCAAATACGTAATCATATCTCTGCTGATTGCTCTGCAGGGTCAATTCATCCCTTTTTTTCCGTCGGCTCCATTTCCTATTTCACTCATAAATGTAGTTAGTGTTGTCTTCAGCCCCCGGACCAAGTTCAAAGCTTTTTTTTATTCAAATCAATTCAGTCTAAATCCAGAGATCCAGAGGGGGTCAAACTCAAATGGTCGTCACTTTCTCTTTGAGTTGTCTGCTCCAAAATGGAGGAATCCACCGCTCGATCACAGGTCTTTATGTGAACGCCAGTGGAGAAACAGGCTGTCATCTCTCTTAGGGTTTGGAGAAACAGTCTGTCATCTCTCTCAGGGTTTTGTAGTTGATTGCAAATGAACCAAGATGGTTGAACATTACATAATGGCAACATATGTGATAGCACTGTAGACAATGATGGTATAATACTGTGCTTGGTTTAGCTGTTCTGTCTTCGTGGAAGAGCTGTCAGCACTAATGTCTGATGTCGCCTGGACAGATTAGTTAATTTGGTAAAGGGCAAATCCTTTCTCTTTTACCACACGTTTTTATCAGTTTCTTCGCTTGTTAAAGAAAACATTGTACTAAGCAGCAAAACGGAGGATCTCAGTCAATTTTACGTTTGACTCCATTGCTTCACAATGCCACTTCCAATGTCTTTCAAACACCTGCGTGGAGAGTGGATGGATTATAGATTGACCACGCTGCTGACACTGTGACTTGGTGCACACTAATGAAACTCAAGTCATGGGGGGTTCGTCTGTCAACGAACATTCAGTCCAACTCCTCTGGGGCCTTCAATGATGCAGCAGTCCAGAAAGCATTGGAGAAAAGTGTGTGTGTGCGTAAGTACGTGTGTGCGTGGGGGGGTTCTCAGGTCCTTAAAGTGATAACAGTTTATCCAGGAAATGGAGGTTACACTTGCACAGAGGTAGTCATCATTCTGTAGCCGATGCCAACCATTTTCTCTTTGAAGCTACAAAGAAGAACAATTCCAGAAGTGAATACACATCTGATTTATATGTTTTGCTTTGCTGAGCTGAACAAGCCTGATGCCCATTAAGTTCAATTAGAATTGATCAGGCGAAGCCCTCAGCCTGCTTATTGCCAGGCAGCCCACCAGCCTGTGGAATGGAAAGAGGTTCTGGACTGAACAGGGGGATATTATTCATGAAAATATGTTTAAAATGCTAAATGTGATGTTTCTGGCTCGTTTTCATTTTTAAAGCTGGTGTGTGTGTGTGCTGCTTGACTAGGAGCGACTGAAGGAAAATTAGGAATGCAGTTTAATTCTGTCTCAGTCTCATAAGGATTTATATGTTTAGCGGGACTCTCTTGATGTAGGTGTGCTTTCAGTGAAGAGCAACACATGGAGTCTGGAAAGTCTCTGAGAGGTTTTGTTGAATTCATTGGAGAAAACACGAGAAGAAAGGAAGTCAGGGTTAATAAGAAACCACCCGAATGATGAGATGTATAAATGTTTGCTTCAAGCTTAAACACCATCGGCATACAGTTAAGAAGTGTTTTGTGTCTTCGTGCTTTCTTCTCCAGTCTCGTCTGGTAGCTGCGGGGTGAATCTATTAAAGAAGTTCAGGCTGAATTATTAATTTGGTACCATAAATAGTCCCGAACACTGCTATTGAACGAGAAGAAAGGCAAACCTCTCGACAACCAATCATCTTTCGCATGCTTTTTTTGGCCTCCATCTCTTCGCCCCCTCCTCCTTAGACACCAGTACGGATTCAGGTGGACTTCTTCCTGACAAGGCCCTTGGCTGGCTAATGCAGCATTGAACAGCAGAGACTGCGAGATCTTCCTGTACCCCTGCAGAGGATATGTTATTTATTTCTCATGCCTGTTAACATTTTTACATTTACATTTTAGTCATTTAGCAGACGCTCCTATCCAGAGCGACTTACAGTAAGTACAGGGACATTCCCCCCGAAGCAAGTAGGGTGAAGTGCCTTGCCCAAGGACACAACGTCATTTGGCACGGCGGGGAATTGATCCGGCAACCCTCTGATTACTAGCCCGACTCCCTCACCACTCAGCCATCTGACTCCCTGTTTAAGCCTTCCCAATTACCAGGTTGCAGTACATGTCACCATTAACTGACCTGTAGTTTGTTGTGCCTCATAAACCAAGACCATGCAGGGCGAGATTGATAAATATCCGTCGCTTCTTCCCCCTCAAGGATTTTATGTACTTTATGTGCTTCTTGATTTACCATTTTGGAAGGGTCTCACATGTACTTGGATTGTCAGTCTGGGATACGTAGTTGGGTGTCCAGACAAGGGTTACCTTTATTTAACAGCCCCGTCCAGCCCACACCCACATAATCTAATCTCCCTGGCTGGTAGTAAAATTCATAGAGACCTGATTTAACTGGCTCATAATATAGTGCATTAGCAATACTGCTGATTAAGTCAAGAATTTTACTTGATTTAATTTCCATAATGCAAATCATTGATTTCATCATAGATGTGTGTGTGTGTGTGGGGGGGGGGGGGGGGGTATAGGACTTTAGTGGGGTTTGGAGTTCTTAAAATAAACCTAAATCTTAAATGCTGGGAAAGTTAAGCATGTCTGGCTGTGGGTCCAGCTTCTGTAGAGTTTTCAATCATCATCGACTGTTGTGTTACTTGTTTTTGTGGCCCATCGTTCCAGTGGGCCAGTTCTTACAAGGACGATGTCTCCTTCTGCTGTCGCTGACATCATGGTTGAAAGAGTCTTTCCGATTGACCTCTCTTGTTCGCAAAATGGATTTGGGAGGAACTACAGGTCTCGCCTGGAGTGCCCTAGGAACAGGTTTAATGTCAGTTCGTCTGCTTGTCTCTGAAAAGGGTTTAGTGTTGGATAAAGGACTGCAGGATCTAATAACCTGTCTGGAAGAAACTCTTAAGAACCCTGTTACCGTCCAAGTGTCAAAACTCACTCAGCGACAGCTACAGTATGTTAAAACTCCCCAGGGAAAACGTTGGGTCCATCAAATTAAGTATAACCGGAAAAATAGACTTAGCAGATAATCTTCAAAAGGAATACAACTGTATTCAAATCTTAAAATCAGTCTTTGTAAATTTTTAAAGCCTAACAATAAAACAACAATCCTTCTATTCTCAATCTTGGGTGTAACTATACGATTCTAGGCTGGCTGAACAGCTTTAACTTATGTTTGCCAAGTCGCCTTAGGTAAATAAAACGTCATCGCAATAAATGTTTGTTATAAATCACATGGATATGCAAACATGGGAGTGGATGTTTATATAAAATGTCCAAAGATCTTGGATATGGAGTGTAAAAGAAGTTCAAATGAAAAGAAAGGGATTTCAAATTGTTGGTTTCCTGTTGCTTCTGCGTTCTGTTTTTCGATGGCTCCCTCATTAGCGTTGAGTTAGCAAACTGCTAGTTCTCTTCTCTTCACTCTGTATACGTTGGCATTATTTTTTGCACACAAGAAGCTAATAATGTTGCCTGCCTTTGTATCATTCCGTGCAATTGACTGAAGTCTGCTGACATTTCCTCTGATCTGCTGAGCAAACCAGAGGAGATCAGGAGGGTTCAGGCAGAGAGAGTAATCATGCCCTTTCTAGATTTTCCTGTTATTTTATCATTATGACTCTCAGGTATTGATCCCCTCTCCAAAATGTTGCAGGCAGTTTCCCGTTCTCCTCGGATGAAATAAGGTTGTCCAAGTTCCTCCAATCAATCTTTGAGATAGACCTACTGTAGGGGAAAATAGTCAAATACACAATACGTACTGTGATTATTTTGTGACTTTAAGGTGAAGGATTTGGAATTACAGTAGGGGGTTAGCGACACGAAAATGATTAGGATTTAATGTAATCCTTAAATGTTTCTGTCTGCCATCATAGCTTCATGAACCAGACCCCTGCTCAGTTAAAGAAGGTTAAAGCAATTTAACACAACATTACAACTGTTGTTTTGATTGTTGTTGATACGCTTCTACATCTGATTGGACACTGAAGTAATCATTACCACAGAGGTCAATTAGGGAAGTTTGATGAATCATCATCAACCTTATGGTTGTTGTTTGTTGCTGATTTCAGATGCTGTGTTCAGAAATTACGAAGACCACCACACAAAATATTGTCTACTATCTTCAACATAGCATGATAAATTACTTTAGACACACTACATTCATATTATTTCCTGATAACATAAGGATTGTGATGGTCTGTTTTGCATTCCTGCGTTGGTTTCTAGACGTGTTCCAAATGTCTGCAACAAATTTCATTTCATTTGTTGTGAATAAATTAATCAAATGTGAATATTGTTGCCAAAGGGTTTGTAAGAAGAAGAAGAGTCACATTATACAGCAGAGAATCAACCAGGAGACCAGAGGGGCTCCCTGGATGACTGGCTCTATTGGGGAACAATATCCTAGAGAACATGTCATCTCTTTGACTGGATGAATGAATGAATGAATGCATTGTCATGGATGACAAATTGGTGTGAAGCATTTTTTATTCGCCGGCGACCAAAGTGGAGGTCACTCTTCCACAGCAGGAAGTGAAGGATAGGGATCTATCTCCAGTCCACCTGGAAATGTGTCCTCTCTCTCTCTCTCTCTCTCTCTCTCTTTCTGTCACTCTCTCGCTGTCTCTCTTTCTCCAATCAATCTTTGAGATAGACCTACTGTAGGGGAAAATAGTCAAATACACAATACGTACTGTGATTATTTTGTGACTTTAAGGTGAAGGATTTGGAATTACAGTAGGGGGTTAGCGACACGAAAATGATTAGGATTTAATGTAATCCTTAAATGTTTCTGTCTGCCATCATAGCTTCATGAACCAGACCCCTGCTCAGTTAAAGAAGGTTAAAGCAATTTAACACAACATTACAACTGTTGTTTTGATTGTTGTTGATACGCTTCTACATCTGATTGGACACTGAAGTAATCATTACCACAGAGGTCAATTAGGGAAGTTTGATGAATCATCATCAACCTTATGGTTGTTGTTTGTTGCTGATTTCAGATGCTGTGTTCAGAAATTACGAAGACCACCACACAAAATATTGTCTACTATCTTCAACATAGCATGATAAATTACTTTAGACACACTACATTCATATTATTTCCTGATAACATAAGGATTGTGATGGTCTGTTTTGCATTCCTGCGTTGGTTTCTAGACGTGTTCCAAATGTCTGCAACAAATTTCATTTCATTTGTTGTGAATAAATTAATCAAATGTGAATATTGTTGCCAAAGGGTTTGTAAGAAGAAGAAGAGTCACATTATACAGCAGAGAATCAACCAGGAGACCAGAGGGGCTCCCTGGATGACTGGCTCTATTGGGGAACAATATCCTAGAGAACATGTCATCTCTTTGACTGGATGAATGAATGAATGAATGCATTGTCATGGATGACAAATTGGTGTGAAGCATTTTTTATTCGCCGGCGACCAAAGTGGAGGTCACTCTTCCACAGCAGGAAGTGAAGGATAGGGATCTATCTCCAGTCCACCTGGAAATGTGTCCTCTCTCTCTCTCTCTCTCTCTCTCTCTTTCTGTCACTCTCTCGCTGTCTCTCTTTCTCTCTCTCTCTCTCTCTCTCTCTCTTGCGCTCTAAGTCTCTCTCAGTCACTTACTCCCAACACTTACTGAATCAGTGCTCTACCATGAATAAGAAGAAAACATTAGCTTGGAGCTAGCCATAAGAAACATGCACAGAGATGTAAATAACGGATCTAAATGTAGATCTGTTATTGTGTACATGTTCACATGTCTAAGTTCTGAGGCCTCTGCAACGTCCTGCTGCTCCTGTTTGCACGTGTGAGCGGCCTCCTTGTTTACCCCCTGATCCTGCAGTTGAGTGATGTACCCTAACCCCGAAAGGCTGTTTAAATTAGTTTAAGGGCCGTAAAGTTCTCCTTGATCGGTATGACGTCGAAAACCAGTGACTTAAGAGGGGCTCTTAAGAGGAAAATGGTTGTGTTGATAAAGAGGAAAGCTGGTGCTTCAGGGCAGACATTTACATTTAGTCATTTAGCAGACACTCTTATCCAGAGCGACTTACAGTAAGTACAGGGACATTCCCCCCGAGGCAAGTAGGGTGAAGTGCCTTGCCCAAGGACACAACGTCATTTGGCACGGCGGGGAATCGATCCGGTGACCTTCTGATTACTAGGCCGACTCCCTCACCGCTCAGCCACCTGACTCCAGACATCCAGCAAACCCTCATCTCGGAAGGGGAACGTCTGGGGGCAAGACGATGACTCATTTTTTCGGACACTTTGAACACTTTGGACTAGAGGTGTGGTATGACTAAGAAACAGGAGACACAGGGAGACCAGACAGCACTCCCTGATGCTGACCGCTGGTTGGTGTAATATAATGTTTGAAGGGAAAGAAGGGAAGCTCTTGTTTTTAATCCATGATAATCATAATCCTAATCTGAATCAAATTTAATCGCCAAGTAATTGACGCAACAACGAATGTACTTTGGTGGGCAGGTGGTTAAAGTGGTCCTTAAATATATATAAAAGTAAGAAATTTAACAAAATACTGACATTAATGAACAATATAAAATGGAGATGCTGCCAGAATAATTATTGAACTGTAGAAGGACCCTAATGCATTCTTACTTAAGCACCATACAATATATGCCCTCTTGACTTCAGATCCGTGTTTTACTTTGATGCTATTATGAGAGCCTCTTAAATACATTCATTCAACCAGAGCACTTACTGTGCGCTGGGAGATGAAAATACATTGATTTGTATGGTCGAACCCCAGCGGATGACCTGGTAGACAGCATCTGCTCTCTGTAGCTTGTTACAGTGTGTACTACTTCACATCTATTAGCACACCATGGCATTCCAGAGATCGGACGGGTTTAAAGCGTGTTCCTCATTCTGGCGCCACGCTGTCAGTCCTCAAGAGCAGCCATCACTCTCCATCCTCATAATGTCCTCCTCAGCAGAAGATCCCAGAGGCCAGATGAAACCCCTCATCACTTACATCAGCCAGCCAAAAGCAGCGGAGATGGTCTGCTTTAGCTCACTGGAGAATTTAGCAAAGTGCTGTTATGTAGGATTCTAAAACAGTGGGCTATTCTGTTTTAGGGGTTGTGTACCGGTGCAGAGTTTTCTAACACAAAAATGGGATTACACCACAAAATGTGATGTTGCTTCATTCTACCAGTGATATCTCCTTTCTTCTTGTGTCCTCTGCTCTGCTGTCTGCATCTTCCTGCTCTGCTGGTCCTATAGTGACAAGCCAGTATAACAAGACCCCCGGCTGAAAGGGATAAATAGCCATCTGTTAGCCGGACCGATCTGTCAATCGCCTGTCGCCATTAGCATTCAAGGTCCATTAACTACTGAGAACCAAGTGAAATATACAGTTGTAGGCAATGTAGCCACTTGCAGTGCTGCTTGACTGGCAGGCAATTGAACGTGTTTTAGTTGTATTGCTCTCAATCCCCTGCTTAGATGCCCACTCTGTTGGCGTCGACCACAGATTTGGACGTGAAATTGAAGTACTGGGCTTTGGAAATTGATCTTTACCTTGGGTGGTAATCCACCCCCAACAGCTCTGTTTCTATCTCTCTATCTCTCTATATCTCTCTCTCTTTCTCTCTCTTTCATCCTCCTATAGATTCCCTCTCCCTTATTCCTTCGTCTTTGTAAGTGAGCTTCTACAGCGGATCAGCCACACTGAGTGTTTCTCTGAAACAGCCTCCAAGCAAACTGTGACCTCAGCATGAGCTTATGTTGTCATGGCATGAGTTCGCATATGTTTTGAACGTTAAAAACAACACCACAAATCAAGTACACTCTGAAAGAGGATGGGGTATTAATATTTTAGTCGGCAAACAAACATAACACCCAGAGAGATGAAAAACAGAGAATGATAAAGAGGAAGAAAAAGAAAAAAAGGACCCTGTTTGTTGAAGATAGTCAAGTTGGAGGGATTCAGCTCTTTCAAGGACACTCAACAGTTAGAGACTGGGTTTTATGGAACATAGTGATCTCAGAAGTTGGGACTCTTTGCCAAAACAGAGCTGACTTTCTCCTGAGGTGATTTACACAATGCGCTCGTCATTGTAATGGAGAGTATCTATGATGTCACCAGTATGTATACACTACAACATACCTCCGAATTAGAATCAGGACTATTCCTCAATGGCTCCGATTGGACTCTAGTGTAAGTAGTCAGGGAATGCGATGAATGTGTGTGTGTGTGCTAGTAAGTGTGTGCCAGTGTCTGTCTGTGCACTAGTGTGTATGTGTGTATGAATGACGTAGGCATATTGGATCAGGTTCATTTAGAGAGACTTCGAGGAAGATAATGAGAGTGTGATTCCCAGGTACAACAGACAGATGTGACCAGTCGGCCTCTGCAGAAAAGGTAGCAAACACACATATCTATATATGGCTGTGTAGTCTGGGAGCAGGCTGTCACAAGGGTGGTGGTGGCGGCATCACAGTCAGTTGACCGACGGCAAGGTCTTCTCTGTGTGAAAGTGCCTTCACTCTCTAACTACAGCAACAATTAGCAAAACATCAAAATACCTTAAATATTCCTGAAGAGATGTTTGCACTATAATTCAGTCAGGTAGTCAGGGGACACCTCTCTTTGTCTAATGCAACAGTGATAAATGGATTATTTTACTGGCCACCTTTCTTTGTCTAATGCAAAAGTGATGGATGTCTTGTTATCCTCAAGGCTTCCTAGCATGGAGCCTGTTAACACTATTTGAGCAAGGTGATTGATGGCGTGTGTCGGTGTGTGTGTGTTCTCCTGTGCTTGAACGTGTGTGTAAATAAACCCCTTCCTTTGTTCCTGCGTGAGTGTCTGTGTTGATACATATAAACAGCACATGTATTTATTTGTAGAGCATGCGAGGAAGGGAAGAGCTACAGCCCCTTCAGACTCGGGCATGGAGTGCATCACCTGACAGAGACAGGGGCCCCTGGACCGGCCCCCCTGGACCGGCCCCCCTGGACCGGCCCCCCTGCAGAGAAGGGCCCCCGTACTGTCCTCCTACATTTACATTACAGTCATTTAGCAGAAGCTCTTATCCAGAGCGACTTACAGTAAGTCAGGGACATTCCCCCCCGAGGCAAATAGGGACGAAGTGCCTTGCCCAAGGACACAACATCATTTGGCATGTCCAGTAATCGAACCGGTAACCTTCTGATTAATAGCCCGGTTCCCTAACCGCTCAGCCATCTGACTCCTTCCTCCTTTTCTCTCGTAAACACAACAGCGCCTTGTTGAGACGACGTACACTTCCCAGTGTGAAGGCGTGATTGGGCTCGCCCCGGCACATTCCGCTCGGCTCACACCGTATCCCTCCGCCTCCCGTTCACGTTTAAAGGGCCCCTCTCAGTGTGCCAAGGCCTGTTTAGATTGGAGTGTGTGTGTGTTTTCACTCTTTCTCTCTCTCCCTCACTCTCTTTCTCCCCCTCTCTCTCTCTTTCTCTCTCTCTCCAGACTCTGTTCAATAGGCGACTTGCCACACTGCCTTTTAAGGGTTGATTGCAATAGTGTATTCCCAGAACGGAAACGTGTGTGTGTGTATACTTGGGTCAAAGCTTTATGGAGGCTGAAGTGTGAGGGGTTTGAACCGAACACTGTCACGGAGGTGTGTGGAGTCTTGGCACATGATTGTGTTTCACTGGATGGAGTGAAGGAGAGTGACGAGGAATGGCGGTGCAGAAAATACAAGAGCCAAGAACATCCATCTGGTGTTTAAAAAAGCTTGTCTTGTTCACGGGGGTGCTAATTTCAATGCAAACTGAAGTAACTGATACTGATAGCAATGGTGGTAAATTCCTGACAGGGCTTTGGCTTGTTTTTGTCACGTACTGTAGTTAAATGTAGAAAAGTATGTCACTGTCATTCTGAAGTGGCTAGACCTTTCTGTTTGATATATCCCCTGGACTTGGCTCACACGTATACACAGTTACGCACGCACACGCACACACACACACGCACACGTGTCAAGGGGAGTAGAGGCTCGTTTCAGAGGCTGTCAGGAGTGGAGAAAGACCCTCCTCAGAGGTCAGGATACGTAAAATCCCATGATCCTTTGGCAGCTGTCAGAAGTGAAACAACATCCTTTGCCTCCCCCCCCCCCCCCCCCCCCCCCCCTCCCCTGGGGATACAGGGCTGTGGTAAACTCACTGTAACCAATGCTTCCAATGGTCAGAGATGGGAGTTAGAGAGTGCTTTCTAAACTTTTGCCAGGACAATGATTTCCTTACTGACAGAAAAGCTCGCACGCAAAATATCGCTGGTTTTAAATGTGAAACCCCTAGAAAGTGAAATGATGAGGAAAAATTGCTTTGAACTTGCAATAGTTTGCTCCTTGCGGTCCTTCAGATCTACATCTCACTGTCTTGGAGAACAAGCTCTGATATCCAAGCACCCTTGGCATAGAGAATCACTAAACTCATAATAACTCATTTCCTGCTATCACTATTTTATCGCAATTTTATCTCATTGAGCTCCAGTTGACTCCAGTACTGACTGTTTATACACCAGGAAGCCAATGTAAGCATTCCAGAGAGACATCGTTGAAGACAATATCGTTCCTAAAGATGCCTCAATAAAAAGTGCTCTCCCTCAATACCCATGGCCATGAGAGGGAGCAAATAGGGTTAGGCCTCTAATTACAGAAGGCTGTTTCCTGGTATTAAAGCTCAACCAGGGTAGGACTCATGGCTGGGATTACTGTATACCAAATTCAGCCTTCCAATATAGATTGCGTTTTGCAAAGGCACATTACACAATACACGAATATTAACTTGACCTCCACGTTAAAGCATTCTGAGAACTCACCAATTAAAAGGCTGTCTTTACTATCTAAAATGTTAAGATACTACCAGTTTTTGTCTTATTATTTGGCAGGGGCATACTCACACCAGTTTAATCAGAGGCTGTTTCTAAGAAAAGCCATCTCAAAGCCAACGGACGACAGGTCACACAAAGGCATTCGGTTTGCTCGCGTAACGTAAACCTCGTGGGCCGAAACCAGTCGTTACCAGGTGTCTGTTACACTGGAGGTGCGGGTCGATGAGACGCGATCGATGACTGAACAGACAACACCGTAGCTACTCTTTCTTGAGATCCCGTTTCGCCCTTACGTTTTTCGCGTCGGCCGAATTGACATACGATTCATTAGCGGTCATGGTGATACGATGAGCCCAGGACATCATGACATCATGGGCTTCTCTGTGGACACAGCCAAACACAGCCTGCTCAGAACCAGAGATACGATTCTTCTCTGGCTGTGTTCCTGCCAGCATTAGCAGGCCATTCTGTAGAAACAGAAGGGGTTTTGGAGTACCAGTGGAGGAACTCCCAGTTTACCATTGATGCTCATTCCAGTTGGGAGGATTGGCTTGTAGGATGTATTCTCCGTTAGCTACAGTATATTAGCATGGCCCGTGGTCAATACCAAACAGACACTTCAGCTGTGTGGGTGGGTATCCTGAAGCAGTGTCAGCAATCTAATATTATGCCTACTGTGTGACATTTACACACGTAATGAGGAAGTTGAAGTGATGGCTTGAAAGTGGCCTGCCATTACTCTCTTGTGTTGATTCTCGGGCTTGCTGCTGATCAAAAAATAGAAATGAGAAATATCGGTCCGTGCGTTTTTAGTTGTTTTTTTTTGCCGGATCCCTGGATCTAGACAGCAGGGATTGATGTGTCTCAACCCGCTATGACAAATACCTCGAAATGTCAAAGAACAGGTTGTGTCGAGATGCGGAAAACGAGAATCGATCCCCCGTGTCCCCGAGAGTCTGTGCCTGGAGGTAGTTGCAGTAGCAGCCTCTTGGCACAGGTTTATTTTAAGGTAGGCTACTGTAGCAGTAGGGGGAAGAGAAAATAAAAACCAGGCTTGAGGTCATCAACCCTAGCCAGACTTCCTTTTTTGTGTAAGGACTATAAAGACCTATTCTCTTAATTTATTCCAAGGTTCAGGTGACATATGGTCTCCTATCTGACTCCCGGTGCCATGGTTTGTTGTGTTGTGTCACTCCTACCCAGATAGATGGGGAGACGGGAACCGTGACATTTGGTTGCTGTCTCTCGGGACCATGCTCTTTTTTCAAACCCTGCTGCGAGGCTTTCGGTGCTCCGCCTCCGGGAACCCTCGAGCAACATCGTCACCGCGCGCTTAACGCTTGTTGGTGGTGGTTGTTTGTACTTTTTCTAATGAGAGAAGTTGCACATGAAAGCCAACAATCTCACTTGAGCTCAATCTGGTATCTTCACAGAGGCAGATTTTCTCCCTCAGAACCGTTGCGAATTTAGAAATGTTTAGTCGTCATTAGTGTTGCTTTTTATCAACGCGCTTGGATGAAATTCGCATTGTAAAGCATTTTAAAAGTGCCCCGTTTTTAGAGAAGCAGTTTGTTATCACAGAGAAGGGGAACTTACTTATGATGGTAGGGGTGTTGTGGATTATTTGTTCGCTTTAACGTCGAGGTAGGCTTTGTTTCATTACAACCGAGCAGCTGCCTCCTTTGAACACATCAGTCTTTGAAGAAGTGTGTGTGTGGTGTGTGTGTGTTTATGTGGTGTGTGTTTGTGTTCAGTGCCACAGGTCCAGCAGAAGCCCATTACCCTCCGGTCCTTGTCACAGATGGTTGCGTGAGTCTCAGACGCCCCTCTGGTCCTTCTGTAGCGATGCACCCACAGGATTTCTGTCAGACCACAGGTGCAAGGATCCATCTTCAAACGTGGCGTCGGGGGTCAGCTGCCAGGGGAGGGGGCAGGTGTTCCTGGGTGTTCCCACCGTGCCACGCCGATTCCGCTGCTTCGCCAGATCCAGACTTTGACCTGTGGTAGTTCCCTTCAGAGGCTGACTAATCACACCAGGCCTTAAGATGCATTCTCGACACATGCTGGATGTTTTTCCGTTTTTGGAGAGTTGGTGTTTGTAGTGAGTTTAGGTCAATATCTGAATCACTTATGAATGATCACTATCAGTGTCTGGACTAAGACTTATTTTATGTCCAGACAGTCTTATGATGAAACAGGTTCACATTCAAACACCAGATCACCACCCCCTCACTCCCTCACCCCATGTTACTGTCACAGACAATAGCACTAGAGCATTCCATCCTGAACGTTTATTCATAGTTCCGTTTCAGCTTACCGCGTGCCAAGATTAGAAACCCTTTTCCATCTCTCTCCAGCAGCGCAGACTCAATCCAATAACTAATTAGCCAGCGCTATTAGCCAACATCCTGGGGAAACCAGGAACCTGTGTATTCAACACAGCAAGATGAACCAGAGGAGAATCTCAGCCAAGAGAGAGCAGTGCTCTTACTCTGGCCGGCCATCCTCTCCTCTCTTCCTCCCTGCAAGTCCCTACTTGGTTTGCCTGTGTAGGATCGGCACCCAGACATTGTTGTGTGAGAGTACATATTGTGATGGAGTGCAGAGGGCCCTGCAAGGCGAACTAATAACGACGTTCTCACTTGGATTCAGTCCTTGGCGTTGAGTTCTGACACCGTGTTGGGTTAGGCTTCTTTCTTTCTCTCCTTTTATCTTGCTTTATCTCTCTCTCACTCTTTCCTCTCTCTTTCCTCTCTCCTCTCTCTCTCTCTCTCTCTCTCTCTCTCTTCCTCTCCCTCTCACTTCTCCCTCTCAGCTCAAATTATCATAATGGTGCTAAAGCTTGGAGAAAGTTTGTGGCAAAAAAAAAGAAGCTGTCACAAAAGTTTACTTGTGTTTTGTTCTGTCTCAGACAAGCACACACACACACACCCTAACACAAGCAAACACACACACCCTAACACACACACACACACGTAGCTACAGTCATGGTTTCCTTGGGCCAAGTCCAGATTGAAGCTCTCCCTCCATGTCCCCTATCAGGGAGATTAACAGACTGGCCGTGAATGGCAGATGCTGTCCGCTGTGTCACTGAGGTACAGTCAGTGCTGAATCTGAATAAAGGCCATCACCTGCATGCTAAGTCACCCCAGGTGACAGGCTGACAGCAGGAACATCTAGACACTCAGCTCCAACTGCTGTTTACAGCTTTAACGTAATTGTCTATTTAAAGATGCACGTCTCGCTGTCTGCCTGTGCTTCTGCATGCATTGTAGGATGACACTTTGTGCTGCGTTGCTGCGCGGGGCAATTTGGTAGGTGTCAAAACAGCAAGACATTTCTGAAATGAAACCAGTTTCAAATTTTGTCTTGGATCATGTTTTGGTGGAATTCAAATTTGATGCTTTATAAATGTGTCACAATGCATTAGTGTTTATCATGCTGAACTGGCAGTGTATTTACACAGAACAGATTCCAGACAAATGTACTTGTACAAAGCGTCCACAAGCAGTATACTTTTAACAGAAAAGTGAACTGCATCTGGCAGACTTGATTTGAAATAATTATGCCTCCAGCCCCACCTACTGGAGATATTGTCAAACAGCAATAGATAGATAGATACTAAACTCTCTCTCTCTCTCTCTCTCTCTCTCTCTCTTGCTCTATCTCTCTCTTGCTCTCTCTCTATCTCTCTCTTTCTCTCTCTCCGTCCCTTCATCCAGAATATGCCAGGGCTTTATGATGAGCTCCAACAGTACAGACCTTGGCCTCTATGTGACCCCTAGCGCCCCGGGAACCTCAGCCTACCCACTATCCAACGCTCTCCTCCAAGTCTCCTGGCCGGAGCTGAGCAGCGGGGATGACAACCACTCCTCCTTCCACCTCACCGGCTCGTTTAATGGGACAGCGGGGGTGAACGACCCCCTGGGGGGCCACTCGGTGTGGCAGGTGGTCCTCATCGTGCTCCTCACCGGGCTCCTGTCTCTGGTCACCATCATCGGGAACATCCTGGTGGTGGTCTCCTTCAAGGTCAACCGCCAGCTAAAGACGGTGAACAACTACTTCCTCCTGAGCCTGGCAGTAGCCGACCTCATCATCGGAGTCGTCTCCATGAACCTGTACACGGCGTACATCGTCATGGGAACGTGGGCGATGGGCAACTGGGCCTGTGACTTGTGGCTCGCCATCGACTACGTCGCCAGCAACGCCTCTGTCATGAACCTGCTGGTGATCAGCTTCGACCGCTACTTCTCCATCACCAGGCCCCTGACTTACCGGGCCAAACGCACCACCAGACGAGCCTGCCTCATGATCGGCCTGGCCTGGTTCGTGTCCCTGGTCCTGTGGGCCCCGGCAATCCTTTTCTGGCAGGATTTTGTGGGCGAGAGGACTGTTCCGCCTGACAAGTGCTACATCCAGTTCCTGTCCGAGCCCATCATCACTTTCTGCACGGCCATAGCTGCCTTCTACCTGCCCGTCACCATCATGAGCGTGCTTTACTGGCGCATCTACCAGGAGACGCAGAACCGCTCCAGGGAGCTGGTGGGGCTGCAGGGGTCTGGGACCCGGGGCGGGGGCGTAGGGGGCGGGGTGGACAAGGCCCGCTTCGTGCTCCACCAGACCGGGAGCTCCAGGAGCTGCAGCAGCTACGAGCTGACCCGGTCGTCCCAGCGGAAGAGCTCTGGGCGGGGGCTGTTGTCTTGCTTCCACTGCTGGCCTGTGATGCGGTCCTGGAGGCCCGGGGGTGGAGGCCCGGGGGTGGAGCCCGACCCAGAACACAGCAGCAGCGACAGCTGGAACAACAATGAGGCGGGGGTGTCCATGGACCACTCGGGGTCGTCCGAGGACGAGGAGGGGAACGGGCGAGCCATGATTCCTCAGAGCCATGCCATCTTCTCCATCGTCCTCAACCTGCCGGGGATGAAGGCGGCGGTGAACTCCCAGCTGACGTCCTGCGAGGACCTGGACGCCGCGTCGGAGGAGGAGCCCCTGAGGACGTTGGAGGACAGCCACGACCGCCTCTCCACCACCACTGTCACCACCACTCCCGACGGGGGCAGCACAGACAACAGCTTCACCAACCGCATCGCCAAGATCCAATCCATGCCCTCCATCCAGGCCGCCAAAGTCGGGCCTTTCGCAGGCCATTCCCCCAATGCCTCCACCGTCACCAAATCCACTTCGGCGCCCATTTCCCTGAAAGAGGCGGCCTTGGCCAAGCGTTTCGCCACAAGGGCTCGGACTCAGATCACCAAACGCAAGCGCATGTCTCTGGTGAAGGAGAAGAAGGCCGCCCAGACGCTCAGCGCCATCCTGCTGGCCTTCATCATCACCTGGACTCCCTACAATATCATGGTGCTGGTCAACACCTTCTGTGCCGGCTGTATCCCAGAGGCCTTGTGGGCGCTGGGCTACTGGCTGTGCTACGTCAACAGCACCGTCAACCCCATGTGCTACGCTCTCTGCAACAAAACCTTCCGCACCACCTTCAAGATGATCCTGCTCTGTCACTGGGACAAGCGCAAGCGCAGGAAGCAGCAGTTCCAGCAGCGGCAGTCGGTGGTGTTCCACAGGAGGATCCCCAGAGACTCCACATAGGAGGACGCTTCCACGGACTGTAGATCCGACAGCTCCTGAGAGGAACGCCGCGAGATTCTGGCCTGTGAGGCGGGGAACCCCCCGCGGCTTTCAGAGGACGCCTCGCTCATCAGGCGTGAGGACGTTTGACCCTCGCTGAGGAACCGAGGCCAGGTGGAACGTTCCTAGCGTTCTATAGCGAGAACCGGAGAGATGACCTCCATTGTTCTCTGCCACAAGTGCAGCTGGTGTTTTCTAAATGACTGAAGTGAAAGTTAATTGAAAAAGACTTTAAACGCATTGAGGTATTTTTAAAAGTGCAATTGACAACCAAGGGAGATGATGCGCCTGTAATGGAGTTGAGGTTTGAGATTTCTTACCGTTTTCTGTCTCAGTGGTACAGTACATCTGTGAAGTAAACTCGGCCCACAGGTTGTAATATAGCATTGAAAGCCAAGACCAAAAGGTTCTTGGTGTCACTAGTCTACATTGTATTGATTTTACTGTATGCTGACTGTTGGTTATCTAAGCTTGATATCCTTTTATTTGGATCTTGTGTACATTGCTTTTGTACTTGAATATAGCTTTCCTGTGTCAACAAAAATATTGAGAATTTGAAGCTGTGTCACTTTTTGCAGGTATTGGTTATATTTGTATACTTGGTTGTTCTATAGTAACCTGGAAAACCATCCCAATTTTATAAAGTTCAATTACAAGGGTACAGTAAGCACAGCGGCCAGTCGAGTTTACCAGGCTGGTCTACGGATATTACTTTATAGGTTTTGAGCCAGTCTGAGAACTGAGTTGAGAATAAACTGTCGCTCTTCAAAGAGGTGTTCTTCTGTTCAATGTGATTGTTGTGGTTTACATGGTGAAGACAATAAGTGCATCAAAAAATTCAGATGTTGTGTATCTGAGGTTTTATGTTATAAGTATACTGATTGTGTGATTTATTGGGAAACGTTTTGTCTAACTTGATTCAAAATGATTGTACGCTACAGTTCCAAGGTCCATCAGTATAATTTGTTCTCTGTTTATAATGACTGGATTCAGTAAAACGCTTATGCCATTATGTCTCATTTTCTGTCAACATTAAATTTACATACTTTACATCTCCTTTGAGACTGGTTGCAGTATAAAATCTCCCAGTATTTCATATAGCAACACAACAGCATCCTCTGTTGGATAAAGAGAAAACTACACTTAAAGAAATTCTGATAAGAAAATGAAAACGGTCATCCAGGTTAAATTATATTAATTTTCTGATGTTATAAAAAATACAGATGCATCAAACCTCTGGTGCATACTGAGGAACCTTATTGTGAATGTTTTGAATTTAGCTGCATACTTTCTAAAGCAAGCTGGAAACAAATATTGAAACATTTGTAGAAGCGCGGACCTTGTGCTGCGCCAGCCAGAGGCACAGAATGAGAGGAATCTGCCTTTTTCTTTTCTTTCAGCTTTTATTGCTTTTCAATACAATGTGCTGCAGTGTTATTACTTTCTTGATCCACTCAAGATTTTCTTTCTCTTTTAACATTTGAAACTACCTAAAATGATATCAAATTTCTAGATTATTTTATTGTTTTTGTTACGATTTAAGTTTTCCATGTTAAAGTCAATAAACAAACGAAACAAACGTAACACTTTTATTCCCCAATTTTCCAGCTTCATATTATGTCTGATGTTACTTAAAATTTGAAGGCTGATTTAGTTAGTTGCGGTGCTTTCCTGTACATGGCATTAGGACGATAATGCATTTCTCCAGGTAGCAGCAGTGATTTTTTACTCCCAGTCCCGCATAATTAAAATATCCCACAAAATATAAGAGATCACCGAACACATCCTAGAAGTTGTCCCATGAGGCGTAGCCACGATAGGCCTGGATAGGCAGAGGCCTACCCCAAAACGAAAATATATCCGAAAAATGATGCACCGGGTGCACTTCGCAAAGTAAGTAAAAACAAAACTGAAATGCCTATATCCATATTTTTCCAGGCCTACCAAAAATATTTTTCTGGCTGCGCCCCTGAGTTGTATACAGATACACCGATAACCATCAACATGGATGCTAATGCGGTTAGCCTGTCATAGAGGGCCTGTGTGGGTCAGGGTGTTCCTGGTAACAGCAGGATGTTGTGGAGTCAAGCAGCCCGAGGGGTAAGTAGGCAGACAAGGAGCAGGCATGTGATGGTGTCTTCTTCATGTGACCCTGGAAGAGGAGCAGCTCAGTGGAGATGACACACACTCGTTCATTGTGTTTTCACTGAAGAGTACCCGCTGCACAGGGAAGCAAACTTCGGTTTCAGAACCGCTCCCTCACATCGACATTGGCCTGCGCCCGTTTCTGATTTCACTGCGATTCCCAGTACCAGGTGAGTTTGTGGGAACTTTGAATAAGGCAGTGTGAGTCTTTGAAAATTGCTTTATTTGTCTGTATCAGCATGTTATACCTGGTAAAAGTTGTATGCTTTCTGTTGGATTGTTTCATTGCTGCCGGAGATTCAATACATTTTTACTGCATTTAAACTGGACAGTGGTACTATGACTGGTAGTCATCTATGTTGTGATTGATTAGACTCACTGCCCGGCCCCTGTGAGATCCAACTTTGATGACATTGTGGCAGATGTCTGTTTATTCAGGATTGACAGCTGTCAGGATTTGTTCTGTATGGCATCAGATTTACTGTACAGGTCTGAACAGGGTCAACCCCCGTGCTATAAATAAACATGCCATGAAGGATTACCAGATTTACATCCCTCAGTATGAAGACAAGGCCATGCATGGTTCTCATTTATATATATATATATACTTTTTTTTTTTTTACTCTTGATGACATATCTCCATGAAATAACCAGGATTATTGTAAAACAAGTTTATGAATCATCACGAGGAATATACAGTCACTGTCGTGTCTATAGGCCTACTGCTATGAATTTACATTTTGAACTTTCTTAGACATAACTGAAAACCTTGTTGCTTCTCTGGCCAAAGTCATGTCTAAACATACTTTAAAGTACATCAGCATCTGAACAGTCCTCTGGTCTCTCTCTGTCTTAACTTAAAAGGATCCAGGCAGTCGTCCTTGTGATGCGTCAGGATGCAGACCATTCAGACAGTGGAGACCCAGGTGCCTTTCCTCAAGGAAAGCTTCTTCACCTCCACCTTCATGGACAGGAGGAAGAGCAGTGTGACTAACCTCATCCGGAGGCAGCAGCATCACCAACAGCAGCAACAACAGTTGGCTCTCCGGCAACAGCAACAACAGCAGCAGAAGCAACACTGTCATCCACTTCCTGCTTTTCCGGGAGACACCAGGAAGGGGGAGGAGCCTCGCATTGAGCACGCCCGTCTGAGTCGCTCAGCCAGCAGCCCGTTATGTAACACATCCGAGCGAGCAGATGGAGGGAGGAGGGAGGGACACAGAGCGAGAGCGGAGGAGGAGGGAGAGGGAGCCTGTCCCAGCTTCCTCTCGGCAGCAGCATCATCCTCACAGCTGCCTCCGACGCCGGTGAGCAGGCAGGGATTAGAGAGCTCCGCGAGGCGCCGAGCCAGCCAGGCAGCATCCCAGGGAGAGACCGAGGCCAGGCCCCAGCAGCATGGCCTGATCGCTAAGGGGGTGCGTCTACTCAGGAACATGGGGAACCAGGAGGCCAAGCAAAGGAAGGCGGCAGGGGGGGGAGGAGAAGGGGAGGCCTCCCACGAGGCGAGAGCCGAGGACAGAGAACCGGACGACTCCAATAAACCGAAGAAGACCCAGAGCAAAACGAGCAAAGGTAGAGGCGACGGGGGAAAGAAGAAATCCAAATCGGAGTCTAAAAGCTCCGTGTTCTCCTCCATGAGGATCCGGAAAAGTCTATCCAAGACCAAGGGGATGTCCAAGGAGGACGTGCTGGATGGGAGCAGAGGGGCTAGGGTGGAGGAGGTAGGGGTGACAACCACCATGGAAGCCAGCCTCTCAGCGGACGAGCTGGGGATGATGTCTGACGGCGAGCCCGACCAGGGCGCTCACTCCGGGGGAGATGTGATGGACGAGGAGGGCGGGAGAACCAGCTCAGGGTCAGACGGCGACCTGTACAGTTTCCACTCCGCTGCAGCTGAGCATGAAGACCTGCTGGCAGACATCCGGCAGGCCATCAATGAGCAGCAGGGGACCAGTGACGGGGTCCTGGACGGAATCCAAGACCACTTAACCAAGGGGGCACCCCCTACCGAGGATGGCAAACCCACACGCCCCGACAGCACCGACCCACAGATGCTCGGAGCCAGTCTCACCCCAGGAAGTACTGACACACCTGCTTGTGCGAACGCGACCGTAAAAGACCTCAGTGTTCAGCGTGTACGATCAGATGTGGACCAAGGCTTCCCACGTGAGGCAGGGGGGAGGGAGTCTGAGCCCGACCCAGATGATGAGCTGGATGTGGGGTCCTCGGGCGGGAGCGGGCCCCCGTCCTGGGCCCCGGACGCGGAAGACAGGAGCAGCGACAGCCTCCTCCCCAAGACCACCAGCACCTGCAGCTTCCCAGACACCACGGCCACTTCCTGCTCCTACGAGAGCGCCGAGGAGCCCCAGGACGAGCTGGAGAGCCCGGTCCGGTCCGCCCAGCTGACCCGAAGCCTGAGCGGGGGAGGGGTCACCCAGGTTCCCGAGGAGGAACGAGGGCTGGTCGCGGGGGTCAGGTGCATCAGGTTGCCGGCCGCGGCGGGCTCGCACAAAAGCGTGAGCAGCGTGGATCTATCTTCGGAGAGGGGGGAAGGGGAACAGGAAGTCAGCGGGAGGGACTTCCTGTCCCTGAATAGGAGGAAGAGCAGCATGTCGGTGTGTCAGCTGACCTCGGACGGCGAGCAGGTGGCACGGCCCAAGAGACGGACCTCTGGCGTCTCTACCGTCAAACTCTACCCCCCTATCCACCCCTCCTACGTCAAGACCACCACCAGGCAGCTCACCTCCCCCACCAGCTCCCCCAACCAGAGCCCTATGACCCCCCGGCGGATGGACTCCGGCCCTGGGTCTGGGCACGGAGCCTCGAGGGCCCAGGGCTGGAGGGCGACCAGGCAGAGGTCCTGCAGCATTGCAGGGCCTCTCAGTCACTCTACTGACTGGACCCGGGAGCTGGACTGTCTGAGAGCCAGGCAGGAAGCTGGAGGGGACCTCCAGGAGCAGGGGAGCGTGGAGAGAGGGTTACCAGGGGTCAGCTGGAGTATGGGTTACAGACAACCCACCTCAGGTCTCCTCTCTCCTCCCCCAGGACCATACTGTGATGTCTTCTCTGGTGAGTGGATGGAAAATATGTTTTTTTTATCTTCCTGGCTTTTAAAGAACAATGCTGGTAGTGAGGTCTAGTCTGAGCATGGAAACAGTTTGGTTAGGTCACGGTTGAAGCCTATTGAAGCTGGGAATCCCCTGGAGTCCTATTATGAGTCAAATCTGTTTGTCTTTCTGCCCCACATAAACCAGGGATTAGGTACTCATGCAAGGACTGTATCACAGTAGTACCATCACATGCCAAATCAATCTATCATTCAACAACACTGTGTTTCAACATAAACAAAATTATACTTCTCAGAATGTCATTTTTTTCAGTGATTCTCAGTATGGACCCAACATGTTAGCTGTAGAGCAGAGCCGGTTAACGTCATATTTTATCCAGCATACCTGGTTAACTAAAGGAGCTGTCCTGTGTGCAGGGTCTCAGCTGTCATGCTCCTGTGCTCTCTTAACAGACTGCTGACTGTCAACATTATCAGTCAGGCGTGGCGTTAATACACACACACACACATTCGTGTCGTCTAAACCATTAAATATAGTGTCAATTTGAATGAATTCAGCTGTGATTTCAACATGTGATTTCCCTCTGTGATATCGAGGCTCCTGCTGCTTCATCAGGCTGGCCGTCCTGTCGGCTCTGCTGCTCCTCGCGCCCTAGCTCTCAATCTGATCTGCATTGATCTGTTTCTGAGCAGCCATTATCCAGGGTTACATCAGGGCCCAGGGTAAAGAGCCAATGAGAGGGAGAGCGAGAGAGAGAAATTGAGAGAGAGAGATTAAGAGAGAGAGAGAGATTAAAAGAGAGGGAGAGCGAGAGAGAGAGATGAAGAAAGGGACCGAGATGGGAAGAGAGAGAGAGAGATGGAGAGAGAGAGGATGCACTTATTGCTGTGACAGAACTTGACGTCAGTAAAGGAGGGAATCACTTCTGGATGTGCTTGTCAGTAAAGGAGGGTATCACTTCTGGATGTGCTTGTCAGTAAAGGAGGGAATCACTTCTGGATGTGCTTGTCAGTAAAGGAGGGAATCACTTCTGGATGTGCTTGTCAGTAAAGGAGGGAATCACTTCTGGATGTGCTTGTTGGATGTGGACTTCCACGTTGGGCCTGCGATGGATGAACTCACCAAATGGCCTCATATGGTTGCCAGTCCCTTAATATATTCAGCCATCTGTCTATCTCTGTCTGAGTGTCTCTGTCTGTCTATCTCTGTCTGTGTGTCTCTGTCTGTGTGTCTCTGTCTGAGTGTCTCTGTCTGTCTATCTCTGTCTGAGTGTCTCTGTCTGTCTATCTCTGTCTGTGTGTCTCTGTCTGTGTGTCTCTGTCTGAGTGTCTCTGTCTGTCTATCTCTGTCTGTGTGTCTCTGTCTGTGTATCTCTGTCTGAGTGTCTCTGTCTGTCTATCTCTGTCTGTGTGTCTCTGTCTGTGTGTCTCTGTCTGAGTGTCTCTGTCTGTCTATCTCTGTCTGTGTGTCTCTGTCTGAGTGTCTGTCTGAGTGTCTCTGTCTGTCTATCTCTGTCTGTGTGTCTCTGTCTGAGTGTCTCTGTCTGAGTGTCTCTGTCTGTCTATCTCTGTCTGTGTGTCTCTGTCTGTGTGTCTCTGTCTGAGTGTCTCTGTCTGTCTATCTCTGTCTGTGTGTCTCTGTCTGTGTGTCTCTGTCTGAGTGTCTCTGTCTGTCTATCTCTGTCTGTGTGTCTCTGTCTGAGTGTCTGTCTGAGTGTCTCTGTCTGTGTGTCTCTGTCTGAGTGTCTCTGTCTGTCTATCTCTGTCTGTGTGTCTCTGTCTGTCTATCTCTGTCTGAGTGTCTCTGTTTGTCTATCTCTGTCTGTGTGTCTCTCTCTGTCTATCTCTGTCTGAGTGTCTCTGTCTGTCTATCTCTGTCTGTGTGTCTCTGTCTGTGTGTCTCTGTCTGAGTGTCTCTGTCTGTCTATCTCTGTCTGTGTGTCTCTGTCTGAGTGTCTCTGTCTGAGTGTCTCTGTCTGTCCATCTCTGTCTGGCTGGCAGCCTGTCTGTCTGTCTATCTCTGTCTGGCTGGCAGCCTGTCTGTCTATCTCTGTCTGGCTGGCAGCCTGTCTGTCTATCTCTGTCTGGCTGGCAGCCTGTCTGTCTGTAAAAGACTGAAAGTCTGAAGGGAGGATTATCACTGTGATTTCTTTCCTATTCCCATTCCTCACCCTCTTGTCTCTTTCTCTCTATAAAATGTGTTTTATCTGTCCTCTGGCACAAATAAACTGACCAGCACTTGATTTTTATATTTCTATTTATGTCCTCCAAATAAATCTTAAATCGAAAAATTTGATTTTAAATCATATGAACAATCCAGCAGCCTTGGTAAAGAACAGTAGCTGTTTACTGGTGCTCGTCATTTTAATTATGTGGGTGATGCACATAGTTTTGCTTCGGCGCTTTGGTGTAATTAACACATCGAACCTCTGTTTCATGCCAGGATGAGGGCTGCTTGCTAGCTTGTAGGTGTTTAATTATCACTTCTGAATCGTGACTAACACCTATCTATATGGCCGTTTCATATGTTTAAATCTGACGTATGTGTCTCACTTTTGCACTTTGACTCTCTACAACAAATGTTTTGCCTGTGTGCCATCATCTATTGTAACGCCAGTCTTCATTCCTCTCACAGTGTGAATCTAGGATAAGTCTAGGGACATCACTACTGCAGAGGTGAAGAACACGTTGTGACCTCTGAAAACAGAGGTGCACTTTAAAGGGATAAATGTCACTGTCTCTGTCTCTCTCTCTGTCTCTGTCTCTGTCTCTGTCTCTCTCTGTCTCTGTCTCTCTCTCTGTTTCTCTCTCTGTCTCTCTCTCTGTTTCTCTCTCTGTCTCTCTCTCTCTCTTTCTCTCTCTCTCTCTCTCTCTCTCTGTTTCTCTCTCTGTCTCTCTCTCTCTCTGTTTCTCTCTCTGTCTCACTCTCTCTCTTTCTCTCTCCCTCTCTCTCCTCCCCAAGGCCGCACCCTGTTGGAGAGGTTGTGTCAGCAGCAGGTAGAAGGCTCGTTGGAAGAGGCAGAGGGATTGTGTTCCAGTCTTCTAGCTCTGGGACTCCTGCAGCCCCTCAGTGACAGCTTCAGAGAACGCCATGGAGACGAACGCCATGGAGACGAACGCCATGGAGACGCTTCCTCCCTGGTCTCAGCCGGCTTCAACGTAAGACCCAAACATCCCACCGTCTGTGGCTCACCCCGACACAAGGTGTCAAATCTCTAGAGATACCAAGTTCCCACTGACGTGATACTTCAGTACTAAAGTCCACTAAAGATGGATGATGGGCTTGTGCAACTCACTCGAATGATCGATTATGAAACAATGTAATCTTCATCGATGGTGTGAGCTGTTTTCCATCCTTCATATGTACTTCCACATGAGAGAAATTAATTTCATAAAAGGGGTGTTTCATCATGTGGAGATGAGATGAATGCATGTGGTCAGCCCAACCATATGAAAGCTGATTTCATGAATGTTAAAATCTTTTTACGGTAATAATCCGCTCAAACATAATCTGGTGTGCCTGAATGTCATGTGTGGGCATGCATGTGCATGTATGTTATCACATTTCTGCCAACAGTTCAGCAGGATTATTTCATAACATATTCCCTGCGACTGAATTTACAAGCACATTGGTTAAATACTGACTACTGGAGACAAGGATTTCAGAAATTGAATCACTTTTTCTCTTTCTTTTTATCAATTCGCATTTAGTATGTATGCTGTTTGTGTGTGTGTTCTAGCTATAGCAATCTCTGTAGTTGAAAATGAGACACTGTATCAAGAGGCAGGGTATTGCCATGTCCTCTACAATTTGCACCTCCCCCTTTAGACGACGCACACACGCGCACACATGCTGTCACAAACACTCAACCATCTCAAGCACACAGACAAACCAAACTAAAATGCCCCTTTGAGTGCACGCACTCACACAAGCACACACTCACACATTCACACATTCTCACACATCAATGAGCAATGATTTCATTCATACAGCATATTGTCAAAGATACATACAAACACATTCAGAAACACACACACGTTTTGACAAAAAGGTTCCCTCTGACACTGTGACAAATAAGGACACTCACACACACACACACACACACACACACACACACACACACACACAAACACACACATCTGCTTGCGTAGACCATCTGGTGACCGTGTTGCGTAAGAGCTCCACGTGCCCAGGGCTCAGACTGCTCCTCCCCAGCAGAAAGCTCACTCTGCCTGGGTTGGTCAGAGCATCACTCCCCCTCACAGAATACCTGGGCTGGAGGATGCACCCTGAGCTCTGCATTATTCAGCATGACCAGAGACAACCTCAGCTTGAGTCCACACAGACAAAACAGCTTCCCTTTCTTTATTTCAACCCTGCCCCCTTTCTCCATCATTCTCTATCTCTCTCTCTCTCTCTCTCTCTCTCTCTCTCTCTCTCTCTCTCTCTCTCTCTCTCTCTCTTTCTCCATCTCTCTCTCTCTCTCTTTCTGTCGCTCTTTCGCTGTCTCTCTCTTTCTTTCTCGCTCTCTCTTGCTCTCTCTCTCACTCCATCTCTCTCTCTCTCTCTCTCTCTCACTCCATTTCTCTCTCTCTCACTCCATGTCTCTCCTCTCGCTCTCTCCTCTTTTTTTTCCGATCACGCCGTCCACACTCTCTCCCACATTCTGTTATGGACTGGTGTGCCCTATGAGCTCCCCTGTCTCCTCTCAGCCTGGTTCTGAGGCTGATCTACTGGAACTGCAGTCATGTATGTAGTGGTTCCTGGGCTGTGATGATTGTCTCTATCAGCCTTCTCCCTGTTTGTCCCCATCACAGGCGAATGGGGGAATTCAATTCCGTTCCCTCTTGGTGCCATAAAATGAACACAACCCGATTCTTTCTCAGAGGATTTGTGAATAATCACAGTGGGGGGGAAATCGTGGTGATCCTGTTGAGGTCTTCTACTCAGCGTGATGTTGTTAAGCTGGGAGGGCTGTGACATGGTTCTCTTTGTGTCTCTGTCTGTCTGTGTTTCCTGGCACTGAGGGGAGCTACGGTTTTGGTGTTGTTCTGGCATTCAGTGCTCGGTGAAAGCACAGCCGGGGGTTAGTTCTTAACGTGAAAGAAATGACCTCTTTGCTCTGCAGTGTGTGAAAACACCCACTCGCGCTCGCTCGCGTGCACGCAAACGCAGATACACTAACGCACAGCGTTCTGTTTCGAGATGCTTTGTGGTCCTTACAGAAATGGGTTCATATTGACGTAACCCTCCTTGTCACATCAAAGCCGTTTTCAATTGGAACTTATTTTTGTACGCTGCACTACTGTTGAAGCGTATCGTTGTTGCAGCATTTGAGGGCAGAGGATGCTGCATTTTTAAGTCTGCTTGCCACAGGGGAGCTATTAACAGCTACAGTTTCCCCGGGAAATCATTTGTTTGGTTGATGTGAAACAAGCATTCAAGCGTTACAGCATCACAATGGGAGACATTCCCCAAAGAGGATTTTTCGTTGTGTTTCTCTAAAAGCAGTTGTGTTAACCTTTTGCCTTAGACTATTTACCTCAAGTTAAACCTTACAATAGGGACTGTTGTGTTTATAGGACACACAAATTGCCTTACATGACTGGAAGAGAGTGAACTGTCATCATTAGCTGAACTCGTTACCAGAATAGACAGACTTCTGTTCTATCTATTTTAGTGGACGGAATGTACTGAGTCTTGTTTAGCAAGAGATTATCTATTGATTTATTCCTTGAGGAGAAGTCAAATCTGATTAAATATAAATGGATTGCCTGTCTTACTGTCAGCTATTCAGGTCCAGCCAGGTCTGTAGATACGATAAGAGATGTGTTTTGTAGCCTGAGGTCCCCCCAGTGAGGAACTGTCCTCAACAGTCATGTTGGGGAGGACAGCATCGCTGCATAGCTGTCCAGCAGGAGACATTCCATCTGACCGCCCTCTCAACCTCCTCCTCTGCCCAGGTGGAGCAGCTGTACACCTGGGCATCGTTCCGCCCTCTGCCTCACCTCTGCGGAGCTCACGGGGGCCACAGGCCGAGTCCTGTCCAGGATTCATGGCCTCCGACCCAGCCCACCGGTGAGGACAGCCCTGGGGGTGGACCTGGGAGTCTGTGTGAAGAAACCTCTTTCTGTTCACTACAGCCACATATTTCCAACAAATGTAAACGACTTTATGAATATATGTATTCACAGTGGTCATATATGTGTTTCTGATTTACAGGTCCCCCAAGACGAGATGGAATACAATCTGAGGTACATGTTTGTTGTTGACTTTGCTTGATTGCAATACATCTTCTCTCCACTAGGAGTCAGACTTGGATTTCATTTCTCTTTAACATCGACTCCAAGTCTAACCCTATAGGGACCTACTCAATCTACCTCCTGACCATCACAGCAACCACAAATCTACAAATTCTGCATGTCAATTCTTGCCCCTCCCCTTGTGACCTACATGAAGCCCAGTTAGAATGACTGTCTGGTGGGTCAGATGTACCCAAAGTCCCCCCCCCCCCCCCCCCCCCCCCCCAATCCCAGAGCCAGTGTGTGGTGTCAGGGACCTGGGGTCTAGACATGTGGTCGTCCATCACCCAGCTGTCCCTCGAGCCTGCCTGACCAGCCCTGGTCAGATGTGGCCGGTCACAGTCCCACAGCCATGGTGGGGCATGTCACACCACTGTAGGGCTCCAATCCTCTCCTGTCAGATCCAGTAATGAGGCATCTCATACACAGAAAAAGGATGTTGTCGCCTCTCCCAGAATGTGAGGGACCACCACACAGTGCATTTTTTTGGCCTTTTTGTGTTTGGTCAGAATCCAACACACTGTCTGCATAGTTGAAAAACGATTCAAGCACACTTCATCTGTGACTTGGTTTAGTGACCGCTGTGGTCAGATGAGTGTTGAGGTCTGTGTTTGTGCCTGCACAGGCTCAGGCGGGCGTGAAGCGGGCACAGCCCTGGCAGGAAGGAGACACCATGGTGCCCCAGCTGGAGCAGACCATAGAGGACCTGAGGGTCCAGATCGCAGCCCTGGAGCACCAGCAGGACGCCGTACAGAAGCTTGCCCAGGAAAAGCAGGACGCTGTGGGCCTGGGGAGAGGTGGAGCGGGGAGGAAGGGTCTGGAGGTGTCCGTACAGACTTCCCCCGTGGAGGAAGGCTTTAGGGTCAAAGTGCCTTTCGGAGAGGGGACCTCCATGGCCTCGTCTGCCTCTGTCCCAGCCCTGGGACCTGGACCAGGGTTCGTCTGCACCTGCCAACTGAAGCAGAGCGGGACCCGACCTCCCCCCCCGCCCCCGCCTCCCCCCCCTACACCTCCGTTACCCGGGGGAGAGCCTTGCCCTCCCCCACCACCTCCACCCCTGCCGGGCGGAGCTGCGCCACCCCCTCCCCCACCCCTCCCTGGACAGGGCCCTTGCCCCCCACCTCCACCCCCTCCCCCACCCCTCCCTGGACAGGGCCCTTGCCCCCCACCTCCACCCCCTCCCCCACCCCTCCCTGGACAGGGCCCTTGCCCCCCACCTCCACCCCCTCCCCCACCCCTCCCTGGACAGGGCCCTTGCCCCCCACCTCCACCCCCTCCCCCACCCCTCCCTGGACAGGGCCCTTGCCCCCCACCTCCACCCCCTCCCCCACCCCTCCCTGGACAGGGCCCTTGCCCCCCACCTCCACCCCCACCCCCACCTGGCTTTGGACCTCCACCCCCCCCTCCTCCTCCAGGAATGGGACCTCCACCCCCCCCTCCTCCTCCAGGTATGGGCCCTCCACCTCCCCCTCCACCCCCAGGCTTTGGCCCCCCTCCCCCACCTCCAGCTGGAGGTCCTGTCCTCTCCCTGGTCCAGGACTCGGGTCCCATGAAGGCCTCCATCGAGCCCCCTAAGCCCATGAAGCCCCTGTACTGGACCAGGATTCAGTTGGATGCTAAAAAGTATGTTGACGTTGAAAGAGTTCCCTGCATGTGTATGTCCCAGTGGGCTAGGGAGTCATGCGGTACTGTATGGAGCAGGAATGGGGGAGATTCACCTGGAGCTCTCCTTACTAGACTTACGAGAGAGGGTTGTCCTGATTGATAAAGATCAGTTGTGCTCACCATAGGAAAGCCATTGGGATGCCAACTGGGTGTAAAACGAGAGAAAGTTAGGGAGTGAGCCATTAGTCTGATTTGAACCAGGTGCTCTACTGGTGAACGTCACTGGAGTCCTAGTGGGCTTCTTTGTGAATTCATCTAACACTGGTGTACAGTCACAGACATCACGTTAATATAACATGTTCAGTTTTCTTGACAAGCCCATTCTGGCCAGCCCATTCAGAATGGGACAGAACACCGAGGGAACCACTTTCCTCAAGCCTTCAGGGAAATCAGTTCCCCCCCAGGGAAATCTGTTCCCCCTGTGTTCTCCGTGTAAACTGATGTATAGATGAAACTTGTTATACGTAATAATCACAGTAGCATACCTCACCAGCATCACTGTATTGCTTTTTTAAATGGCCAGACTGTAATATACAGGGGGGGAACCACTTTCCTCAGGCTTTTAAGAATCTAAAGTATTACTAGTTTCATTCTGCTTTGACTACAATGACTACAAGTGCAATGATGGGATCTTCCAGTCACACAGTATTCTGTATGCCCTGTGTGTCCTGTACTATGTAGTGTGTGGGTCAGTGTACGGTGGTGGTAATGACCAGATATCTTCCCTCTCTTTCCGAGGGAGTCGAGTGGCACTCTGGTGTGGGAGAAGATTGAAGAGCCTTCGGTGGACTTTAATGAGTTTGTGGAGCTTTTCTCCAAGAGCACCGTCAAGGAGAAGAAGAAGCCCATTTCTGACACCATCTCCAAGTCCAAGGCCAAACAGGTGTGTGTGTGTGTGTGTTTGGTGAGTGTGTCCCAAGTTGTGCAGAGTGTTTGTGCTTGTTGCACGTGCTTGTGTGGTGCCTGTCTGTTAGCCCTGGTCCTCTCTCCCATTGAGACCTCCATCCCTGTGGCTCCGTGCTCGTGGGTGACGAGACAAAGCGCTGAGGCCAGACTGATGATGTGCCATGAGGTCTGGTTCCTACCTGGCTTATATGCCCGTCCACAAGCCCCTCCAGGGCAGGCCTGCTGTGGGGGGAGTGGAGCCAGGGCAGGGGGCAAGGACAGGGGGCCAGGGACTCACGTGTGCTTACTGAACCCCCCCCCCCCCCCTTCCGTCTCTCAGACGGGGGTCTGTGGAAGGCGCTTCAAGTGACCTTGTTCTTGTTGCGGTTCCTCCTCTGATGTCAGATTATGGAGGGTTGGGGGGGGGGCAAAATCAGTCGGTGACTGAGGAAAGAGCAGTGCTAAGAGAGGGACTTCCTGTCTAGTGTCTGTCAGAGCACAGGCTCGTGACAGGGTCTGAAGTGTCGAGGATGGGAATGGTTGTTTGTTGAAGCGGGATGTTGACTTATCCCTCCCAATGTCAGACAAACCGACAAAAGAATGTTGGGATTTAGCCTGGCACACAATCTCCTTCAACAGAGTGTTGGGGTTTAGCCTGGCACACAATCTCCTTCAACAGATCATGTTGACAGATATTGTTTTGTTATCATGTTTTTTGTGTTCTGGTAGAGAACAGAACGACCCAGTCCCGAGGGTAAGTCTCTCATATGTGATGCAGATACTGCTGAACTCCAGTTTTGTCTTTGTGGGATGCATGGAAATCTGCGTTGGCCAATGTTGAAAACAAAGTACTTTGAGAATGATTGACTCATGTAATTGGGAGGAAGCGTAAATAAAAGATTAAAGCGTGACTGACGTCGCTTTAAAGAACTTTTCGGAGCCGAAGATTCAGATGTCACAGATGGCATGCATGAGTCCTCCATTGTGACTGAGATTGAATGAATCTATCTTAACTTATTCAAACCCAAAGTCAAGTAAGTTGCGTAAAATCTTTATTTACTGTAAATCAGATATGATCATGTACAGTAGGAATGGTACAGTTAGTGGAAAGGAGAACAGTTGTTTGCATTTCTTATACTGTTAAAAATCAGTGTTAATATTGGAAATATTATATTAATAATATAATGCTAGCATTATTTGACAAGTGTCTCCAGTGACAACCAGTGGATTGAAACCATATTAATAGACATACTGTATATAGTTTAGGAGAAAGAGTGGGTTGTCATGTTGCTCCCAGTATACTTACAGGGCCCTACTGTAGTATGTTTGCCTACTTGCTAGTCTTCTCAATGCCAGGGGTTGAAGTTAGTGAATGTAATGTAGTGTTTTGTAAATAAGTCGGGACGTCTCAAAGATCTGTGAGTTTTAAATGGACCCATTTAAAAGATGGACGTGAAAAAGTTGTCAATCATTTTAATCCAACCAGAAAGGATTACAATTTGCATGATGTCTGTGGACGAATTGACTGGAGCTCTCTTCCATGGAAAGAAATGGATGGCTGAGTGGTGAGGGAGTCGTGCTAGTAATCAGAAGGTTGCCTGATCGGTTCCCCGCCGTGCCTAATAACATTGTGTCCTTGGGCAAGACACTTCACCCGTACTTGCCTCGGGGGGGAATGTCCCTGTACTTACTGAAAGTCGCTCTGGATAAGAGCGTCTGCTAAATGACTAAATGTTAATGTAAATGTAAACATTGGAGATGTTCAGTTTTGTGCCTCTCTCTCCTGCTCTCTTTCTCCATCTCTCTCTCTCTCTCTCTCCCTTTTTCCTCCTCTCTCTGTCTCTCCCAGGTTGTGAAAATGTTGAACAACAAGCGTTCCCAGGCAGTGGGGATCCTGATGTCTAGTATTCATCTGGACATGAAGGACATCCAGAACGGTGAGTGCTGCCACACTTCTGTTTTCCTTCTGCGGTGCCAAGTCCTTTCCAGCGGGACACATGTCTACTCTCTCTCGTACTCCATTTAGCGAGCTGAAAAGTGAACCGTTTAGGTCTCAGTGCCGACCATCCACTCCCGGGTCAAGGCCCAATTAAACCTGAGACAGTGTCAGGCAGAGATTTCCTCCGTCTCACACAAGGCAGGGGCGTGACTCCTGTAATAGGTTCTCTGGAACTCCTCTTTTTGACAGAGCTGTTTGTTCAGAAGAAAGTTCCAGAAGTAAATATTCATCCCTGAGTCTTGGTTTGCAAAAGTTGGTCAGAAAATCAGTGGGTTATACATTTATCAACCAATTCATGTTTGTTTGGAATGCAATGTCTGACTTAAACCCACAAGACAAAGTGCCACAAACGAACTCTTCCAAACATCCCCTCTTCATCCTCTCTTCCACCTCTCCTCCTTCCCATCCTTCAGTTATAATTCTTATCTTTGTGTTTTTTTACTTCTATCGCTCTCTCTGTTGTCACCCTTTTGTCTAAACGCCCTGGCAGCGGCGGAACCCTCCAGACATTAATGAGGATGGATTATCTTTCTTGTTATAGTCTTCTGATTGCTCCCTCGTTCACTCTACACCCCTTGTCTAAACACGCCGGTGAGATCCTCGTTGGGGTGGGCTCGTCTGTCTATCCGTCCCCCGGGTCCCCTCTCTCAGGCGGGAAGGAGGAGGAGAGACGCGCTCATCAGGGCACTCGTTCGCCACCCATGTGAAGACGTCCTTTCAGCGTGCGCCACAATCGGCGTCATTTGGAATGAAAGGTTCATCAGAGGCCTGAGACAGGGGAACAGTTTAAACAGGGCTCCTCGTGACCATCGCAGGCCCTGTTACAACATGTGTATGGTGCTGATCCATGAGGATTCCTGCTGGACTGAATCCCCCCACAGTCGACCACATCTGAGGAGAGAGAGAGAGGCAGAACAATGCTCTTCGTTTAAGCCCCGGATCGTGTTTTATGACTCTTACATTGTTTCACAAGGAGCCATGTTGTTTATTAGTTGTTGTTCCTGCCATTTCCTCGTCTGTCTGGCTGCCACTCTGTATGTTTTGTAAGACGTGTCAGTGCGGCGTGACTTTTTGTGAGGTTGTAGTGTCGCAGCCAATCAGAAGCCAGGCCTGGCGCCTACCTGCCTGGGGTACGGTAGATGCTGGAGGGCGGGGCCGGGTTTGGCCGCCTAAATGCAATGATACGGACCGCTCCCCTTCTCAGCTAAACCCAGGTCCAACGGACATCATAAACAGAACCATTCAAGCGACATATAGAGGAGGAGAGAGAGAGAAAGGGGAGGAGAGGAGAAGCGATGCAAGATGGAGAGGAGACAAGAAGAGAGGAGGAGAAGTGTGTGGGGAAAGGGGGGAAGAGGGGAAAAAGAGATAGAAAAGGAGTGAGAGGGGGAAGGAAGAGAGAGAGTTTTGTGTATCAAGTTGTTGTGTGTATGGGGAGGGTGTTGCTACTCGGATCACCTTTGGGATGGTCGTCGTGACGATCAGAAGCTGTGCATTAACAGACTGAGAGGTCGAGAGAGGCTCACATTGACTCTGAAAAAAAGCGAATTGCAATCTCTACAAATCTGCAATATGTCATTTTCTTCTTCAATGTGACAGTCTCCAAATACAGCTGCAGCATCAGTCCTATTAACCTCAACCAGTCTTTCACATGGCCAGTCAGTCAGCTTGGCTAGGAAAGCATGCATGAATGGTAGATTACAGAGTAAATACCTTGTCTGTGTTTCTAGTGTGGTCGGTCTGGCCAAACCACCAGTTAAAGAGCCAGTTCTGTTCTTCCTTGCATTTTCCCAGACCGGTCCTGTCTGTGTGTCTGTCTGTCTATTTATCCGTCTGTTGCTCTCCAAAACCAAAAGAAAATTGCTTTGTGAGCATAGCTTGCAACACTCCAGTAGTTTTTGAATATTAACATAGAAAATCGTGTTTGTGTTCCATTGAATACAGTACAGTGATTCTGCACAATGCCTCATTTGTCTAACACTGTCTCACTATGAACCATCTCAGTCTATCTAGTCTTTCACCTCTTCCAACCCACCTTGTCGACTGTTGGCCATTTCAGTCCTCTACCCGGGCAGCCTAGCTATGTCACAGCTTGGCTACAGTGGAGCAGTCTTAACAAAGCAGTCCAATGTGGGTGCACACACTAGACCAGTTTCACACCGTGAAATGTGAATACTAAGCACGTCTAGGCTGCTGGTGCTGAACCCAACACCTCAGATAAAACAAGAGGCGACCCCCGGGCTCTGTTTGTCTTTAAACATTTACTTTCAAAGGATTAATGCTCACGGGCGCCAAGCCCACCAGCCGCTGAGACGGAAAGGCGACAGCAGGAATTCAAACACGGCACTTTCTACCTTGAGGGAACTCAGACGGCCCGTGTTTATGCTGCCGTTTGGTAGTTTGATGCTCCTGCAGCACTGGCTGCTGAGTGTGTGTGTGTTGTGGTGTGAGCTATACTCTAACTGAAAGTGTCAAGTGTGTATGCGTTGCCTGTGTGTTGTGTTGTGAGCTGTACTGTAACTTTCGGAAAGATATATTCATAGCTGCCATCGTCTGCATTAAGTTAGTGGAGTTGTAAAGCATGGATGTTCCGATAGTCGTAACTGTTCATCATACTCCTGCGTCTGGCCTCGTTCACGGATAAGCTCGACTTCAGTGTTGTTGTTATTCTTGTCATCGCTTGTTAAGACTACGACCACATCAGAACAGAACGCTGTCGCCATGTACAGTAGTGTGTCTAATATGGACTTGGCAGGGATGTATATGGGTATTTAGATCCTGTCTTTCTGTTTCATCTCTCCAGCTATCCTGAACATGGACAACACCGTGGTGGATCTGGAGACCTTGCAGGCTCTGTACGAAAACGTAAGTGTGACGTCTGGCGACTGACTAGACTTACCCCTCCCCCCCCCCCCCCCCTGGACATGGAAGCCCTGATGACAAACATGACCCATTATTTACTGGCACAAAGAGCTCCCACGATCCCAAGTTATGTTATATTCATAAACCGCAAACACTTCACTGATATCATGCAGAAATTATTACGCAAACGTTTTGAGCAATAGTTGTGTCAGCCATCAACTTTAAGAGACAGATTGGTGTGTGGTTTTTCACCCACCAGCCCACCCCCATCCCCACCCCATTTCCTGTTTGCGGTTTGCTGTGAAACCACCATTATGGAGCTCTTTGCTCAAGACATTGAATGATTAACGATTTAGTGCCAACCCGACACACTGTAGATATACTGAACAACAGAATCAAACTGGGCATCATAGTCAAATCTAAGTAACAAGTGAGTCGCTGCTTTATCAGCGACTAGCTAACAGCTTCACTCAGCAGTTAATCATTTGTTTTATCTGGCTGTGTGGTGACTACTAAACACAAACTTCACCTCCCATCAATCAAATTCACCTTCCTTGGAACACAAGAAGTAAGGAGCCCTTTCCATAAACAGTCGCCAAATTTCCAGTCATTAATTAAAAGTCATAAAACTGTTTCCAGTCTATGTTGTCTGATGATTTGCTTGTGGACGTTAGCTCCATCGTGCGCTCTGTGAAAATGCCTCAGTCTTTGGAGCTCAGGTCCGGTTTGGCTCACTTGAAAAGGGGAACACAAAGAAATGTGCATTAGATACCAAAACAAACATGCTCAACCACAAACCCTTTTGGTATGTGTGGTGCTTGGCGACAGACTCTTGCCTGTCTATGTCTGCAAGACTGGGATTTCCAGTTTTCCTTTAGTGAAAATGCGTTCTTATTGAATAGGATCGGCCCCACTGTTGTGAAACCTTTTTTGTTTTTTTTTTAAGATTGAAGGAGAAAAGAAGAGAACAGGCAGTTCTTTTAGGAACTCCAGGAGATTCGAGTGACTGTAAAATCAGATTTGAGTGTCATGTTCTCAGGGGGGGAACCCTGGTGGCTCACCGGGTTGAGCGTGTCTCACATAGGGAGAGGCCATTCCCGGCATGTCTCTCTCTCTCTCTCTCTCTCTCTCTCTCTCTCTCTCTCTCTCTCTCTCTCTCTCTCTCTCTCTCTCTCTCTCTCTCTCTCTCTTTTCTCTCTCTTTTTCTCTCTCTCTCTCTTTTTCTCTCTTTTTCTCTCTTTTTCTCTCTCTCCCTCTTTCTCTCTCTCTCTCTCTCTCTCTCTCTCTCTCTCTCTCTCTCTCTCTCTCTCTCTCTCTCTCTCTCTCTGTGTGTCTCTCTCTCTCTCTGTCTCTCTCTCTCACTCCGTGTATCACTCCCTCCCTCTGTCTCACTCTCTCTGTCTCTCTCTCACTCTTTCACTCTCTCTGTCTCTCGCTCTCTCTCTGTCACTCTCGAAATTAATGAAGCAAAGAAAAATTGCCACAAAACAATAAAAAAAGAGTAATATTCTCTTCTGAAATGATAAACAATGGTGTTCTGAATAACCAACACTTCATAATAGGGGAAAAAAGGAAAGGAAATGGGGTTATCCATCTTCAACAAGACCTTATTGATATTCACACGTCCAAAGGAGCTGCATACATCATGACATCAACAGCGAGCGCAACATGAAAAGGGGCATGTTTTTCCAATTTTCCAATGTGATCCAGTTGTTAAAGATGCTGTGAGAGTCCTGAGAGGGGTCTTGGCACGGCTACACACGAGGTCGAGGCCCCTGCTGCAGGGGTCACGCCACTGCCATGGGTCATGGGAGCAACAGCACGCTGACTGGAGACGTGTTGCCGTTTCAGGAGGGAAATGTGTCATAACGAGGGATCAGAGAGCCTAACCCCTCCGCTCACCCCCCCCCCCCCCCCCCCCCGGTCTCTCTCTTCAACGCCAGTCGTCTTTCCCTTTTTCTTTATCTCTTAATCTCTCTCTCTTTATTCTCTCTTTATCTCTTTCTGTATTCTTTCTTTTTTTCTACCTCTCTCTTCTTCCCTCTCTCTTCCCAGACCCTCAGGCTGTGTTATTGAGTTGAGGAGCCAAAGGATTTCTCTCTTGTGTGTGAGTCTCCATCCTGTCTGTGGGTCTCCAGACCCCTAACCACAGCTGGCAGTGCAGCCACCCTGTCTCAGAAATGTGATAGAGAGGAGGAGGGAGGAAGGGAGGGAGAAAGAGAGAGAGACAGAGAGAGAAAAGGAAGAGCGAGAGAAAAGAGTGAATACAAGGAGAGAGAGAGAGAGAGGTTCCTAAGGACCACACCCTGGCTGTTCTGTCAGACTCTCTGACTCAGGTCAGTCGTCGCAGGTCAGTCCTCCAGTCATGTCCCAGAGGGAGGCAGAGTCGCTGTGTCTGTGGGATCGAAGATTAGAACCAGCTCCAACCACCTCTGCTCTCCCAAACCTCAAACCCACAGCCATGCAGCGGCTCCCTGCGACAGCTCTGTGCTGCATGATATCACTCACATACAGATGGCACCATCCTCCGACAATTATCGCATGATATCCATCGGCAAGCCGGCTTCCGACTGTGTTAAGTTCGGGGACTCCTTTTCTACCTCTCAGCGCTGAATTACTGATCCCGTGATAGGCGTCAGTGAAAACTTCACATCTTGCCCGAAGGCTGGTGCTGGACAAACACTCTCCTGGGTTGTCCAAACGCACCGCATGAGGCAGTATTTGACGTGCCAGCAGTCAGCGAGATCTGGACTGATTCACAACTCTCATGCTAATATATACTTGTACCCAATTATACCTCTGAGTGGTGCTCCCCCAAATGTTACACACGGGTCTGTTTTGCATTAAATGCATTTACACTTTAAAAACAGGCTAAAGGAGAAACAGAGCTTGCCCTGATGCACTCAAGACCTGGGATGTGCAGAATACTAATAGGCTCTGTGTGTTTCAGGCCCACGTTTGATGTATGGGCGAACTGGGAAGGAGGGAGGGAGGGAGAGAGGGAGAGAGGGAGGGAGGGAGGGGTAGGAGAAACAGGAAGACAGACAGCACCTCTGGACTGACTGATGGAGAAACAGAGAGGAAGGGACAGAGCTAACATGGTGTCTGACTCAGACGGCTCCACGCTTTTTGCCACCCTGCGTCACACACGTCAGCTCCTATTGTGTGACGGGGGGGCATCTCTAGCCTGGTTTCCTGCTAACCACCTTGTATGAAACTGTGGTTAAGCATCTGACAGGAGAATACCAGACAGGAATGTTGTCTGTAAAGGCTAAACAATACTATAGTGTTGTGTTTAAGGGGTATAGTGTTGTGTTTAAGGGGTATAGTGTTTACAAAAAGTATAGTTTAGAGTAAACAGTTTTCTGTGTTGAAAAATCACAGCCAACTTAGCGTGGTTACAATTGACCAACAACCCCGCCCCCCCCCTCCCCTCACCCCTTCTCAGGTGGCAGTTTCTCATGAAATCCAAAACATAACAAATGTGAAAACAACTGCAAATAAATGGCATGTGTTACTGACTAGAAAGTCATCTTTGTTCCCCACGCTCATCCCAGAGAGCCCAGGAGGACGAGATGGAGAAGATCACAAAGCACATCAAGTCATCCAAAGACAAAGAAGATGCCAAACCACTTGACAAACCCGAACAGTGAGAACAACATCTCCTCTCAAATCCTCAACCCATCTCCTCCATTTTACCTTTCCCTGTCAGTTTGGTTCTTGTTCCTTGCTGTTTTGAACTAAGGGTATGAGATTGTGAGTGTTCTTCTTCTTCTTCTACTCTGTCATGTTCCAGGTTCCTTTTCCAGCTCTCCCAGATCCCTAACTTCTCTGGCCGGGTCTTCTGTATTCTCTTCCAGTCCACCTTCTCTGAATGTATCGTTTCAGTCCAGCGCAAAGTGGAGATACTTCAGAGAGTCTGCAAGGCGAGAGTCTTCCACCTTATCCTTTGCCTTTTCTTCGATTTGTTTCTGTACGTGTATCCCTCTCTATCTCTCTCTCCCCCCCCCCTCTCTCTCTCTCTCTCTCTCTCTCTCTCTCTCTCTCTCTCTCTCTCTCCCCCTCTCCCTCTCTCTGTCTCTCTCTCTCTCTCTGTTTCTCTCTCTCTCCTGATAAACGTATAGGACTGTAGAAGTGTTGTGTATATTGGAATGAGAGGCATTGTGTCTTTGCAGGTCAATATACGGTACATTGGTGCCAGATGCCCAGAGCTCAAACTTTACCTCACTCTCCTTTTATCTTCCCCTTTTCATTTTTTTTTCTGTGTATATACTCTCATCTCTTTCTCTTCTCTTTCTTCAATCGCTCACATTCATATCTGGTCCCGGGTCCGCGGTCGTCTTTTCATTTCCTTCTCTCATTTTAACGTCCCCTCTTGTTCTCCCTCCCTCTCCCTCTCCCCCTCTACCCCCTCTCTTGGTGTGTGTGTGTGTGTGTCCGTCCCAGACCCTGCAGGGGAGTCAGTGCGTCATGCAGGTGCTAGGCCTGATTTTGGCTTTTGGAAACTTCATGAACGGAGGGAACCGGTCGAGAGGTCAGGCAGACGGCTTCTCTCTTGACATCCTGCCCAAACTCAAGGACGTTAAGAGCAGTGTGAGTGTTATCGTACGGAATGGGGTCAGCACATGTCAATAGAATCAATATGATATATTAGAACATACAGTTAGTTTGTACTTTTAAATGGCTGGTATGGATTTGCTGAGTCATAACGATGGCAACAACTCACTTCATCACCCGCTCGTGAAACTATTGTTTCGCTTCAAACAGCTTGTGGGATTATTGATTGTGTTCAATTGACTTTGTTAAACTGCCAGCATTGCCATATAAGGAAACACAAGCGAGCGGTCTGTGTTTTGAGCGTCTGAGTCCCAGAGGTGCCCATAAAGAACATCATATTTTCCACCGGTTGTACGTTATGACAAGCTCCCCAGCAGAGCGCCGCGTAGCTGCGCCGCGTATCTGCGACGTGTCGCTCCGCTGTGCGGTTATCTACCTCGCTTCTCACTACTACAACCGTATTTTCCTTCTCCAAATCCAAACACTCTGCTCCGCAAAATCATTCGATTAATGAATAAAGGATTTCCCGTTTATTTATTTCAATTTTTTTCTTTCTCTTTCTCTTTCAGGATAACTCCCAGAGTCTTTTGTCTTACATCGTTGCTTACTATCTAAGGCACTTTGATGAGGTACGTTTTGTTTCCTGTTTATTTGAATCCAGTTCTGATTTACTCCTGATTTGCTTAGATATCTTTCCAGTCTCTCTTTTCATCTTCCCCCTCGCCGGAGGACACCGTGGCTTATCCTCTATCAAATTATTTATTTTCCTTTTCCTCATTTACAACAGAAACGACTGTCTGAGCCTCTCTCCTGCTGCGCTCGGACCTGCAATGTGTTAGCTGGCAAGGCCTCCAAAGCAGAGCTAGTGTAAATAATTAGGTTAGCCAGATGAGATGAACTCAGAGCTGAGCCGCTTGCCAAAGTCAACCTGCATGACAAGGTTCTGGGTTCCTAATGGCTCCCTAGTTCTGCTGATGGACAGTGTGAATGAAGGCTTTGATTAGCATGACTCCTCTCTAGCTGACCACCATTACCCTGCCTGGTCTTATCTTATTGAGGATGTTTGGACAACTGATAAGAAGTGGTTGAAACAGCCATTTAAATTGTACCTGGGGTAGATACTGGGTAAGGTTCTGCTGTTTTAGGATGATTGACTTTGACATGACTGTGTGTATATGTGTCTGTGCACTTGTGTGTGTGTGTGTGTGTGTGTCCAGGACGCTGGTAGGGAGACGTGTGTCTACCCTCTCCCTGAGCCCCAGGACCTTTTCCAGGCCTCTCAGATGAAGTTTGAAGACTTTCAAAGAGACTTACGCAAGCTGAGGAAAGACCTCAATGGTGAGAACGTCTCCACATGATGTTTTTATTACGTTTGTAGTCCAACACTTCCAAACCTTAGAACCCTATATATACAACAACTTACCTGGCTGTAAACCTGAAGTGACTCAGGTTATGACAGGTGTCATACTGTGTTTATGATACCACAGAATAGGCTTTATGAAAGTATAAATCATATGTAAAAAAATCCTCCCTCTATCTCTACAGTGGAAAATTCTTCAAAGTGTGCACAGCTATGGTCATGTTTGGAGCAAAGAACCGGGTCAATAGATATCATCTGTTTGTCGTACAGACAGCCAAACCAGATCCAGATGTGTTGTCAGAAACAGACTCCTGTTGGATCCACAAGGCGTGCTCTTACTGTCTTTATAAAGACAGAGCTCAGAACAAGAACCAGGGGTTAGGGAGCCTCAGCTACCTGTTTACCCCAGACAGGGTCCTTTAAAGTGGGCCTTAAAGTCACAGAGCACCCCCTGGCTGGATTGTACCTCCACATTCATGCGAGAGACAAGTGTGCTGCATCTATTGAATTTACTGGAAAAGATTTCCTAATGTAAACTACTTTGTGTGTAAACTACTCTGTCGCCCAAAGCGGTTACCTAAAGAGAGTGGGACTGTGCTTGATTCAAAGTGCTTTACCTAAGACTATTACACTCTAGGTTAAGATGCAGTTACTTCACAAATCAAGTGACAATGCACTTTTCCTGTAAACTTGTGAGGAGTTTATAGGGAATTATAGTAGTAGATGAGAGTTACAAGGAAAGGAGAGAGAGAGTGAGAAGGAGAAATAGTGCCAGGGTACCAGGAGTGAAGTTAAGGGACTTAGAAAACAACAAAGAGCCCTGATGAAGTGTGGAAATGAGATTACACACTTAAAGCCAAGCTCATTGGTCGAAATCTCAAATCCAGAGCACAGTAGTGGATGAGGAGATGGGGAAATGTTCACGTTCAATCCCCAGTCTCTCAGTGCGTTCAACACACAAAGTACTTTCAACACATGGGATACAGGTGGTAAAACTATAAAGTTAGCAAAGTCTAGCCTTTGTGTGTGTGTTGTTCCAGAGTAATCACCCAAGTATTGTCTGTTTTCAATCACGTTTTTATGCATCTAACTGCTAAACAGATCAAGCCGTCTGTGTTACATCCCCAAATATTGTTTTTCCTGTTCTCCTATCCATCTTTTTAAACCCCTCATTATTTGTACTTCATTAAAATGGAGTCGGTCACACAGACAGAACTTCTGTTTTTTATCCCCCAAGTGGTTGGACCTACATAAACGTATCATCACATATCAGATCCTGCTCCATCTGTAGGGACCAGCGAGGAAGTCCACCAGATGGGAGCTCCTCCCATTGCCTGGGGGAGGGTGGGGGTGGGGCGTGGAGGTGGAGGTGGAAGTGGTGGAGGCAGGGTGTCTACCATGAAGTGGGCGGCCCAGAGAACTGTAGCTTGGCCGGCCCAAAGGGCCACGGCGAGCAGGCTACCTCCGCAGAGAGACAGGGCCATCTGGTTGACCAATTAGCATTCCCTGTCCTGTACGGCGAAGATCTCAAGCATGCAAGTTCTGGATCCATCATGCCTGCTGATGGAGCGTGACTCCGGGGGTTCTCAGAGGAGTATCGTGAGGGACGTGAGGTTCTGAGGGGCATGGATCCCTGCTTGGCAGGAGGTAGTGAGGTGAAAAGACATGCATCATTGGAACTGAACCGAGTTTTGCTCCAGAGGTCAAATACCGAAACACTGATTCATCACTTCCATCAATGATTTTATCAGTGCTGGTTCAAACTGTGTTTTTTAGATTAGGAATGAAAGTATTTTTTCCACCCATTCCATCCATCCATCTTTTTTTGGTGTGTGATTCCATAAGCCTAATAAATGTTATAGAACACTTGATAACTAATTCACTGGATAATCACTTGTTCCTTTAGCTCTTCAGAGAACATAATCCTCTTCTTCTTCTTTCCAGCATGTTCAGCAGAGACGGAGAAGGTCTCCAAGATCTCTTCAGAAGAACATCTGCAGCCCTTTAAAGACAAGATGGAGGTGTTTCTGAGTCAAGGTGATACATGTTAGCCTCTTGGGCATAGAGAGTCTTTTATTCCTTTAAAGACAAGATGGAGGTGTTTCTGAGTCAAGGTGATACATGTTAGCCTCTTGGGCAGAGAGAGTCTTTTATTCCTTCAGCAAGCTGTCCGTCTGTCATGACAAATGCCACAGCTGTCATCTCCTGGAAATTTGTAGCTTACAAAGGGAAAATCCCTGATGCCAATGGCAGCCATTTTGGACCAGGAGCCGGGTGAGATGGGTGATTAATTACAAATCTCTCTGGATGCTAAAGCTGTCCCACTGAGACAAATGCTTGCGTTGTTCTCCTGGTTAATGTCCACTGTCTGGAGAGCAGACAGACTGAAGCCATAGCTTACTAGGGTACCCATGGTGATCTCTGCTTACTTCAGACTTCACTGTATAACTCATCATTACGGTTTCATCCACCTGCAAAACAACACTCACATACAGTAGGCGACTCTACATTTGCCGTTAGTAACATCTCAAGCCCAAACAAGCAGACAGGTCAAACATGAACACATGACACATTCATGGCTGAGTGCAGGTTGGACTGCTTGAGATATTACCCTTATCGGGGTTCATTGTAGTGAAGTTTCTAGTTGTTTGACTCCTTGATGAACTCTGCTGTGTGTGTAACAGTTGTGACCTCTACTGTAATTCTGCCCTGTCTTCTTTCAGTCCTCTGAGACCCTACTCTCCTGCTTGTACCTCCTCCCCCTCTCTCTTTTTTCTCTCCTCTACATACATCTTATCCTATCTTTAAGATCAAATAAACACTTCAGGAGAGCTGTTTACCCAGAGAGCGGTTAAAACAGGGCTGATTAATTAGTGGTGTAGCAAGCACTGATGAGCAGACTTTTTCTATCACCTTCCCTCAGCGGAGCAGCCATGTTTGTTTTCGTTTGACTGGGCTGTGTTTGTTATCACCTCTCCTCTCTTTTGGATGGTCGACCAAACTGCCTAGGCCCTCAGCCCTTTAAAGTACTCAACGCGGGGGCACCTCCAGGGGCACCTCCAGGGGCACCCCCGTAGCTCACCGGATAAGTGTGTGTAGGCGGAGGCCGTACCGCAGCGGCATGAGTTGGAATCCGGCCTTGGCAGTTTGCTGCACGTCCTCCCCTCTCTGTATGTCTCTCTCTCTGACTCTCTCTTTCTGTCTCCCTCTTTGTCTCTCTATGTCTCTCTCTCTGTATCTCTCTCTCTGGCGTTCACTGCCTTTCCTGTCACACTGTACTTTCAAACTGTCCAATAAAATGTGAAAAATGCCAAAAGGTTTGTCCCAAAAAATTAAGTACTGCAGTGGGAGGCTAAGCTAGGATCGATGTGGTTTGAAGTTGTGGTCTCAGGATGAGGCAGCCCTGCCTTACCGTCTGTAAGGATGAGGCAGCCCTGCCTTACCGTCTGTAAGGATGAGACAGCCCTGCCTTACCCTCTGTACACATGGAAGTTCTGTTGGTGTGAATGTTGATAATCGGACTTGGAAGCAGAGTACACTAGTGTGTCAAACTGTATCAAAGGAAGAATCAAATACATTGTCGTGATGACAGTCAACTGCTTTTGTTATTCACATCTGGAGCCCTACAGCTATGAGCACTACTGGGATGTTGTGATCCACTTCAAAGGTGTTATGCTTGTATGCTAGGATTAGTTATGCTTGTTCCTACATTTCAAATGTCATTCTTGGTGTCGCACTGGCTTAGCTTCAGGCTATTTCTAGTTAACTGTGACCAGTGTCTTTGTATGACTGAGTTTTCTGGCTCTCAGTCAAGTCCTTTTGTATTCAAATGTGAGTAGTTGGTAATCTGTAGCACATGTTCCCCTGCTTCAACGCTCCCTGTCCTTGGGTCTTACTTTAGAGGAGGCTCGGGATGAAAGGCCTTTCACTCCCAGAGAAATATCGGAGTTTCTCCCTTTGATGCAAATGACGAGGTTGTCCTCGGAGAGAGCGGAATGTTCGGAAGGAGCATGGACATGTGACTCTCGACGGCACCAGACGGAATTCTCCGAGCGCCTCCTTTCTGTCGTGGCGGAAAAACATAGAGAACAACAGCCGACGTCTTATTTGTGTTATTTCTATAATTTCTTAAAAGCCCCGGGTTAAACCGTCCCTGGCTCCACCGCTTTGACCACTGTTGTTTATTTTCTGACCATGAAACCAACCACAGAATAACAGTGGAAGCGGATTCGTTGGAACTCCACTGTTTGGTCTAGCTCGATTTTCCCCACTCGTTTCACAAATTCTCATGCATGCGAGGCTTTGATGGAGCCTCTAGGACTACCAGCAGAACACTGGCCATGTGATAATCTGTTTCTGATGGAAATAAAGATTAGGGAATCCTGGCACTGGGCCCTTACATCACTGTACTGTGATTGGCCAATGGGGCAGTCTTCACAGAGACTAGCTTACACATTGGTCTGCAACCTCAAGTCAATTGACTGGTAGTCCAATACGTATTCAGTAATGTTAACCGTTAGTGCAGTACTTATTGTGATCACTGTTGTAAGTGTTGTAAATTGTTTTAACAATAATCTTGTAATTCCTAGCTGGATATTTCCCTTTTTGTCCCTTGATGTGCCTTTATCCCTCGATTCCTTGTTTCTGATTGGTTATTGATGAGCAACAGGAAGCACATGTCAAAGAGAGGACCAGTGAGAGAGTGATTTAGAATGCAGAGCCGAAGACAGAAGCGATGGTCCCATTGGCTATGTCAGAGTTCTTCAGATGTGGCTCTGGCTTCAATTACACCCGGAGATCAGATATTCCCAAGACTGAGGCACGCCATGCCAGAAAGATTCCCTATCCGTCTGCCATTCTGGATGTCTTGGAAAACTATCTCTGAAGAGGTTTTGGGTCATTACAGATCATTTCACATCATAGTCCACACTGGTTAAAGGATTATGTTTGCGTAGCTACTCCAAAACCCCTCAAATATCGTATAGTTGATTTTAGGTACCTTAAGGTTTTTATTTGACACAACATAATACTTGCCATTGATCTCAACCTCCAACGGATAGGCTCAAAGATATTGTATCCTTCCTTTTCTAGAATATGGAAAGCAATAAACTGAAAAGACTTACTCTATATCTCTAGAAATTCCAGTGGAAATAGGGAGAATTAGCCAGGAGCAAATTGGAGGAAGAATCCTGCATATGTAAAGCTCAGGAAATCCTGTGGAATTCCGCAGTCTGTTTCAGGCTTTCTCTACTCTGTACTTTTACCATCGCTTATTATATATATTTATATTATTATATAGGAGACTTGAGTGTCAGGATCCCAATGGCTGGGCTAGATACCCTGCAAGTGCCCAAATGCCTTGTTTTCTTTTTTCAGTTTTTATGTTTAGTAACTTTCTGCTTTCTCTCTCTCCCTCTCTCCATGTCTCTGTGTCCACCTTCCCTGGTTCTCGTGCAGATAAACCTCACACAAAGACACACTTGTTCAACAGTCCTAGGTGTTGTACAGTACTTCAACAGTTGATTAAACACTCACCTCTTGGTGAAAGCGTATGACCTTGCAAATGACTGCCAGCGTGAGTGATGTTGGAGTGTGAGGTCCTAGAGTATGTGAACTGTAGCTAATCCTTCATCTCTGTCAGCAATGGTTGAATCTATTGACCAGGTTCTGTCACGCACTCACAATATCTTCTCTCTTTCAGCGAAAACTGAACTGGAAGCACAAGAAACACAACTAGCCGACACTCAGAAGATGTAAGAGCAAACCTGCTATTGTATAAATCTTCAGTTGGTACGGAACGGAACGGGCAGATGAGATATGATCCGTGATGAGGATCTGAGTCTGACGTCATGTGAGCTACTAACAGCTGCATGGTCGTCAGTGTTCTGCCCAGGTTAGGCGTAGGTGCAGGGTTTGACCTCAGTCAGACAGCTCCTGTGTGTCATAGACTAGAGGCCCACAGTGCCTGTGGTGTTTATGTAAGCACACGAAGAGGAGACGGCGCTGGCTCCAGACTTCTGTTAACACTGGCTAGGAATGTGCTCCGAGCACACTCCTAACAAAGAGTCCTCTAACCTGTCCACCGTATTGATCAACAGCACCACACAAAAAAAAGAGCATTTGTCACTTTCACTTGTGCTCTTTTAGTCTTTCCTTTCTCTGGTGTGCCTCTCCTTACCTGTCTATCTCGTTCTCACTTTCTCTCTCGTTCCCTTTCTCACTCAGTTCTTTACAACTCAAGAGGGTTAGAGGGTTTTATGAATTACAACCGTAAGACCTTGAATTAAAACTGAAAAGCACTTGTACTCTATTGACTTACAAAAGAATGTCTTTGGCAACTAATATCTGAAATGGTCAGTCATGCACACGCTAGGTTAGTTAGTGTACTTTACAATCACAAACAGCAGTATTGTTCCTAGCTTAACATTACCATTTTGCATGTTTCTTTTTTAAGCCGGTTGGTTTACAATGGCTTAGCAAAAAACTTAAAATAAAATCATGTCGTAATATTTAGGGTCTTTTGAGGTAAACCTTTTGTTTTCCCTCATCAGCTTCCTGGAGCTGAGTGTGTTCTTCTCCGTTAAGCCCAAGGCGGGAGAGAAGGAGGTGTCGCCCAATACCCTCTTCTCTGTGTGGCACGAGTTCTCCTCCGACTTCAAAGAACAATGGAAGAAGGAGAACAAGCTGATGCTACAGGAACGGTGAGGGAGGAGAGAGGTGTTCCTGAGAGGTTCCCCGGCCCGGTTCTAAAGGACCGTTCACACCAACCTCAGCAATTGGCGTCTCTGCAACGTCGTCTGCCGTTTTAAATGCGCAAGCGCTTTAAATTCTGATTGGTTGTCAGTGTTAGTTCATCAGCTGGACTCAGCTATTCTTTTAAATATAAAATGATTCTTAAAACTTTATCTTTATAGGTATAGTTATCGTCCTTGGTGTGAACAGGTCTTAAGTGCAGGGTTCGAATTACGGGGGGTTTGGGAGGGTTTGACCCCCCCTAATTAAGACTTGAACCTCCCCAAAAGAGGTAAAAACCTGTTTTTACCTCCCCAAAAGAGGTAAAAACAACAGGTAATTTTACCTATTACCTATTACCTTATGGCCTGGAGAAGAAGTTGACCCCCCCCCCCCCCCCCAAGTGTCATTGTATAATTCGCACTATGCTTAAGTGGTAGACGTGTTCTGGTTCCCCACTGACTGAAAGCAGCTGGTAAATTAGGAACCCAGATACATTTTCAGATGCTGCCGTTTCAACCTCACAACTACATACCATTAGCATCATTCAGTTTCATAGAGGCAGTTGAGTTGAAGCGACCCAAACTGAGTTGCTGAACCCTATAGTACTAATAGAAAGATTCCATCTGTGATTCCGTTTGCTTCCAGTGGTTTGATGGTTCCAAAGATATGATTTAAAAAGTCAACAAAAGCAAATTGTTCTGTTCCGCTCCATGTAGATTAGATTATGATATGTATTCGTTGAATAAACATAAATGCCATGTGTTTTGCTTGTTGGGTAGGAAAAAGTGAAATCTAATTTGTAACCGTAACCTCTCTTTGACCTTTGTTTTTGCCAAAGTCATCGCACAGTCCCACAATTCTATAAGGATGTTGGAATTATTGGCATTTGTCATCCTAGAATGTGATTTCCTGTGTTCACCCAGTGAAAAGTATTGATGGGTGGTGTGCGCATGAGTAGAGAAAATAGTTTTTCCATACAAAAAGCAACATTCAGGATAATCTGTCTATAAGAACTCCTCAACTTCTTTAGAAATGTATTTTGGCATGAACAGTGTTGTCATTACAAGGTCTTGGTCTTGGACCTCTGCAGTAGCCAGCTTGATCAGATTCTGAGACTGAGCCAAATACCCTGGCTGGACACATAACTTAGCCCTATCCAAACACTGCAGACCGAAGTCTTACCTGGACAGTCTCAGATCTGGAGTCTCTGCTCATTTTCTGTAGCAAAGTATCTCCTTATCTAGTAGACCAGGGTGAATCTCAAAAGCCTGTGTGTGTGTGTATCACCTGGCTAAGTACAAATGTTGATCTCTTCTCAGAGTCAAAATGGCAGAGGAGTGCTTCAAGCAAGCCAAAGAGAAGGCTGCATACAGTATCAAACCCAAACATGCCTCTGGAATAGTAAGTCCCGACATCTCACCGTTATTATTTTCTTCAAACTGCCGTCTCTCCACGTTCTCCCTCACCAGACCTTGTTCTCTGTGGTCCACAGAAAGCCAAACTGGGTCAGAAAATCTGAGCCGAGTTACCTGAGAAAGACCCTCCCTGAGCCAGCTGCACAAGTGAGATTACCCACAATCTAAAACAACGGGTCAGCCATGGTTTTGTCTCCTTCTTTCCTTTATTTGTCCTTCCTAGTTGAATCTTAGATTTGATACTAAATATTTTTGTCCTCCCAGTATTGTTATTGAAGATATAATGGATACGTCTGTGCACTCAGTTGGCTTTAACACACACATGAGCTGACAATAAAAGGTTTACTGTTTTTGGAAAATTGAAATGGTACCAAACCAATTCCAGTTGTTGAAAGAAGACAAAGGATAATACGATGATATAAAACCATATTTTACAAAGAAAACAAGCCATCTGTCCATCTCTGCCCACCACATTCCTGCACAAAGACAATCACATGAGAAGATTCATACTGTTTCTGCTAAAGCTGGACTGCCAGACAGCAAGTGCCTTACAGCACACTGAAGTAGCCAAAAAACGACGTAAAGAGATTATTTCTAAGGTTTTAGCCTGTATCATAAATCAATCACATATGACAGCTTTATGTTGAAAGGATGGGTGGAATAGAGGGCTTGGTCCTTGGAATACATGATCCGTTTTAATTTCAAGGAATCAACTGTTTTTCACGTCATCAGGATTCATCAACATCAGTCAGCTGTGTTTAAATAAAATATAGTCTTACTGTTGTAATAAATACCATCATCATCTACAATATGTTTTATATAAAGTAATATGCAATGTGTTTGTGACATATGGTGTTCATTGTGTCGGTTAAAACTGCCCCCTTCCTTCAGTGTCTTCTGTCTGAGATGTGCAGGTCTGTGTGGTGACTCTGTCCCCATGTGCAATAATAAATACCGATTTCTGACTGGACATCGAAGTGAATGATCCTGATCTCGTGTTATTTATTGACATTACATCAGTCAACATGTAAAAAAAAAAAATCATTTACTATTTTCCATAAATCAACTTTGTACTCAGAACCACTGATTGCATTTAAACCACATACAGTACATATTTATGAAATAGATTTAATATACTTTGACATACACACATATATATATATATATATATATATATATATACTTTTTATTGTACTGTACCTCAGTAACACATGATACAGAAGTGTATACTTCTTCACTGGCAAGGTGAATAATGTTTTTGTTTTGCTTCTGGTGTGATGAATCCACTGGTAGGTTCTCATAGTCTCTCCCTCATGTGTAGCCCTGATTGGCTGGCTGCTCCCTCATGTGGAGCCCTGATTGGCTGGCTGGCCACGAGCCCTGGTAAGCCCAGTCCATAGCACCCCATCTCTTATTACACACTAAAACACTGGGCAGTTTCACTACCAGTCTGGGATAGCTCTTTACTGGTTTGCAGTCTAATAGCTCATAGCTAGATAGTAAACTATCTTCTGTCATCTGAGTCTCTCGCTCTCTCTCTCTCCAGGTACAATTTTCCCGTGTTTTGGAAGAACAGATCAGTGTTGCAATGCTTGTTGCTTTGAAACAGTGACTTTTTAGACAATAGAGGTATTCTACACAGCCCCTGTAGACTGCAATGTCACCATTCAGAAGCGATTAGTGGATGTGCTGTCATCTTAGACACGTCACATCTCTGGAGCTCTGATGCCTTGAGTGGTCAATGGACAAACTTTGCACAATACTTAATTGAGCTCGCTATGATGATCTGTTCTTCGAAGTGAAGACAGACTTTGTAACAGTCGTTCTGGCATCCTTGTTGAGATTTCACACCCACGCTGTGTCCATGTGAGGCACCCATGTGAGGCACCCATGTGAGGCACCCATGTGAGGCACCCATGTGAGGCACCCATGTGAGACAGCCATGTGAGGCAGCCATGTGAGGCAGCCTCACTACAGTTTCCCCTGGCTGCTCATGTCCACGGACATGCAGCGGCACTGTTTGACACGCTGCACTTTGCGGTGGCGGACGGGCGGCTGCAGGCCGGGACAGTCTAGCTGAACGGTGAGCTGGGTGACCCGGTGCGGCCTGCAGAAGGAGCATGACTGGAAGGGCTCTTGGGCCTTGTTGTGGGCCCTCCGGCCGGAGCCTGGGCCTCGATTCCCGTGGCCCGAGGAAGGGCCCATGTGGCGGGGGATGTAGAAGGAGTTGCACTGGCCGTAGCAGAAGCGGTTGACCACAGTCCGGCTCTGGCAGCCGTCCTCGCTCACCGTCTGGCGGAGAGGCTGCGTCTTGCACCAATCGCGTCGGAGAGTCCGTCTCTCCGTGACAACGAGGGCCTCGTGGCTGGACGACAGAACCTCGGGTTTGTGGGTCAGCAGCTTCTGTCGGTCCGACAGGTTGGCTTTGGTCTTGTAAGGGGAGGGGATTGAACCCTGGGGGCGGGGCTTCCTGGTCTCCGTGGCGACGCAGAGCACTCCAGCCAACAGGACTGGGAAAGTGAGTTTCCAGAACATTCTGGGAAGAAAGGAAAATTTGAAGAAGATTATCCACTGCTTGTAACTAAACAACAAGGTTGCATGCCTCTGCAGATAGGCTTCTTATACTGTATAGTCAATGTAAGTTTACTGTAGTCATCTATTCTGAGGTTACTCTAGTGTGTGACACTTATAACAGCATGTGCGTGTGTGTGTGTGTGTGTGTGTACTTGCGTGTCTGTGTAAGAGATTGAAAGTGTTAGCCTGTGGAGCCGCCTCACTGAGGCTAGTCTCGTGAGCATCACAGAGGAAACAAATCTATCGACGGTGATGCCATTTGTCTGCGTCTCCATGGCGTTGCCTCTGTTTGCTTTCTTCTCAGCTACACAACTCCTCCGAAAATAAACAAGAGCCGCCATCAAAGGACACACTTAAAGACCCATAACGAGAAGAGGAAGTTGATTTTATTGGTCTCGTCGCCGGGTAAAATAATTAGGGCTTTGCTTACTCCAGTCATGAACTATGCCTCAGATACGTAAACATGTGTTAGAGAGCCCATATGAAGACTATTAGAGATGGCTGGGAGGACTGTGTGCTGTGGGTCTCAAAGAGCTGCTTCCTCCCTGACAAAGTGCTGTGAACTGGACCTGACCTGGGACTCCATCCATTCATTTATGGGGGATGGCTTTAGCTTAGTGGTTAGAGCGTTTGACTGCAGACCTTGAGGTTGCAGGGTCAAACGTGAAGCAAAGACGACATCATCCACACAAGATGAACAGGTACACACACACTATACAAGCTGCACACACACACACGTTACTATGCACAGGCATGGACTTTGTTGGACAGCAAACAGCTGAAATGCATTTGGTGATAGCAATCCCTGACTTCAAACTCACATGTAGCATCTCGTTCTACGTCTCAAACCCAATGATTGTCAGGGTTTATGGAAAGATGTTTTTGACTATCTCTCATGCATCATTTCAACAAATGTTCTTAAAGTTTCACTGCAGGACTTCCAATCTGACTGCAAATTAAAACAGCCTGAAGACTCCTTTCCTCTTCTATGCCCCAAGTTCTCTTTGCTGTTGAAGATGTGTACATCTTCTCCTCATTTCCTGGACCAGCACACAATTTGATGTCAGACAAATGACTTTATCATAGTCTACTTAGTCTCCTTGTATCTGTTAAGTCTCTGTTCTTGAACCTGGGGGTCACAGAGACTTTGCCCTGGACAACAAAGGTGCTCAGTGTTGCTTTTGATGAAGTCGTCGCATTGCTCGCAGGAAACTGCAGAACAGCTCTGCAGCTTTGACAGGAGGGACATGACAAACACGTGCACGCGCGCGCACAAACGCACAATTGCCTTCACAAACACACACATGCGTGCACACAAAACCCTCTCAATACCAGACCTCCTCATTGCCGTGGTTTCCTCCACACTGTAGATCTTCACGAGTCACGACCCCACTCCATCTCCCAAACCATCTACTCCCCAACAACAGTAAGTGAGGATCATTAGTCTCTGGTGACGTCTAAACCCAGGTGACTGCGGAGGGGAATGGATGAACTCTCTCCCCAGGCCGGAGAGCTGCTTCACCGGCTCACGTTATCTGGGTACCCACCCCCGTCATCCCAATCCCCCCCCTCCCCCTCCCTCCCTCCTTCTCTCCCCCCCCTCTCCCCTCCCTCTGTCCCCTCTCTCTCCCCCCTCTCTCCCCCCTCTCTGCCTTTTGTTGAGAGGACGTCCTCCCAGGTCCGAGTGAGTTACAAGGCCCCTGGGGTTCTAGAGGACGTACTGACTGTGTACACAGCAGATGACGGATGGCTTATACAGTCCCTGCTTCGCTCCCTCTCTGCTTCCAAACTCAGCCTAAGTACGATACCGACGACCCTGCCAGCTATCCCCATCAATCACCCGGCAAGACAAATGGTGGTTTGGGTTGGGTGGTGGTTGGGGGGCCTGGGGAGGCTGGAGGGTGGGGGGTGGGGGGTGGAGGAGGGGGGTTAGGGTAATGATAGTGTACAGAGAGCCTAGTTGGAAAACAAAACAAACTCTTTAGCCTGACTTCAGTGCTCGCCTGCTACCTCCCCCCGGGTATACACCCCCACGCAACTCTCTTTCTCACCAATCATGGCAGAGTTGTGGAGACAGAGGGAGACTGTGGTTTGAATATTAATGCTGGGACCCAGCTTGAGCTGGACCACAAGATCTATTTGTCTGCTAGCAGGCCTATCGTCCACCAACAGTGGGATATGTTTTATCAGGCCTTAATCACAAAAACTAGAGACTAAACTATACTGTGTTGGGGCTCTTCTCCCTTTCACTCAAGACATGATGGATCCATGAATATGAGCTGTTGAGAACAGCCGCTGTCGTATCTGACACACTGCTGAACTACACGCCCTCCTCTCTTGAAATAATCTCCTCCTGTAACATCTTTGGGCTTTTCATTTCTCAAGAGTTATGGCTTGTGGACTATGTTTGTCGAACGGAACCTGTGTCAATAGAACTCTAGAAGTGTTATAGTCCCCAAGTCATTGCAGTCAAATGCAGTCATTTTGTCAACTTCAAATCTAAACTTTTCACTTAAAAATAATACAATATGTTTGGACCAGTTTAAGGGCAGTCTTACTAGAACAAGAACAGGCCCGAAGTAAAATCTCCCAAGTTGCCAAACAATTAGAAAATGTCTATGAGACAGGAAGTCACAAAAGGCTGACAAATGAGGCAGATTACTGCTACCCATTTCAATTCAACACCCCAAAGCTCACACGAAAAAAAAGACTCAACTCCATGTTTTTACTACAGCCCAATTACACAGAGAGCAACCATGTCATTATCTCCCATTTGTGGCTTGTTTTCCTCCCCCGACTGGCCCCAACTGGCTCATTAACAGTCAAAACCTCCATTTTAAATCCATTTCTTTTTTGTGAATGTGTAAGAAAATGCCAACACGCCATGAGGGAGCCTGTGGCTGTTTGGACATCCATTTGTCACCACAATCCATCCTCATAATTACTACCAGCTGAGAGATGCCCTGCTATGCAAGGAGAGAGAGCCTCTTCCCAGTAATGGAGATTTGGTCTCAAAATTAAAGCTTTACTTCTTATAGGGCAAAATGTTAAACAATACAGTGCAGTCTTTTCCAGACCAGGCACACACTTGTGGAGTATACAGGCATGGATGTCATTCACACATCTCAATAATATGGCAGAGTTATGGTCCATACTTTTAAGATCTTCTATAAGTTTACATATTCATTCCTATATACATATTCAATCCCCCAGAAATCACTCATACTAAAAATGTATGCAGAATGTGTAGGACTACTAGCATTTATAGTAAAAGCCCCAACTTTAAAAAGCCACAATGTGACTTGATGTCCAGATGAATAAGAAAAACACCACAGTTGGCCAGTGTACCTTTGGCCAGTGTCCTATCCCGGGACAGCAGAGGGTTCAGGTGGTGGTCAGGGGTAGCTGTCCATCCTGACTAGTCCTGGAGACGACTGCATCCTGGAGATGGTTTCCATGGGAACAGCAGCAGGCGTCTGCAGAGATGAAAGTCTGAGTTCCACCCAAAGTGTTTTCTGAAGTCTCTGACTTTGAGCAGAGCTTATATTGATCCCTTTACTCTCTCTTCGTCTCTCACTACCTCGCTCTCATCACTCCCTCTCTCTTTCTCTTTCTCTCTCCCTCTCCCTCTCTCTCTCTCTCTCTCTCTCTCTCTCTCTCTCTCTGTCTCTCTCTCTCTCTCTCTCTCTCTCTGGTTCAGCAGCAGGCTGTGTTTCTGCATCCCAGTGTTAATGGCTTGTGGTTCCGTTTCTCCACTCCTTGTTGTTTCAGCAAGCATAGGAGTCAACTCTGTTACCTCATCACATTCTATTGGCTCTGATCAACGCACGCCTCTCCACTTCTCTCTAACTCTCTGCCCTTGTCTCTCTCTCTCTCTCTCTCTCTTTTTCTCTTTGACGTTCACTTATCTTATCTTATCTCCCCTCCTCCACTTACTCACAATTGACTGTTCTCTCTTGGAATCCCCTGGTACATTGTCTCTCCTATCCTGTCTGTCCCTCTCTCTCTCTCTCTCTCTCTCTCTCTCTCTCTCTCTCTCTCTCTCTCTCTCTCTCTCTCTCTCTGCCAGGCTCCTGCTCTCCTACTCTGTAATTCCCTCTAGCCTCCTCACTCCCACCCTCCATGTGATTCTGCCTCCCTCGCTTGTGCTGCCCCCTTCCTACTCTCTTCTGTTCCCCTCCATAACCCGATGTCTCTCTCTCTCCATCTCAGCCCTGTCTCTCTCCATCTCTGCCCTGTCTCTCTCTCCATCTCTGCCCTGTCTCTCTCTCTCCATCTCTACCCTGTCTCTCTCTCCATCTCAGCCCCGTCTCTCTCTCTCCATCTCAGACCTGTCTCTCTCTCTATATCAGCCCTGTCTCTCTCTCTCCATCTCAGCCCTGTCTTTCTCTCCATCTCAGCCCTGTCTCTCTCCATCTCAGCCCTGTCTCTCTCTCTCTCCATCTCAGCCCTGTCTCTCTCTCTGCATCTCCGCCCTGTCTCTCTCTCTATATCAGCCCTGTCTCTCTCTCTGCATCTCCGCCCTGTCTCTCTCTCCATCTCAGCCCTGTCTCTCTCTCTCCATCTCAGCCCCGTCTCTCTCTCCATCTCAGACCTGTCTCTCTCTCTATCGCAGCCCTGTCTCTCTCTCCATCTCAGCCCTGTCTCTCTCTCAATCTCCGCCCTGTCTCTCTCCATCTCAGACCTGTCTCTCTCTCCATCTCTGCCCTGTCTCTCTCTCTCCATCTCTGCCCTGTCTCTCTCTCCATCTCAGCCCCGTCTCTCTCTCTCCATCTCAGACCTGTCTCTCTCTCTATATCAGCCCTGTCTCTCTCTCTCCATCTCAGCCCTGTCTTTCTCTCCATCTCAGCCCGGTCTCTCTCCATCTCAGCCCTGTCTCTCTCTCTCCATCTCAGCCCTGTCTCTCTCTCTCCATCTCAGCCCTGTCTCTCTCTCTCCATCTCAGCCCTGTCTCTCTCTCTCCTATTCTCTTGTTTCTCACTGTCTCTTCCTTACCACAACACACAGTATCCCCATCCCAAATATATGGACATGTTAAAAAGGGATCCATTAATCATTGTTTGACAGGATGCTTTGAAAAGTGCCATTCACATTGTTCGGTTTTTCCATAAAGACAGTCTGTGTGTCTGTGGTTCCCAAAGGGCTGGCTAATGGGACAGACACAGTCTTGGAAACACAGTCTAACATATAGCATCAAAGATGAGACACGTCAACAGATCCTAACCTCAGACACTGTCTGAGCTACACCAGTGAAAGATGGCACCTCACTGTTGCACCACATAAAAGTCATCTTGGAAACAGAGTAACTGTACTGGTCTGCAGACACAGAAATTGGATATAACATTGAAACTGGTGTTATATTGGATTTTTAAAGGGAAGGACTTAGATTAGGGAAGTTGGCAGCTCTGTGAGTTATAGCACCATCTAGTGGCAAGGACTACAGCTGCCTCTACTGATGTAAAGAGCCCTGATCCACAATAGTGGATACAAATAATAATTTATCATCTGAACACTCATGGCAAAGTGAGATTAGGAATAAATGCACACACCAACTAGCACAACAGATCAAGGGCCAACTTTAATAAATTTTAATTAAAAGTGTATTTAAATATGGTATAAAAATAAATGCAGGAGAGAGTAACAAAGAAGTATGTTGTACATAAAACAGAAGACAGCATTTTAGACATTTCCAGTGTGACTGAAATGAAAAGTGCAATAAAAACAGTATGTGCTAATTATTGTAGTGCAATAAAATCAATGTGATGCAAAATAAATATTATAATAGCATATATACTGTATATAATACGCATTCTACACAACACAAATAATCTGTGATTTCAGATTGTGTAGCGTTGATGACATTGCAATTTTACATTTGATTCGATTTTACTTTTTATTTTTTACATTTCTGACATCATTAGAATTAGCTGGAAAGAATAAAGAGAGATAGTGAGAGAGAGAGTTTGGGAGAAAGAATGGATTGCGAGCAAGAGAGAGATAGAGAATTTGAGGCCAAGTGAATTACGGTGGAAAGATCTGAACCAATGATACTGTCTGCCTTTTGTCTTTACTAGTCCCAACAGCGTCTCTCCACAGACAGGAAACACATCAGGTAACAGGAAGAAGAGGTCCCCTCCTTGGACATGCAACACCTAGTGTACAGTCCCGCTCATTGTCTGATTAGGAAGGAGACGGCGTGCAACGATGACATAGAAATGATATGGTGTCCCGCCCCTATCCGAGGGAGACGTGTTCCTAGCATGATGGCACAAGACTGGTCATCTTCTTTGATGTGAGGGATTTCCCCTGCGAGACAAGGAGGAGAAGAAGGGATTACATGAAGAAGAATGGAACATGAAGACAGTCGACAGGTGGTCTGTGGTGTGGATGAATGTCACTGTGTTGGCAGAGAGATGTGAGGTCATCCCGTCGAGGTTTACTGTGAAGTGATTCTTGTGGATCGTCCGCAGTAACTACATGGCAATTCTCCAGGCCTCCAGTGTAAACATCGATAGCAAGCTTATAAGCAGTATTTATACTAGCGTGTTTTAATTATATTCTCTACAGCACGTGTCTATTGGTCTCTTCATAGATTATAATCCTTTGAAGACAAGCGTTAGATTTCCATGCAGGGCTCGTGGAGGGGTCGGGAGAAGACATAGAGGAGATACAAGACAGTGCAGAAGGGGAACAATATACCACAGAAGCACATTTGGCAGCATTACCTGGAAGCAAAATCCTTCAAAATAAGTTCTTACTTTTCTGTGGGGACAAGGAGAGAACACAGAGTGAGGGAGCACATTTTGGCCAGATGGTTTCAGAAGGCCAAAATGTTAAGACATGCCGAACGCAAACAGGTTTTGACATTGACAAAGACATTATCAACAGGTGACCCTCAAATAACCCTAACCCTATTTGGAAATGTATAGCATGAGGCCAACAGGATCATACCGGCATTATTAAAAACAAATAATAAAATGTGCAATCATAAAAATGTTGCAATCATATAAAATATATTGCATGTTATTTAGTTATTAGATCATTCTGTCACACAAACAGATGATGAAGATGATCCATGAAAAAGAGAGTATATAGTCTGTGTATTTGGTCCAGAGCTAGGCCTACGAGGTCAGACAAAGGGAGCACATTTCACCAAGGTCCTGTCGGAGCTGTAGCAGGGAGAGAAGTGTTGGAGAGGTAGGACAGGGAAGGCCAAACAGCAGAAAGACAGACGACCTAGTCCACACGGGGGAGCGATAAAGCTTTTGAATGGGCTTTATCTGTTTGGCTGGTTGGGTCCACCCAGAGCAGGACGTTCCACTTACCACATTTCGAGTGAATTTCTCAAACGATGTCCTGCGGTCTTGAATGCCTTGATACTTAGTTAGGTGAAAGGAAAACGAAAAGACAAACAGAAAGGAGCCAGAAAAGAAAGAAAGAGCTAAACCCAAAAGTGAAGTGAGGCAATGGTGACTGTAGAAGGGGCTGATCTTGGGGAAGCCAACGAGAACAGTGAGATAAGAATAAAATAAACTGTGACTGAGGACACAATGATGTGTTTTGAACGAAAAACTATGAAAATGTACTCAACAGAAATAAATAATAACCAGTGTTTTGAAACAATTATGAGAGCTATAACGTGAGTATGTGTATTGCACGACAGTCCCTAAGAACTCAAAAGTGGGGTACTAACATGCATGTGAAACTACATCCACCATAACTGTCGGCTGAAACCATATTTATCTGTTCTTCCAGGCGCAAGTCAGAGACCCAAACACATCAAACTTCAACCTCACAATGTAAAAGATGTACAAGGGGTAGTAAGAACCCAAAGAAAAATCCATGATTCCCAGAGGGAAGAGAAGATGTGGTGCACAAGATAGACCCGTGTACCTTCTTCCTGGCCTGCAGCAGCTCCTGGTAGGCACTGGAACGGATGAAGCGACTGTACGAGTCACTCTTCATCAGCTTGTAGATGTGCTCCTGTTTGACATACACACAAACGGGTGAGACAAACTGAAGATGAGGGACATCAAAGTGAAACAGAGTATACAGCACCTTCCACCCACATGGATAAATATTCCCGTATCCACACAGCTGGTCTCGTTGCTGAAATATATCTAGATAGCGTGACAGTTCCAGTTGGACTAAATCCAGGTCAATATACCGTAGTTTCACTATGCAGGCAAGGATGGCACAAGACATCACAAGACAGACAAGGTTCAAGTATTCTGTTAACCACCGAAAGTGTTACTAGTACTTTAGTGTTCTTTAAAGTTAACTATTTCAAGATTACACAACGGAGGAGTTCACCTGCGCATCTTCAAAGGCGTAGCGTCCAGGGTCTTTGACATTCTGGGTGGTCTTGTCATAGCTCTTGGAGTCCACGTTGATGGCACTGGGCGCACCCGAAGCCAGGAACTCATCCCAGATCTCCTGCACGCGCGTGGGCACCTCTCTGATTGGTCGCTTCTTCAGCTCCTGGACGGCCAACCAGAACCTGGCGCCGCCCCCAAACAGAGGAAGGCGGTTAGAGTCGAACTCTGGAGCAAGGAACACCTCAGTTACCTTAACACCCACCTCGAAACCCTAAAGTTTGGCCTGAGTTTGTATTTCTGTTTTCTTTCATCTATCTTCTTACAAATTATGAACAACTTTCGAACAGGACAAATCAAGACTGATTTTCAATGTTTTGATTTAATTGCTATTGTCATTATCTAATTAGAAGGACCTTAATATAGATGATTACGTTTGACATTTTAACCGTGACATTAAATCAAGTCGATTATAATGACTCTCAGTCCCAGTTTGTAATTGACCTGAACATTAGATCCGGGCTATGCGTTACAAACAATTACCAGCAGAGGGAGCATAGAGTCACGTTGATCAAATGTTTCTGCTTCTGTGTTTTTACAAATGTGAGTGTGTGTGTACCTCAAGTTCTCTGAACTAAACTCAGATTCCAGGAACTTGAGAAACTGCTCCCGGCCAACGGGGTCTTTGAGCACCTCGTCGATGCCAAATGCCCATATCTTCACTCTCTGCTGACCTGGTTCCTTACTGGGACACACAAAAACACCCAGACTCACTAAGCATGATACCCATAAGGAGACATTATAATTAAGATAATTACATTGAATTATTATTATTATGATCATCATCAATTATAATAAGAACACATTAGCACTGTAGTTTTTTATGATCCAAGTCTATAGTGCCTTCCTACAAAATAGGATATTTTCTTGGTCTCATTTCCTGTGGCCCCTTCCTCTAGCAGCCTCTATCTCTGGCTGAGTCTAGTGTCGACACACTTGACACAATGTGCCTTCATATGAGAAAAGCCCCCAAAGCAGTTACGTCTAGACCCAACATTTACTGCGAGTTCTGTCACTATGTTATGTCACCATGGGTAGAAGAGGTGTACATGGGGGGGGAGGGAGGAGGGGGGGGGGGAGGAGGGGGGGGGTGGCGATGACAGACAGCGCCCAAGGGAGGGCAGTGAATGTGTGTGTGAACGTTGACAGAGGGTTAAAGTGCATGTGTCAGAGTGAATACAAGGTGGTAAAAGACCATCACATCAGACAGAACCCATGTTTTCCAGCCCCATGTGAACACAACCGTGTCCCAGTCTTCCTACAGTCCAAAGTGGTTGGACTCAAGTAGGTAGCCTGACCTGAACAAAACCAGACCTAAATGCTACTGTTCTGTGTCCAGAACTAAGTTTTTTTTCCTTTAAAAATAAACTCACTCACTTCACCATGTTAAACAGCAGCAGGCTGTTTCAATGTACTGTCTCTTTATGGAACTGCAATAACATTATCTGTCCTTAGTTTACACAGAAAATAGTTCATGGTTAATGTGAACTCCATCTTTGGATAATTGTCCAATTGTGATGAAAGCAGCAGGGGGTTTGTCTTCAGCTCTGCAGCGATGTTAAGAGTTGTAACTGAGTTTAATGTTAGGGGATGTTGGAGCTGTATCTGAGCTGCAGTAATAGTCTTCTGAAACTGCACTTACCCTGCCCACACCCCAGTCTCTCTCTCTCTCTCTCCCTTTTTCTCTCGCCCTCTCTCTCCCTCTTGCCGTCTTTGTCTCTCTCTAACTCATGATCTCTCTAACTATTAATCCTTCCCTCACCCTCACCCTCATGCATACACATATGTACACACACATGTCGACACACACACACCTGGCCTCCAGCTCCCAAATGCCCGTGTCATCTGAGATCCAGGGGTTGGAGGGGTCTGGAGGGGTGAGGAAGAAGTCGTATTCCACGTATTGCTCCGTGTATCCTAAAAGACTGGGGAACACAGACCAGTCTTAGAACCACCTCTAGAACAGCACAACATTTAGAACACTAAAAAGTCCAGAACAGTGAGGGTTAACACGCCTACATTTGTCTAAAACAGGTGTCAAATTGACACAGGAATACAGCTGACTCCACAATAAAAAGGAAACTTTTGACGAAAGGTCCATTGGATGAAAGACTTTCTGCAGGAGAAAAAAACTAGCTACTCTTTTATTTATTTATTTACTTTTATTGCGTTATATGACCTTGGATATTCAGAATGAACTCACAGCGGTATAAAATAAACGCATAGCTCTCTGACAGCAGACATTAATAGCTGTTGTAAACTATATAGAATGACCCTACAAACTAGGGAAGCTAATGCATACCAAACTATGGCACAACCTCACACAAATGACAAATTGTCACTTTGCTCCAGTGTGTTCTGGCAACCTGGGTACTGATCCACTCAGTGTTCTTTGGTCCAAACACTTCTCAAGGTTGCTTCAGTTCTTAATTACATGCAACATTAGGCGTTTAAAGGTTCAACAACGGATCGATAGACAACTGAACGAGGATACAGAAAACATCACTCACCTTTCGGCCACTTTAGACATCTTCAGTCGATGCCTGTCTAATTGCACTTGCCAAAATGTGATCTGAAAATAATGGTAAGCGAGCGACTTTTAAGCATCTTTAAGCTTTGGTACTAACTCTGGGGAAAATGCTGACAGTGTTTCTATGAAGTAAGTTAAGTGACGGTATGCACTCTCCCACAGAGTCTAGACCCACGCTTTAGTCAAGCAATGTACTTTACAAAGTACGAATCTTCAACTCTTTCTCGGCTCCCAGTCTAGTATACATTCGAGATGTAATGGTAATTACAGTAAACAATCCTTGATCTGATCTTTTACATCTTCATTGGCTGTAGAGGACCTTTGCGGTAATAAGGAGCCCCAGGCACCAGACCGCCCCCTTCAGGACCCACCTGTTCCTGCAGCTCCTCCTCGGTGGGCAGCTTGGCCTCAGGGGTGGGGGCGTGGGTCGGGCTGTGGGTACGGACGTCATTCTGCAGTCCGTATACAGACTAAAGGAGAAGAAGAAACCAAACTACATCCAGAATCCAGCCAGCAGTGCCGGTCCTTCCTATAGGCGACATAGGCAGCCGCCTAGGGCGGCATGAAGAGGGGGGGGATGGCAATTTCCCAAATGCATCCGTTAATTAACCCTCCCGCACTACCAGGAGAGGGCGCCAACCTCTCCACGTCATGTGTCCGTGTTATGGTTGGGGGGGGGGCGGCGCCCCCGATCTGATAAATCTTGCCTAGGGCACCAAATGTGCTGGGGCCGCTATTGCCAGCCAGAGAGCCCATAGTATGCTGACTGATGATTGGCTACTGTATGATTCTGAGGTCTGGGTGCCCCTACTGAACGCTGTTTATCAAATCACCTTTTATAAGAATTGCCTTTTTTTACAAGCAATGCCAAAGGGCTCCATGTACGCCCATAGAAGTGCTCCTAAACCAAGCCCAAGAGAATGTGTGTGGTAGTGTGTGTGTGGTAGTGTGTGTGTGGTAGTGTGTGTGTGGTAGTGTGTGTGTGGTAGTATGTGTGTGGTAGTGTGTGTGTGGTAGTATGTGTGTGGTAGTATGTGTGTGGTAGTGTGTGTGTAGTAGTGTGTGTGTGGTAGTATGTGTGGTGGCGTCTATGTAGAGGACGTGGGGCTGGAGTGTTTAGATGACAGAAGTACCTTTCTGGTCTTGTGAGGGTTTTTCATCCTGGAGGATTTCTTTATGTCCACCTCTGTTGTGTTCACACACCCTGGCTGTGAGGACAACACACACACACACACACACACACACACATGGTGTAAACAACAACAATCCTACTTCCTCGTTCTCAACAGCCAACCAGAAGCTCTCTGATTCATCCTGCTGGCAGTTTGTCCACAGTCCTAGAAGTCCATGTAGATTATTACCTACTGAGTCGACGCTTATTTACGATAAATGTATAAGATAAATGTAAAAATATCAAATAAATAATAGGAAAATGATGATGTGGTGTGGACTGGGAGGTTGTGTATGTATGTCCTGCTTGTTTGAATAAGGTGTTCCTTCCAGGGGCACACGGCTAAGTAGCATGCCAACCTCACTGTGAAATCAGAATTAGTATTTGATTACGCTGCTCAGAGGCATGCATAAATTGAACCTGTTTTTTTTCCAATTAGGCATAGAGGCTTGGGTCTTGCTGGTGTGCAAGCTTGTAATTCTGTAAGGGAAACTAATACTAAAGAAGTGTGTCTCATTGGCTCTGGATGAAGACGATCAACAAAACACAGCCGGCGTTCTGTCAGTGACTGATATTGAGACCGTGACTGAATGTTCGCATGGCCATTGACTGTTTTTTTTTATATATATACAAATGTCAAAGTTCAGAGGATAGTGGAGGTCAAACTATTTCCACTCAATGGGTAGTAAAAATGTCTTAACTTGAAATAACGGACAAATGTGCAACTGTTGTTCATGATGTTCAGTACATGACACAAGCGTTTGGAGGTACAACTGGCTCACCACTGGTCTATGTACATCCCAGAATGCTCTCTCTTGACTATCGAGAATCTTTCTCTCGATCTTATCTCTTTTCTTGTCAACCCTAAAGAGAGGGGAGACACAAAAGGAGAAAAAAAAAAGATGTGATGTGTTTTATAGGCTTCCCTGCTCTAATAGAAAGGTGTCTTACATAAACTGCAGGAAAGTCACAGTTAAAGTGAGAGTATGATAACAAGAGCAGGTGTGGGAATTTAACTTTGCACTGCCATCAACACAACACTTTCAGGAACTGAACTGGAACTTACTTTGCTTGTGCTTCTGCTTGCATAAATATGAACTCCCATTTTCTGGCAAAAGCTCTCTGTAGCCTTGCTAAGCTTTCCTGAAACAACAAAGTGACAATGACGCACACACCAAAAAAAACTGTTTCCGAACAAATAAGCACCTTTTTGTTTGGGGGTGTGCGGGGGGGGGGGGTACATTCCCTGCAAGAAAGAATAAATAACAACGTTCTATTCAAAACATGCATGCGCAGGTAGTGGATCCAGTCAAATAATTCTACAGCTTAATTCCAGTCATTACGTTGATGCCTGTACGAGAATAAACACTGTCAACGTTCAGTTCAGACAGAAGACATTCTTACTGCTTCGTAGTCCGCCAGCTCCAGTCGTGCTTTGTTTTGCATTGTTCTTTTGCAGAGGTAAACGGCTATAACAAAGAGGAAAGAGAGAGAGAGAGAAATCAGAGCGAGAGAGAGAGACCAGAGAGAGAGCGAGAGAGAGAAAGAAACAAACATATTACACTTAAAAAAACATTTACCAGCTGTACCCTCAAAGCACCTCAGTTTAAACGTATGATGCACGGTAGTGTACCCGGGCTTTGAAATCATTCCACGGCTCCATCTAAATTGACTCGGGAATTACAGAAATCGAGTAGTCTCTCTCTCTCTCTCTCTCTCTCTCTCTCTCTCTCTCTCTCTCCCTCTCTCTCTCTCTCTCTCTCTCTCTCTGTCCCTCTCTCTCTCTCTCTCTCTCTCCCTCCCTCTCCATCCCTCTCTCTCTCTCTCTCTCCATCCATCCCTCTCTCTCTCTCTCTCTCTCTCTCTCCATCCCTCTCTCTCTGTCCCTTTCTCCCTCTCTCTCTCCTGACCATCTGTGTGGCTTCCACCTCTTCATTAGCTCCTGTACGTGTCTTCATTAAAACATGTCATTCAGACAGATCGGGGGCCGACAGTAGAGCAATTAAGCCTCCCTTGGTGCTGTGGCTAAGTCCCATTTCATTTATTAACGTTTCTCCAACCACACAAACACACAGTGATAAGAGCTGAATGGCCAACCACACGCCAGGAGCTACACACGTGTAATTACTCAGCCATTATCGTCTTTGTCATCCCTTTTGGCAATCTTCTTGCTCATGTTAAAGAAGTACCCAAGACAACCCGCCACCCCCCACCCACTCTCCTGATAGAGCGAGCTTCAGACACACAGGAAGGGAAGACTCCTTCGGTCTTTTGTGTGTGTGTGTGTGTGTGTGTGTGAGTGTTTGGGGAGGGAATTAGCCATATATCACACAGTAAATTCGGTTTCATTCATCATTGCAGATAAGAGAACGGCTGGACTACAGTAATGTGGAGAATTGGACCAATCCATGGAATTGGTCCTGCCGTTATCTGTCAGTCTCATCAGGCCTCCAGAGAGGGTTGCTCTGTCCTAGCCCCTCAGGCTGCACTGGGCCACCGACAGATACCCCACAACTGCAATCTATGTTCTGTAGTACATGAAGAACAAAAACCACCTTGCGTCGTGGAACAGCGGGCCAAAAGGGACGATCCCTCTCCCCACACATACACACACATCGCCCCACTGGTTCGAAAACCAAAGAAGATTCTACTAGTGTCGGTTGCTCACCATAATCTGTGTTCTCTGGTTCCCAACAGTTTGAAGGCCAGAAGTAAGGAGTCTGAGGAGAGAGAGAGAGAGACAGAGGGGGAGAGAAAGAGAGAGAGGGAGAACGGGGGAGAGAGAGAGAGAGAGAGAGAGAGAGAGAGAGAGAGAGAGAGAGAGAGAGAGAGCGAGAGAGAGAGAGAGAGAGAGAGAGAGAGAGAGAGAGAGAGCGAGAGAGAGAGAGAGAGAGAGAGAGAGAGAGAGAGAGAGAGAGAGAGAGAGAGAGAGAGAGAGAGAGAGGGGGGGGGGGGGGGGGGTTGGGTTGGGTTGGGGGCAGGGCAGGGCAAGTGCAGTTTCAGAAGACCATTACTGCAGCTCAGATCCAGCTCCAACATCCCCTAACATTAAACTCAGTTACAACTCTTAACATCACTGCAGAGCTGTAGACAAACCCCCTGCTGCTTTCATCACCGTGCCACAGTTGGACAATTATCCAAAGATGGAGTTCACATTAACCATAAAATCTATTTTCTGTGTAAACTGAGGACAGTTAATGTTATTGCAGTTCCATAAAGAGAGGGTACATTGAAGTAGCCTGCTGCTGTTTCAGTGGCAGTTGCTGTAAACTGAGGTGAGGCCAGGCACAGGGAACATTGAGATAGACTCCATCCTGGAAAAGGACATTACCATGCACTTGATCCAGATACTTCACTGGCTACTCAGTAAAACATCCAGCTATATAAATAGATTACATGTACAAAACTACAATGCCTGCACTCTGAGTTGCATTAGGTAAGCACTCAAGCTCAGATACCGGTACATAAAAAAGAACCACGGTTTATGTTGTATCTTGGTTGAGCGCTCACACGAAGCCAAGCCTTTGATATGGATTAGGTCCAATTGGATTTTCCATAAGAGTGTGGATAGTTTCCGGTACATACTATAGTGTACTGTGCACAGTCCATGGGTGGACTGGGATTGGGAGTGGTGGTTGGCCGTACCTGAAACCGGTAGAAAGTTCCGTCGTCTTTGAGAGTGAGGACGTGGTCTGAGATGGGGAAGAGATAGCCATGCGCTGCCATCAGGGTGCCCAGATGAAGAGCTTCCACTGGGGAACACACACACCCAATCGCCCACACACACCCACACACACACACAATCGCCCACACACACCCACACACACACACAATCACACACACAGAATCACCCCCCCCACACACACACACACACAGAAACATGTTCCATTTACACCTCTAGTCCTCGAGTCCTTGACACAGTAACAGTAATATTCTCCCTGTGGATTGTCACAGTGACAGCTCTCTCTCTCTCTCTCTCTCTCTCGCTCTCTCTCTCTCTTTCACACACACACACACACGCTAACACACAACCAGAGCAACAAGAATAGTTCTGTACATACACGAGAACACACAAGCATGCACCCGCACCCACATACACCGAGCCTATACATATTTATAATATGTATTGTATCTTTATATCTTTATATTCATATAAATATATATAAATATCAGAACTCCCACTCATCTCTAATATGTGTAGCATAGATTAGATTCACTTTTTTCCATCAATAAATCTGTATTTATAAATGTTGCAAAAATATGTTTACTCATAGATAGAGTGAACACTTTCTCGCTCTCCCTTTGCAGTTTGTGTGTGTGTGACTGTGTGGGTGTGTGGGTGCGTGGGATTGTGCAAGTAGAGGGAGAGAGGGATGGAGGCAGATACAGAAAATAAAGCAACTACGGACAGAGTGATGCAGTGTGAACAATAGTTTCTCATCAGTCAGGAAGCTATAAAGATTCCTTAAATAGTGTGGATGCCTTCTGAGAGTGGATCAGCATATTCATCTCTATCACTGCCTGAATACAGATTCCAACACTGAAGAATTCAAGAAAAGCTTACCGCCAAATCCACTCACACCCAAAATAACTTCTCTGTTCTACCTTTCCTCACTGTCACTAGCTCTCTGGATTGGTAGAGTAAAGCTGCTAATCCTAGACGTTGCATGTCTGAGGTTGAAAGTTTTAATAAAACCCCATAGGACCAAAAACCTCCAATTGTAGACTAATCAAATCCACTGCTCTGAAACCAGGATAAAAATTAGATAAAAAAGGGGAACAAAGATCCAGTTATCCTAGACCCATAGAACATTTTGGCCACCGGAGAATAAACTCAATTTCACATCTCATGGTTGAACCGAATAAAACAGTCTGAATTGAAAGCTATGCCTTTTACTAGAACAATGTTCCTGGAGTGCTACCCTCCTTCGCTACAACTCTAATTTAGCATGCCCCATTCTGATAATTAGCTTGTTAACAAGCCGGATCGGGTTAGCAGGAACAGGGCTAGGGAGGGGAAATCTACAAGAAGATACGCTTTCGGGAACAGTGTTGGACAGCCCTATTATAGGTTATTTCTAGCTGATGTACTCTGTGGGAGGTATCAGGTCGAAATGAGTTGCAAATATCTTCAGGTTTTATTAGTGCTTTTCAGTCCTGAAGTCTTGTGTTGTCCTCTGAGAACCAATCAGTGTTGATTCACCCCTTTTTTCTTTTCACTGTCAGGTCGGGTTATTACTGGAGGTATTTCTAGAGTTCTCAACACAGACATACACGCATACAAGCAAAGTACACACACACACCCCCACACACACACGTACTACACACAAACACTACACTCGCACACAACAGGAGCTCTTAGTGCAGGTGTTCTTCATCAGACCTGATGCTGTGGAGCTGTTTAGAGTGTGGGCCCAGAGCAGCAGCATGGTGCAAACACAGCGAGTCGAACCCAGCGACAGCACCACGCACACAGACACACCCCAGATGGCCTCAATGACCGGCTCTTATCTTTCTGCCCAACAAACTGACAACGCCTCCATCCGCCACGGGGGGCGCCCTACCTCTGTCCATCAGTGAAAATGTTCCCTTCTTCTCTGAACTTCATTGATGGACAATGGTCGTATTGGCCAACCACCCGAAACATGTTGCTTCCACTGTGAGCAGTGGTGTAACATGACAATACTGCTGGGCAGCAACATGCAAGTCTATGTCCTACTGGCTCAAGGGCCATGAGAGAGTCTCACAGTGTTAACTGCTCCTCATATAAGAGAGTCATATCTTAGAGACACGCTGAATTGTATATACAGGAGCATTAAGGAGAGTTCATTACAGTACCTTGGTCTTCAATGTTTAGGTTTTTGATCATCCACTGTACAATGTCAGAACCTGGAAGAGAGAGAATGAGAGATGAGTCAAATGTTGAGCATAAAGTGAAGCTGAAGCTCCATTTCTTGCACATAAACGTTAGTGACAGATAATATCAACAGGAGGGCCTTCTCTGTAGTGCAGATTTCTCCTTATTAGAAGGATGATGTGGGTGAGTAATTGGTCATCTGGTGCCAAATACACTTTTATCCCAGTCTGCTAAACAAACCCAGCTCCTTCAGCAACTAACCTAAACGACTTACTTTTAACATCATTAAGATCAATTACAGCGGCGTGGTGTGCTGGCTAAACTCCCCAGACACCACTGTGCTTGTGCTCTTTGCCCCTTAGATAGCTCAGCGCAACTGTGGCGATCACTGCGATGTGTCAGATCTCACTGTGGTGTATACCCGGTATGTGTGTGTGTGTGGAGCTAGGATGTTCTTGTACACGGTGTCATGTGCAAGTCACAGTGTGCTTTACAACAAGAGCGCTGTGATAGAACGTAAAAGGAACATCCTCGACCAACGGAAAGGAAGACAGTTCATCGAACACAGTCTTTGAAGGTATAGGAGAGAGATGAGAGACCGACCTCCTCCAGCCCCAGTCCATCTCCAGGTGTTCCCCAGCTTCTAAATATACCCTGGCAGCTATTATCACCGTCTGTCACGCTGTCAGGTGGAGGAGTGGAGACGATGGCAGGAGAGAGAGATAGGCGGGAGCGGTGATGAGGGGACAGAGGAGGCCAGGGGGTCACGGGGGTCACGCGGGGGGGATGGAGTGACACCTGGTGAATCTCTCTTTCACCCTCTCTTTCATTCTCTCTTTCACTCTCTTTCACTCTCTCTTTCACGCTCTCTTTCACTCTCTCTTTTACTCTCTTTCACTCTCTTTCACTCTCTCTTTTACTCTCTCTTTCACTCTCTCTTCTTCTCTTTCTTGTGTGAATCCCTTCGAGTCCTCCTGAAGGATCAGTGTGTCCCCGCAGTAAATCATCACGCTCATCTCTCGTCAGTTTGGATTAAGACGTGAGCCTTTTGCCAAAGTCATGATTGGAGGCAGTACTTGTGCATAACCAGATGCGATTTCTCATGGATTAACATCATTAATACGCCCGGTATTCTTCACACCCCCGGCTATGACCCACTTTCTGAGAGTTTAAAGAGACATGTGAGGTAATCCACGACAAGGCTGTACTCACTGTAGATCCGTAACGTTACGTGGATGGCACTGCATGGTTTGAAGGGTGTGTGTGTGCGTGTGTATGCTTGGCTTATGGTTGTATGCAACATACACACAGACAGCACAAGCAGCAGTGTCGTCCTGTCTTCAAGAACCTCCTCACATGTCTGGGCGTGACCCCTGAGGACTCTGGGCTACTCTGCACTTTCAGGAACACCACTCACATGACATCACTCACATGACATCACTCACATGACATCACTCACATGACATTTAGTCATTTCGCAGACGCTCTTATCCAGAGCGACTTACAGTAAGTACAGGGACATTCCCCCCGAGGCAAGTAGGGTGAAGTGCCTTGCCCAAGGACCCAATGTAATTTGGCTCAGCCGTGAATAAAACTGGCGACCTTCAGATTACTAGCCCAATTCCCCACCACTCAGCCACCTGACTCCTCTACACATGACATAGACATGCCTGGCTATACTCTTGGGCTTGCTTGCCATTTCACTGACATAGGCCATAATGGTTTGTAACTCCAGTCAGGCTCTGGCAGGGTCTCAAGAAGATCTAGTTTAATATCGAACATTCCTACTGTGCCGTTTACTTACGTTCTGGCAATTGGCCAGATATTGCAGCTACAACTACAGTGAACAGGTATTGAAGGAGAATATGAGATGCCAAAGGCTCCAAATGTACAGGATCAAAATGTGTCCAAGTACAGTTCGTTGCGATCGTTGTGATGAGACTGAAATATTAGCAATCAGAGGTTTTTGGGGATTTTGAATTGAAGTGCCGACCAAACCGTAATTTATGGACATTGTTGCTATGGCAACGTGATGAAAATGAAATTTACCTGAAAATACGCTTGGAATCTTCGATAGAAAACTTTTCACTGTGCGGATAGGTATTCCATTCTTCTCATCCTGCATGCGAGCTATTACATCCTCCATCTGAAAAATAAATTAAATTCAAAGACAATTGTTTAAAAGAGAAAGAGAGAATTAAGTGCGAATAACAGAAACCAAGGTTCAAATATCGGTCGGTCAGTCCTCAATTGCTCAATAAATGAGAGGGAAGTGCTGGATTTTTTGTCTAATTTGAATTTTAGTTCACACGTATTAGCTTGTTGGTATTATTATAAATGTTTTACATCTGCGACTGTACTTTTGGTGTAATGTAAATCCACGAGGGTTTGTGTGTGCATAATACGACAACATGAACCAATCAGTGTCATTTAACTCTAATTTAACTTTCTAACAGTCAAGTTTGGACGTGGCAAAAACAGTCTGGCCAAAGCAGACAGAAATCAATACGGCACTGTATTGCACAAAAAAACTCACAAATGGCACTCTGAATGTCACTCACAATACATCAGTTCATTAAGTCTGTGGAAATGTATCATTTGTGTGAAGAGAGGAACACAGGGGGGTGCGTGGCCTGGATGCGTCAGGCTTCACGGATGGATGCTAAGAGCTCTCTCAAACCTCCTCCCTCTAGCATGAATAAATACAGTCAAAATATGCGCACGCACTCACAAACAAGCACACACACAAATTCACTGCTCTAAGCCATTTGGACAGCATCTGGGATTGGGAAATGTGTTGTTTTGGTTGGTTAATTATAACAGCTAATTATCGGTCCTTGGGAACGACTGTGCTTGATGGACTGGCTTCACTGTGCTCTATGCCCACACAGTTTTCATGCAACGGTTAGAACTTTTTAAACTTCCATCTGGCAGGAGTAATGCAATCAGGAGGGATTGTGCTCAATTGTGTTTTAAACATAACTCGATTTGGGTTTCTGTTTTCTGTGGACAGATTTAAAAGGATACGTGGGTAGAGTTGCTTTTATCTTGATGTTATAGTTTGCCTGGTTCCAAACTATGCAAGACATCTCTATAACTCACATACAATTATTGAATTACTGAATTATTTTGCTCACAGTTGTAAGTCTACTGCCAATGGACTGAGAGCAATTTTTAACAGACAGTTGATCTTCAAACTTTCCATGTCATCTGTCTGGCACTAAGGAAACCTCTCCAAGTTTTATAGCTGGATGAGTCACTAAGACTCAAAAAGGACAAAAACACGATGATCGTGAGCCTGCTCATTGCCCATCTCTTCCTCCCCCAACGTTTGAACAGTATTACAGTTTAGCTAAGTGGATTCAGAGCGCTGACTGAACAGATTCCACAACTTCTCCGTAGGTGAGTGTGTGTCTGCGTGTGGGCGTGTGTGTGTGTGCGTGTGTTTGTGTGTGTGTGTATATTGGCCCTCCAGTTTAATCATTCGATGCCGTGACACTGGAGTCAGTACATGTGAAATGACTAACAGCTCCAAACCAAACCCACTGATGATCTGTGCCAACCACTTCTGTGCTTGTATCCACGGAGTCATGTGACCTGTTTACATGATCTGCTGCCATTCTAAACCATGTTAGCTTTTGTAATTATACCACATAGCAATCACTGTCACGATAATTACACATAAGCAAGAATTACAAACATTGACCCAAATGGCTTTTTTTTTTACTCATTTAACATAGTTTGTTTTATGCCTTTTTAACTGACACAGTTCCTTCTGTAAAGATTGACTATTGAATATCATTTCTGACACTTCAAAATTATATTGAAGACTACATGATAAACAAGGAAGGTTTTCTAACTTCATAGATTTATGTGCTGTGTTTGACATGATTCATCAGCAATCAACACCAGGAACTACCCCAAATCCAGCATTTTTAAAAGGCATCTGTTGAAAGGAGACTCACTGTCAGAAAACTGTCAGATTTACAGGAATATGAAAGACATCAAATAAAGTCAAACAGCTGCACAGGACGCAATGTTTACAAGATTCCATGTGCCAGAATTCTTCACATGGCAAATACCCTACATTGTCTTCATACTCGTCTCCCTGCCAACGGAACATTCCGAGATCATAAAAACATCCTCAGATATTCCACCCTTCCTTCTCCATCTTTCCTCCACTCCTCCTTCCCGCCCTGCTTGTCCTTTTCTTTCTTTCTCCCCTCCCCTCCCCTCCCCTCCCCTCCCCTCCCCTCCCCTCCCCTCCCCTCCCCTCCCCTCCCCCTCCTCTCTGGTGGATGGCTGTCCTTCCTGTGTGATGCTGTTCTTGACGTGGAGGAAAGAGAAGCACTGAGACAGTAATCTGAGAAAGATAGGCTACACCACACAGCAACACAAGACACACATAGGATGCTCTCATAACCCAACAGAAAACAGTCCCTGATGTCGAAATGTTTCTCATCAAGTAGTAAAATCGTTGGTTTCACTACACAGTGAATCATTTGCATACAGAGTTATTCCAGAAAGATAATGTTCCCACTATATTGCTGTCTGTGTCTATATTGTGTCTATGGACACATTTTCTCTGATTCAACTGTGTCCATTTAAAACTCAAGTTAAGATTTAAGTGTAATTTGAAGGGGACTGTTTGTCTTATTAGTCCCAGCAAAATCAAGCATAAGTGCTTTCATTAGTATCATGTTAACATTCATGATCATATAATGTGCTTACATTTGAGAAATTATGGATATGGAGAAATTATGAATTGATGAATTATACATTTATTACAGTAATTATTGAGTAATGTGTGTGTGCACATGAGTGTGTAGCTAGGTGGGTGCATGTGAGGTCTGACCCAAGGTTTTCATAATAGCTTTCATAATAAAGCCTGCATGTTTTGTATGCATGAGATGCCTTTTCAGTCCATCATCGTAGGAGTGAATCTGTCTACAACACAATGTCATGATAGACATAGTAGATTTCCACACCTTCAAATAAGATCAATCTCTTCCAAAGAGTTTGGGGAAGATGAGATGTCTCCCTTTCAGAAAACTGACATGCAGAAGTATTGCTGATTAAAAGAGAGTTATTTCACAACTAAAGGAGTATGGATTATTTTACGAGTATAGTGGGCAACCTGAGTGTGCAACCAAGTGTGCCACCAAAGATTATGCCAATAAATCTCTGTTGTAGAATCCCAGTCCCAATCCCAGATGTGTATTAGATCCAGTACACTGAACTACATAGTTTTCACATGATGTTAAGAACATTAGAGCAGAAATTTGATCTGTTATTGATATGCAGATTTTCTATACATATGTGAGGTTGTCTATCCAGACAGCAATCACCTGACATTCAGATGGAAATCTTAGGTACAGCGGATGGAAATGATTGACCTTCTAAAGACAAGGTCAAGCTATGAATTACATTAATTTGAAGCCCTTTCTTTGTCGTCATATACAGTCTGTACCCCTCCACCTCTTCCTCTCTTTCTCTCTCTCTCCCTCTGTTACTAAGGCAACGTACAGGACAGCAGTATCACAAGGACATCAGAGTTGGCCAGTCATTCACAGTAACGAGAGGGTAGAGTCAGATAGGAGGAAGTGAAGGGAAGGACAGCTGGAGCGTCTGGGATGAGTGAAGGACAATCGCTTGATGTTCCAGGTGGAGAGGAGAGAGGATGAAAGTTTAAGTTTTCTGAGGAGTGGGTTGAGAGGGTGAAAGAGTACATAGAGACATTGGAGGGGCCTTGTCTTAGTTTGGTTATCTAACTGTCACTTTTAGTCATGCATAGCTAAGAGTGAAGGACATAAGGAGGAGGAAAGAGAACCAGGGAAATATTAATCACTTTCAAAGTTTATTACACATTGTCAAAAAGAGAGAGATGGAGGGGGGGGGAAGAGAGGGAGATACAGGTGTGAAGGAAAAAGAGACTTGAGCTGTCTCCCCCTCCTCCTTTTCTCACACCTCTCTCTCTCTTCCTCTGCTTCCCCTCCCCCCTCCCCTTCTCCTCCTCTCCTCCTCTTGTTGCTCTTGGTCAAGAGTGGTTATCAGGCCAAGCAGTCTGTCTCCCAGCAGGACAAGTCCTGGGAACATGGCAATCAGGACTGATGCCAGGGGACAAGTGCTGGACGGAGAGGAGAACACATACTAACCAGAGGGTCGGCTCAACAATATTTTCATTTCATTATATGGTTACATTATTGTGATGTGTGAATTTTACCCCTGATCCACATTGCTACAATAATTGTATCTCAGACGTAATCGTATCAGCACTCGACTAGACAACATCATCAAACTTGATCTATTGGAGCCATAACTGACTCCTAAATGGTCAAAACTGCATTGAACTCGCATTTAAATGCAATATGTCTGGGGATTGCCCTCATGGTTTTGGGTTAATTGAATAAAACAAATACGTCACTACAGAACTTTCTTTATTTGTCTCTCTCTCTCTGTAGGAGGGGACAAAGTACATAGTGTGTCCCTTTTAGCCTTAAAAAGCATTTGAAATTGTAAAAAGTAGCAACAGAATCTCTTATTCCCTGAGAAACGCAACACAAACAGAGCAGCTCATGGAAAACTGTGTAATTTAGTCAAGATTTCTGCACGTTACAGATTAAACGAATGTTTGTGAGATTGCATTCGTCAGTAGACAGATGGAATTCTGCCTCAGTTCATTCTGGAACATTCTACCCAGCATCTTCCTCATCGTAAATCCAAAGCTATCTGCGCGCACTCCATATCCAGACACCTTTCACATTGTGACCAAAACCACTGTCAGTTACGGTCAGAACCTTGACTGACAGATAGCATTATCAATCCCTTGGTCCACATTTAGATTGTTTTCCAGATGGTTGCCAACCACGACTGACACCAGCATTCATCCCCCTGCTCTGAAGTGTCCTGTCGAGCAGCACTGATGGGCCTACTGACAGCTTCAACTGATATGATCCATCATACTGTATTAGACACACACACTAATGGATCTATAAGCAGCAGCAGCTAATGTCACACTAAACCTCAACACTTCTTAGTCTCTGAGGGCCAAAAGGTGAACACTCCTGCACTTCCACCAGGCTTGGAACAAGAGGCATGCATGTGTGTTTGAAATACACCTGATTTATCTCTGAGTTACACATTTGAGAAAACCGCATTGGCTCCTTCGTGCCTGACAGATGGAATCAAGTGCACCTAAAGTGCTTTGAACACACGACTACATCAATCTATTACACCTCCGCCCATCCACCTTAAACGTGGGTTTCCACAATGGCACGGCCAATCTACTTTCCCAGTGAATTTTCATCTGTATTTTCATCAAAGGCACCTGGAACATGCAGCTCCTGTTCCTCTCTCTCTCTTCCCCTGAGTGAGGCGATCCCTGGAGAGAGGTGAATGACTGTGTGTGTGGGGGTTGTGTGTGTAGCTGGATCCCTATGGGAGTGAGCTCTGCCATGCTTGTCCCTGTGTGGTGGAAGATGGGAGCTGTGAATCATGGATGAGAGAACGGGGACCGTTCCCTGGAAGAGAACAAATGGGGGAGGGAAAACGGCATTTATCCTCGCTTGACATTTTCTCGGTTAACACAGTCCGCCTGCCTGCCAGTGGTTCCCTGCCATCGTCCCTTCCTCTCTTAGCCTCAGCAGATTCTCTCCATTTCTATGCCCTTCTTCTTCTCACACAACAACTCCTCTACCGATTGGAAAAAACAGAGACCTGCTGCATTCGTCACTAATTCTACTATCTCCGTTTGAAACGCTGTTTGTACTTTGCGCATTGATAATGTTTTAAATTGTCGTCTGCAAGTGTGTACCCCCAAAGCTGTCTTTATTGTTGTCTATCTCTTCTGTACCTGACGCTACTCTTGAGACCTGTATTGGATTACACTGCTCCTAGCGAACTGTCTTGCTGGTTGCTGGTGGGATGGAGATCCTGGGGCAAGGCCTCTCGAAGTGGGCGTCTGGTGGGCGAGATGACTAAGCCAAGGTTGGTCGTGCTCTGGAACACATTCCACTGAAAGCCAATATTGCTGCCCACCTGCTGTGATTTCATCACTCAAACAGCCTGCTGTAAAAATAATAAATAAAGTAAAAATGAAAAGGCTGCATAATCTTTGGATACAGACAATCTCTTTTTTCGAGAGGAGGAAGATACAGTCGCAATGCAGACGGGAGATAATATCATAGAAATTCAACAGAAAGCATAATTGTATTCAGATTGGTGCATTTATTATTCAAGTTGCCTTTAAGGCCAAATATTTAGAGACAATATTTTGCCACTGTCTTCTACCGTTTATTACGTAAGCAATTAGCTTTGCTCATTCTGTTGTGAAGCATGATCAGGCAACACTGCACACCTAAATCTACCCTCTGGGTATGCCACATACTACTGTAATGCCCCGAGGAAATCAAAAGGGAGGATTCATCAAACTTTATCATCTTAAAACCATCACCTGCCTTTTGAAAACCAATTTTAAAAGGTTCATAAAGAACACATTTAAAGCGAATTCAGGCCCAGCAATGGTTTACCATCATGGATCGCTCCATAATGTGCAGCTGTGTTGCTGTGTTATTTTGCATTTCCCATGGAGAACAGGTGTATTCACCATGGTGATGTAAGTTTTAATGAATGTCAGCCCAACGTTAATTAAAACAAGAGTGTAACTGCAGACAAACATTCTGGCTTTACTCTCAAGTAGTCTTATCAGTGGGCAGCAGCAGCAGCAACTATGTTTACTGACACCACACAGACAGACACAGAGAGAGATGGAGAGAAAGAGAGAGATAAAGAAAGAGAGAGAGCGATAAAAAAAGAGATAGAAAGAGAGAGAGAACGAGAGATGGGAGAGATGGAAACGGAGCCATCGGTGTTGAGGGTGAGAGAGGGGAGCAAGGGGAAGAGGAGGAAGAGAAGGGTGAGGGAGGGGGGGGGGGGGTGTAGCGTCTATTTTTAGGTCCCGACAGCATGAGAGTGAGGAGTATCTCTCGCCCAGCCAGAGCCCCTCCTCGGCACATGCAACAGACACTCAGGAGAAGAGCACTCCATGTGTCCCGAATACCAATAAGGCACAGGCAGCTGGAGACAGGCTCACATTGCCTGGACTGTCCTGTCCAGAGGACGGCGACAACTGAAGGAGTCTGACTGGACAGAGACACAGAGACGCAGAGACAGGGCAGGACAGGGCAGATGCACACAGACAGGAGAGGGCAGGGCAGATGCACACAGACAGGAGAGGGCAGGGCAGGGCAGGCGCACACACACACACAGGACAGGGCAGGGCAGGGCAGGACAGGGCAGGACAGGACAGATGGACACACACAGGACAGGGCAGGGCAGGACAGGACAGACGCACACACACTGGACAGCGCTCGAGTCACACAGACACGGCTTTAACCCAACGTGCCGCTCCAGTAGACAGACAGAGGATGACCCTCATCAGCCAAACGCATGAAACACTGTGCTGAAACAGTGAAGCTAATGATGCGGCAATAGAAAAACACTGAAGTGTTCTCAAAAAACTGCATGGTAGGGCTTTATCATTGTTAACATCATGCTGATTGGTCCAAAAAAGCAGGTGCGCTCTGCTTTGCACATCCATAGTCCCAACTCGATTCCACACACACCAACTGCGAAGGAGCAGCAAGAAATCTAATCTGAACCGAGGGACAGACACACTCCCATCTCCCCCTGCCCAGGTTTTGTTCAAAGGTACCTTCGTTTTACTCGGTAGAACTCACAAGCTCCCATTAGCTGCCCTTGGCAATGTCCTGTAATACATTATCTGTTCACTGGCTGAATGGAACAGAAGGACACATGCTCTGTTTATAGAGGGATGGGAAAGGTTGTTAGCCACGTCCAGGCACCATCCTGAGGGGACATTACGAGAGACCGGGAAAGGATGGGGAATCTGATTTATATGACATTGTACAAGGCAGTTCAGTAGGACGTAATGCTGTTCCCTTGTACAACCATAGCATACAGGTTGTGTTTCTGAAGCTCTCACTTGTGTGCTTGGTTGACTAGGTTGGTTATCAGTGTCAGGGTGTGATTTACTTCTGTGTGTTTTGGTATAACATACAACCATGCACACACAACACACACCACACACAACACACACCGCACACACTGCACACACCACACACACAACACACACAACACACACCGCACACACAACACACACCACACACACCGCACACACAACACACACCACACACACAATACACACCTCACACACCCCTCCCCAGCCTTGGCTGGTGTGTCGACACCCAGTGGTAATGCTGAAGATAATAAGGTTTGACTGAGTGCTGGTGTAGCTGTCATGGTAAGGCTATCCATCAGTGACCCCAGTATAATGGCAAAGAGCGCAAAATAGCTGCTGTGCTTTTACACTGTCAGAGGAAATGTCACTCCATAATTAGCCTTGAGTTGGAACTGATACAGAATCTCTGGGAGAAAAATAAAAAAATCTGATGTTATTTCTCCAAAGGCAACTATTTCAGGCTCTCGTATGTTATCGTCACGGTAACGGGGAGGACAGGAACAGGAAATGAAAGAGAGGTGGAGACAGCAGAGTGAGGGAACAAAGGGCGAGCAAGAGAGAGAGAGAGAGAGAGAGAGAGAGAGAGAGAGAGAGAGAGAGAGAGAGAGAGAGAGAGAGAGAGAGAGAGAGAGATTCTACTCACACCACATGCTGTAGATGCTTTCATCTCACAGAACAGAATTTGCAGACAAGACATTTCTTTCAAAGGTGATGCTTAAAATGATTTGTACTTTGCTCATGTTTTGTTCAGCTAGAGTTATGTCTGTGGTTATTGGCAAAAAAAAGTCTGACCATTTTGATTCAAGAATCTTACAAAACAAGCTATTTTAAGGAAACTGCATTGTGCACTGTGGCTGGTAGATTTTGACAATTAGCCAAATCATAAACAAGTTTAAGGTTTGATCTACTGTATGTATATTACGGTAATAGTCAAGTTACGTTTTGCTGTTTAACAAGCAAGTGCAATCTTAATGTTTTAGTAAGACAAAATCTTGGTTCATAAGTTTTGACAAAATGTATGCAAATGTATTACACAACATCAAAAAGCACTGAGGATTTCACCACTTGACCAGCTGAGCAATGGTTTAATCACCATGAATGCAACTCTGGTCATTCCATCCAGATGCATTTACAGGAATCTGAACAGGGGTAGTAGCACATTGCCTTCTGATGCATTTGTTTACTTACCGTCGATAATTACTGCTAAATGACTAAATGTAAATGTAAAATGTAAATTACGTAAACTAAAAGAACCGTGATCAATGGAACCACAAGCAAAGGAGAGAGATAAGCTGTGATAATAATGAAGGCCTTGTAAATGAATCTAACCTTGATATTTAGTAAATAGTTCTAATGGGCATACAGTACACTGTATTTGTACTGGTAGTATTAGCATAATCATAGTGATCATTATGGTCTTACCGTGTGTAAAAATAAATATTTGCTTCTCTTCATATTCAATATGGATAATAACAAATATGTATTACTGTAATATGGGGTCTGACAGGCTCAGGCACAAAGAGCCAAAATGGCTGACAGTAGAGAGACGAGTGTTTTTTAAGCTGAACTAATGATGTAAAGCAGTGAGCTGGGTTGCAGGTGACACCAACCTTGCGAGCTGCAACTGTGCTGTATTTAGCAGTGTATCCCACAATGGAGGAGGTTCCGTTTCCAAAAGGATTTTTCAGGAATTAAATTAGTCACTGTCACATTATTTCAGTTGAAATAATTATATTTTTCAAAAGCACGGAATATACAAAGAGGAGGATAGGACGATTGGGATGGCGGTTTGAAGGCGGCTGATGATGAGCATGTTTGTTTAGAGTGTTCGATATGAAGCTATGACTCATGAGTGAATCAACATTTTCTTTAGGAGGAGAAAATACGCTGCTTTGCGGGACCTAAATGACTTCCCTGCTGTGATGTAAAAGCCCAGATTGGAGTGGCCTCTGACTGGCTTCCAGAACTTCAAAGGAGAGAGGAAGGGAGAGAGCGTGTGTGTTGGGGGGGGGGGGCAGAGGAGGGTTGGATGGATAACTGGATGGATGGATGGATGGATGGATGGATGGAGAGATGGATAATTAGATGTATACATGGATGGATAGAAGGATGGATGGAGGGATGGCTGGATAGATAGAAGGATGGATGGGAGGGAGTTGGCAGCAGACAACTCACTATGAGGACAAATAGAGAAATGTAAAAGGTGAGAGGTAAAGGAAACCGACAGACAGACAGACAGGCCGCCAGACAGACCGACAATTCAAAGATAAGGAAAGAAAGACTGCATCCGCAAACAAGAGACATGGACAATGAAAAGTGTGATGTGTCTTCACGTGCATGTCAACAGAGACAGTCAGCAAGCTAGTCTGTTTCCAGCTACAGCTGACCATTGCAGGCCTCATTCTGGAACATCATGAGTCTGTTACTTGGGCTTAGGCTCAAGGTCTGGGTCTAGGATCGAGGAAGGGATAATCTAATAGAAATCCTGTAGGAATTAAAGGCGCAAGATGAGACTTGTAAGAGGCTGAATCAGCTACTATACATTTCCAGCTGCATGTTCACAGTCCCTATATGAGAGTGAGTGTTTAATACTTTACATTCATATCCAATTCAGAGCCAGACAGTGATAGTATGGCCTTCCAAAAAAACAAAAGGGGTCGATCACATGTTTGCCACCACAGCATGCCATAGTGACGGATATGTGGGCTTTCTACTTCCTCCTGATCAAGGATAAGTAAGCTGTGTCTCTAGCTGTCAGGGTGAAATACCTGGAGTATCTTCACAAAGATACGCCGCAATTTGAGTGATGCTTGTGCTTTTCTCTTTTTTACAAGAGGGGTGTGTTTGTTTTTCTACAGTAGCCGTTCCCTCTGGTTGTGTGGTTGGCTGACCAGCATGGCTGCAACACTAAAATGGACTGATCGACCCACTCAATAACTAGCACAGAACCTAAGACAGCACACATCTACAGTATTGACTGAACTAAGAGCGAAAGGTGAACAAGCCTTTGTTGGTTTGAACAACAGAAAAAGTACTTGTGTTACGTGTGTCTACATTTACAGCAATCAGCAAATCAATAATGTCCACTAATAACTTTGCCCTGCGTTGTTGAGGTTTTGGTTTGTTTGTTCCTGAGGGAAAGGCGTACAGAAAATGTTTCAATACTCAAACTGCCACAGTAGGTTAAGAACGCATACTTCACACAGTCTGAAAAAATATTAATGGAATATGGAAATAGGCAAGAGACCTTGTGCGGGTGGAGGTGAATTGTGGGTTATGCTTCATGCAATGAAGGTATTCTTTTGCAACAACATGAGTGCAACCCCTTACATAATATCTTACTAGTGTTCTGTGATATTACCTAAGAGGCATTTTTTGGCTACTGTCATGAAAGATTGATGGCAATATAAGCAGACGCCTCTGTGACTGTATCATTGTTTCTCACACCTCCAAATACGAGCACTCTTACAGAGCCAATAAATACAAAAAACACCAGAGTGTTGACTTTCAAGTCAGCACAGGAGAAAGACACAAATTCATGGGAGGTTAGAAGGAGGACAACCACAGCTATCTGACAGGGAGTCAGATGGCTGAGCGGTGAGGGAGTCGGGCTAGTAATCAGAAGGTTACTGGATCGATTCCCCGCCGCGCCACATGATGTTGTGTCCTTGGGCAAGGCACTTCACCCTACTTGCCTCGGGGGAATGTCCCTGTACTTACTGTAAGTCGCTCTGGATAAGAGCGTCTGCCAAATGACTAAATGTAAAGGAGGATAACCACAGCCAGGCATTGCAGCTTGCATCACAAGACAGAGCCAATGCATGTTCAAAGGAATCAGTCCATAACATCAGGCCACTTTAACAAATGGGGCTGATACCTCGTTCTTAATGCACAGATGGGGGTTTCTGTTCGGAGAGAACGAAAAAATGCTATCTCACAGATTGAGAGAAAGACGAGAAAAAAGCATCAGTAACATGCTTATTCATCTGTATTGATGTGGTTTGTTTCAGGAAGGGTACCTTAGGAAAACAAATCTTTAGTCTTAATCTAAATACCGTGTAAAGATTACCTCAAACTGACAGGGTATTACGACTGTCCACTGATCTACGTTTCTTTACTGTTAATTGACAGCTTTAGTATAATGACTGAGTCTCTAAAATGACTAATTGTTTCCAATATTTGTTTACTTTGTCCAGTTACTAATGTATACATTTGTATTCCACACTACGTTGCTCCCTTTCCTTCTCTCCTATCGTGACAGCTGAGCAGATCCAAGGCCTTAGGATAAAGGAACAAGTGAGCATTAGCAGTTCTAGGAAGGAAGCAGGGTTGTTACATTTACATTTACATTTAGTCATTTAGCAGACGCTCTAATCCAGAGCGACTTACAGTGAGTACAGGGACATTCCCCCCGAGGCAAGTAGGGTGAAGTGCCTTGCCCAAGGACACAACGTCATTTGGGGCGGGGAATCGATCCGGCAACCTTCTGATTACTAGCCCAACTCCCTCACCGCTCAGCCATCTGACTTCCATCCCATGTTACCTGAACTCATGCACAAAGAGCCATATGCATGCACGCATACACTTACAAACACCCACAGACATCAACCCATACACACATCTGAACATTCAGAGGACTACTGTACATACCCCCACACACACACATGCACACACACGTGCACACACACATCCACACACACATCTGAACATTCCGAGGACTAGGAAGACAGTGAGGTTGTGTCTCACTAATGTATCGATGAATGCACACATATCGTATACACACACACATGCTCACACACACACACACCCACGCACATACAAACACCGACGCCTACTGTACTGTACATACCCTCCCCCCCCCCTCACACACACACACACACACCCTGGGCTGTGATTTGGCTCTAAAGGCAGACGTTCTTTTCTCCTGCTGAGGGGCTGCGAGTCCAGATCCTCACCAGGCTGTTTTTGGCCCACATGAAAAATTCAATACTGTCCCTCGCCATATTCGGCCTACATACAATACAGCGTACCACACAGCATTATTCATGTTACTGTACATGTGACCATGCTTAGACGAACACACTCACACACAATGTTGCATGCTTCCATGATGTTTTATATATGAGGGATGGCATGAGTATATGAGTGAGCGAATGCGTTGAGCAAAAGATAAACTGACGTTTGTACTGTTGTACTTGGGTTATCGACTTTTCCTTGTACCATATTGAATACTTCATTGTCGCTGACTTTTACCTATGGGATGATAGTTTGTTTTGACCTTAACACTCACTTGAGATGCTTCAGCAATACAATCTTTAATGTTTCCTCAGAGTAAATCAGGTGTGTGGTATTAATGTTTGTGTACAAGTTGGCTCAGGAAGCACACAGCCCAGTAACCGTAATTAGGTCATCCCCTCTGCACCCAAACATCCATTTTCATTAGAGGTAAACGACAAGACAGAAGGGGGAATAAAGAGGTTTTCCCAGCGGACAAGCTGTAAAATCTCGAGCCGCTGACATCACTGGTGATTCTCACCTGTCAACAAGATTACAAAGCTCACAAAATATATCTCATCGTACACTGTCCATGTAAAGGACTGATGCTTGGAAGCATAACCCCTTGAAAGTGCACATTTACCAAGACCATGAAGAAGATGAGTATCTTTACCACTTAGAAAAATGCAATCTCGTTCAGGGTTACAGAATTCCACCAGGTTGTCTTCATCGGATAACATTAAGGGCAATGGATCACTCAAGCATCCTCCAGTAGACAAGAAGAAAAGTATCATATTCTCGATTAGGTGTTGCCATTTTTCCCTCTGTAATAGTGTCATGGGGATGGCTTAGAAACAAGCAGAAGTCACATGTGGTCAAGAGGCCAAGGACTGCAGAAACACAGGAGGATTCTTCATAGAGAGAGATGAAAGACACATCTGGGATTAGGCTCTGCATTACAGAGCACAGCACAAGAGCCCTTTGGGAAAATAAATAGGTTGCCACATTTGATGGTGGTGAAAAACTAGTTTTTAACCTAAATTAGAACCTAATTGTGAAATAACTGTTTCTGAAGTTTGGAAGAGTGGAATCAAAGTTGAATAGTGTTCAGAATGAAAAATGTGCAGGTATAGATATATAACATGTACATTTAAATACATCACTGGATTACTTTACAAACCATTGATATCACGATCAAAAAAGGGATTTGCAGATCAATAACAGGAGGAAGGAAGGGTGAAACTGAACCCAACAAATCGATAGAAATGCTCTTACACAGGATAAAGCTGTTTCCTTGCTACAGAATCTTTCATGCAGAAAACACTGTTTCATCAAATGAGTGACATCACTTATATCCTTCACCCTGCTAGCTAAAACAAACAAGAAATAACACATTCATTGAAATACCACCCCCATAACTCTTAATGCCCTGCTTTCCATTTCCATTTACGTGTTTAGCAGACGCTTTTATCCAAAGCGACTTCCAAGAGAGAGCTTAACAAAAGTGCATAGGTCACTGATCATAACAACAAGATAGCCCCAAACATTGCGTGTAGCCAAAACATGAAGCATTCATTGTGAAAAGCAAATAAGTCCCAAAGGGAAAAACCATAAGAGCATGTCGTTAAACAAGTTACAACTAAATGACATGAACCTCAAAAGTGCAAGGGTGTATCTGTGGAAAAAGCAAGCAACAAAAATACATTTCACAGTGAGTACAATAATTTTAAGTCAGTTTCAAATAACCAACAAGAGCAACAAGTCTCTCAGTAAGAGTCATCCTGGAGGAAACTAACATCAGGTCCACCAAAGTACTGTTGTACTCCCGGAACAAGTGCGTCTTGAGCCTTTTCTTGAAGGTGGGGAGACAGTCAGTGTCTCTGATGGAGGTGGGGAATTGATTCCGCCATTGGGGGGCCAGGCAGGAGAAGAGCTTGTGTTGGGACTGGGCGCTCTTGAGCGGAGGGACCACCAGACGGTTGTCAGAAGAAGACCGTAGGTGGGGGCTGGGGGTGTAAGGCTGGAGCATAGACTTGATGTAGTCGGGTGCAGTTCCGTTCCAACAGTCAACTTAGAGTACCATTGTCTTATGGTAAAGTAGAATCTTATTTAAGCAGACCATGAAGTAGATATACTAGCTACCAGAAGCTTGCCATGCAAATCTGCATAGATACATTGATGGCTATTCACTCATTGGAGCCTTACTATTATAAAGGACAGGTGAGCAGTGAGATAGCTTCAGTGTTGTACTGCTTACTGTTAAATTGATACAGTGGGAACTGTTAAGATGGGATGAGTACTCAGGGATGTATACACTAATGAAAATCTGGTCAAACTTTACCTTGAGGAGTAATGTTTTCATGATGGTAAAACTTTCATTAAGTCATCCTTATCATGTTAGAAAACCTTTGGTGAAAGGTATTAAATACAGACAAGTGTGGTTCATAAATAGCCCTTTGGTTTTAGATGTCCTTTACATTGACAACTTGAACAAACTCATTCATTTCAAACAGTGACATCTCCAACCCTTTATAAAAAGTATATATTTATGTTTTGTGTTATTATTTTATAATATGATATAAAATAAACCTGTAGAGATGATTTACTTGGTATGACCAATGATTCTTAACATACTAAGATGGAATAAACATTGGACCTACCAAGCCCTTGCATTTCCTGCAATGCTCTGATCATATAGAGATGCATGCAGCTGGCAGAGTACATGTGAGCTGAATTCAAATGCACAGAAGGGTATTAGTCTGTCTATTGTCTACCGGGGTGAGATTTCAGACTGATTGGTAACAAGCTTCTGGGTCTTATTCCCAGGTATACCCCTCATCTTGATCCACCTGAGGCTTTCATTGAAGCACCATTATGAAGCAAAATACAACTTTTAACAATTAAAGCAGATTTAGCTTTCTGCATGAATGATTACAAAACCAACCATTGGCAACATCCTGTTCATTAATTAATATTGTACTTGGCATTTGGCAGTATTCATAACAACAGGAAGTAAACATAATTAATTGCTTCTTTTTTTTTGCCCATTAGCAGAAAAGTGGCATAAAGACAAAAAAAATAATGAGCAGAATCATTTAGCCATGAGTCATAGCTTAGAGTAAACAAAATCCCATATGCACTGTGTTTAAAAAGTACACAAAACAAGCCAACCTAATTTCCTTCCCTGCAGACACATAAATAACTGAGAATGGTCTCCACAGAAACCCATATGTCTCCCTGGAGAGCATGTCTTGAAGTGCAATTCATCCGACAGTCAACGATGAAGAAGAATTGCAACGACAGCATACTGAGGATTTTATACACCTTTTGCTTTTTTTAGATCAGCTGGTAAACACTCCGTCCTAAAATGTGAGATATGACATCCATGGCCAAACGGGCTCATGTATCGCCAACCAGAGACCATTTCCAAGCTTAATTGTGTGTGTTGCTGCATGATCACTTGGATATATGCATCTTACGTGTGTGAGCGTGTGGGTGCTTCACTGTATTAGGTAGCATGTATTGCAATCATACAACAAGCCTGTATGAACATGCATTTGCACTTGTGACTGTGGTAACAACAATGTGCCATGTTCGACAACTCTTGGCTGGCACACGCAGTGCATTGAAACCCAATCCAAATATAAACACCAATCCAACTAAAGGCAAAGCACCACTACATAGATCAAATCTATTTCACTCAAGTTCAATCCTGCGTGTGTCACACACACGCCACCTATAGCATCAGGGCTCTGAATGTCCCTTACCTTTCTGTAGACAATCATGTTGGGCGACTCATCGGTTACTCCATTGGTCCCCTGCCCGACGCTGTTGGTCTGTGCCATTGTCCAGTAGGGATTGCAGCCACAACCTCAGGTGCTGCTGATGGCAGAAAGACAGAAAACACATGATATGTGACATAATAGAAGCGATCTGTATTATTATTATTATGAACCAGGAAACCCCCCCACTTTGGATCGATTGTTGGTGTGTATATTTGCTTGGCATACTGTGTAATCCTGTCAGAGTGCGAATTATACAATGACAATCGGGGGGGGTCAACTTCTTCTCCAGGGCGTGTATCGACCCCCCCCCCAACACGTTATTTTTACCTCTTTTGGGGGGGTCCAAGTCCCCCCCCCCCCCCCTGTAATTCGAACCCTGAATCCTAGGTCACTGTAATGATACGCCTGAACAATATATCTGGTCTACTAGTCACATTACATTAATAAACAGAATGCTTCAGATAGGGTTGAAACTTAACATTTCAAGACATTGAGCATTTTAAGTATTTTAAATCTAGATTTTACGTTTTTCCTGTAGACATTTAATCTTTGAAGCTCACTGTGTTTTATCACACTGTATTTAAAGCTAGTATACCTATATCCACACAAACAGTCATTATCAACTAGTATAAGATCTACACATATGGTCATCTTCATCCTCTTTTGTTCACTGCTACATAATCTAATAACGTGCAGTTGGAAGAGTCCACAGTCCGCTAACACCAGGCAACACTCAGACCTAAGGTTTAGTTGGCAAGAATCCTGGCAATATTGACTACAAGGTCAGCATGCAAGCTTTTAATATAAAATTGCGTTGAAATGAGTAAAACGGAAACATTGAAGATACAGTCGTGAACAAAGACAGGCGTTCAGCAGTTGTGCCTATACTTTCATGGCGGTAGTCTATTCTTGAACATGAAAATACAAGTAGAATGGAAGACGCCGAAAGATGTTTGAGCGCAATGGGTTACCATACGAATACGAAAGATGTTCATCCTGAGACAGTCGACACGACACGCTATTCAAAATGAATTTACGGAACAAATATTTAAACGGCAAAGTCGTGTCACCTCAGCTACTTCGGCATAGCCTATAGCCTACCACTCACTCATACCTCTTCACCAAGACAAAACATTCAGATTTCAGTACCATGGACAGCATCCGCAAAACGCCCCGCACCCGTAATCAATCTGTCAAATCTACCATGCATACAACGTAAATGCGTGAACGAATACTATCAATCCTTGGTAATTTACCTGTAAAACGCACAGCTTGCGAATGGAATTCTCTTCCCTTACAGAACTGGTATGCCGTGCGTGCAGTGTGTCAACTGGTAGACATAGGAATGCAAGGATAATTCATTGGCGATGTGAAGAGGCAGGCATTAGATGCAGACTTGGTAGCCCTCTCCTCTCAAAATGATGCTGAACAGCACGGGCGCGCGTCACCCCAGAGTACGTGAACGTGCATCTATACATGACCAATCATGAGCAAAGAATCCAGCCCAGAAATCATGGAACCGGGAGAGATAATAAGGTGTGCAAGCACTAATTGAAGAGGTTGTAATGGTAAGAATAACCACAATTCAAAGTGATGCCCTGAGCCTGTATTATAAGGAAAACCTAAAGGGTTGACGACAGGTTATAATGCAATGCAATGAGACAACACCATATTTTTGGGATAAAGAGTTATAGATGTGCACCAATATGTTGTCAACGATTTTACATACATCCAGAACTAGCCATGGGAATGCATGTGGCCCATCATGGTTCATTTGGTCCGAACCGGATCATGCAATGTCACACGTTAATTTAATATGAGAGACACAGAGAGAGAGACAGAGAGAGGGAGAGAGAGAGAGAGAGAGAGAGAGAGAGAGAGAGAGAGAGATAAAGAAAGAGAGAGAGAGAGAGAGAGAGAGAGAGAGAGAGAGAGAGAGAGAGAGAGAGAGAGAGAGAGAGAGAGAGAGAGAGAGAGAGAGAGAGAGAGAGAGAGAGAAAGAGAGCGAGCGAGTTCGCCGAATGAATGTGAAACAGTGCCCCCATCTAGTGGCTGAAAAGTTTGCGATGATGGCGCTGCCTCTGTCAGAGAGACAAACATAGAACTCAATCTCCCAGCATGCTTTGAGGGTTTGCTCCGAAGCGGAAACAAAAGAAATCACAAATTTCTCAAAACATTCTAGTAGATAGCTAGTTAGTCAAAAGAGAAGAGGAACAGGTACAGGACCGACAGGTGCGTACGGTAGCTAACATCACGAACATACATCTGGAGGACTGACATGGCTTTAAAAAGAATACAGAAGGTGAGTGTGAGCAACATTTTTATTACGTCGTCATTCTTAGAAACGGTTGGTCACCACCACCATGGCACCGGCATAATTCCACGATAGCATATTGCATTGCTTAAAAGCTAGCTTGCTAGCAAACTGTTATTGTCTTTGCTAGGATTGGGTATCAAGAGACCAAACACCTGTACTACATAGCTAGCTATGGTATTTAACTGGTAAACTCGTCGGGTAGATGGATAATCGCCGATATTACTAGCTTGAGGACTAGTTTCGGTTTAAAAAAGCCTAACGTAGACTAACAATAGCTTAGTCTAGTTAGCCAGCAGCTAAGGTATCTACGCTGCAGTTTGGCTAACACAGCTAGTTAGCAAGCTCGCTAGCCTAGCTCTCTCGAACTAACCATTCTGACATCATTCTAGTCTGTATAGTTAGCTAGCTTTCTGGCTAGATGAAGTCAACATTTACTGGAACCATCACTATAGGGTGTTACAGTTGACAAAAATATTAACTGCTAGCTAGTGTGTGGATAAAGCACCTGACGTTAATTAGGGTGTCTTACGTTGGAACGGCTGTCATTAATTCAAACATAAATAGCCAAATCTTTTGCTAAGTGAAAGGTGCACTAAGTGAAACTATTCTCAAATAAAAACGTATACTAGTCTGAAATGTGTGCTTGCTCTTTTAGTAACTGGCTAACTACATTGTTCTGCTCATACACAATGTTAAATTATAGGAACTACATGATTTGCAAAGGGATCCTCCAGCCCAATGCTCGGCTGGGCCAGTTGGAGAGGACTGTAAGTCAGTTAAACCTAAAATACCTTCACGTGAATCTTTTTGGCACACACTCACAATCAATCATGATGGAGGTTATTGTTATCAGTAATATGATATGGTTCATGGGTCATGTGAAGCCTTTCTTTATTCATTTGTAGTGTTTCACTGGCAAGCCACCATCATGGGACCGGTAAGTCCTTTTCTAGATTCTCTTCCTGGATATTTCTGGATATTCAGTATACAATGGTGTTATTATGTTGACTGACGGGCCTTCTAATCATTGTGGAGACGATAGACTCATCTCCATTTTTCTCAGTATTATAACCCATGTCCTTTAGCATCACTACGTAGCACTTGTGTCCAATCCATCGTTTAATGAGGAATGATTTAGGGTATCTGACGGTGGAACATTGTATTATAAGCCATTATTACTTCTGTAACTATATACAATGAGAAGAAAATTTGACTGTGTTTTATAAGGTTAGATGTGAAACAAGGATGACAGGATTGATTTGAAACTGAATGAGTTGCAATCATTGAAAATAAATGTGTTCTTCAAACGCTGTAAAGTTTGGCCTGTGCTCTCTCCATCAGACTGACAGCCCATTTCAGGGTGGAGTGTTCTTCCTCACCATTCACTTCCCTACAGACTATCCCTTCAAACCACCAAAGGTGACTAACGTCTGATGGACTGTTATGACATATGGCTGCGTTTGTTTCCCATACATGCCTTTGTTGTTTATTCCGCACCACTTGTTCACTTCATTCAAACCAGAGTAATCGTATGCCAACAAAATTCCAACGTGAGTGTATGTTTGTGAACGAGTGAGCAGAGGATGAAGAATTCAAACACGAATCTTGTCTGAATGGTCACAAATCACGTCAAGCCCTGAATGTCATTCTCTGTGATTTGTGTCGTCTCCATAGGTAGCCTTCACAACAAAAATATATCACCCTAACATCAACAGTAATGGGAGCATCTGTCTGGACATCTTGAGGTCACAGTGGTCGCCAGCCCTTACAGTATCAAAAGGTAACAGACATGTTGTCATGTTGATAAATCATGACACTTAATGCTACTTCTGACATTCCTAAAAAAATCCTAAATCATTCATATACATCTCCCCTTTCTCTTAGTTTTATTGTCCATATGCTCCTTGCTATGTGACCCAAACCCAGATGACCCCCTAGTCCCAGACATAGCACACATCTACAAGTTGGACAAAACTAAGTGAGTCTGAATATATGTATTATTCCTGCTTGCATCAATACAGGGAATTTACTCAACCAATGGCTTGACATTACAGCTTACACTCATTGTTAACATTTAGACTGTTTGTTTTCAACAGGTACAACAGACTAGCCAGAGAATGGACACAAAAGTATGCAATGTAAAGGACTAAGATTTTGGCTGAGAAAAAGGTTGTGGCAAATGGATTTGCTGGACAACTGACCACAAAGTACTGTTGAAACGCCGAATCAACACTGGCTAAAGAAGAAGTGTTTGATAAAGAAAGAAAAAAACTAAAACACTTTCTCTTCCCTAATTAACTGATTTTACGCTTTGAAGTCACATTTTCCATTTTCTTTTGAAAATTCCATAGTTTTTATAAGTTATTATTCTTTTGTTGCTAACATGGCTTGTAAAGATTAAAAGCCAATTATGGTTTCTTTTTTTTCTCCATCTTTTAGGTACAGTTTTCTTTTTTTCTTTTAGAGATTTTTATTGTATAGTATAAAGCTATACAAAATCTATTTTTTATCATTTTGCATTAAAAAGTGAAACGAGGTATTTTGTGCTGGTCATTATTGTGAATATTTAACATAAGAATTAATCTAATCTAATGTTTGTCTATTTAATTATCTAATCATAATCTGTGTTTATTTTCTGCTGTATATTGGACAGTGTAAACTTTGTGAAATTGTTCATACATGATACACGTAGAATGACGCCTATATATTCAGTATGGAGCGTCAGACGCATCACCCAGTGGTTTAAATTGACTTAATTCATTTAACCACTAGGTGGGAGTATTTACCTGCACTGACAACGTCCTAGAAATACTTAATACTTAGTCTTTTGATGCCTCCATTATTTTGTATATTGCGTTATTTGGTGATTACTACATCTTGCTATAATGTTAAATCGTGTCAAATGATATTCATTATCAGCAGCCTCGCTTAAAATGTTTATTTTCGTCAAGACACGGTCTTTCAGGAACGCGTCATGGTGGTGCTGATGAAATAATACTTTTTACCGTTGGATATTAACTACCCCTCTTACATACTCAAATTATAGTCTGTGGTTTTATACTATCCAGTTTAAACATACCTGGAACAGTTGCTATTTGTGAACTTTCTTTCACTAGCCCAGTAACATTTCCTTGATCTTAGCCACGTAAACTAGGGCAGGATGCTCCTAGGTCAGACCAAGTTATTCATCACATATCTACTAACAACCACCGAGGGTTTATCCAGGTCTTCCGTTTACACTTTAAGAATAACACAGGATAGCCCATCTTGCGTCTAAAAGTTTGAAGTTTTATGGTCTACTTTTGGGCTACGCCAGAGTTGTGTTTTTATATTGTAACGATGGCGCTAGGGGTCTATATTGGAGTGGATGCGTAATAATCGGACGCAGAGAAGAAGACCTTTTTATCCTGTGTCCCATACACCGCTCGACTACAGGTTTTATTACTACACCACCACTCACATGTGAATGCCAACAACAAGTCATTAACTCACATACAATTCACAGTTATGGCAACAACGATAACTTATAGTTACTAATATCCATACATCATCCACTGACAAACCTAATTGACAGAACAACAACACTCAACTCAAACATGCATACAACATTAACCAAACATGAAACAAGTATGTGAATTGCGCCACCCACAATCCTTTGCGCCAACAGCGCGAGTTAACACGCGACCAATCCGTGGGTCGCTACATAGCCCCCACCTGAGGGGTCAGTCGTCCCCGACAACCCCATCACCCAACAGGTAGTCTCTTAAGTGTCCTGGCCGTAACCGCCGCCGAGTTGGCCTCCTGGGACTGGTAGAAGGTGCCATAGGGGGGGGGTTACATTGTCCAGTGGGAATGGTGCCGCTGGTGTCGTTCTCTGCTCCACCCGTCTCTGGAGCAAGCGGGCGATATGGTGATAGTCTGTCCTGGTGCAGCACCACCACACGCCCCCGACCAGGCATGCGCACCCGATACACCACCTCAGAAACCCGTTCCATAACCTCACTGGGCCCCTGCCAGTGACTGCATAGCTTGGGTGACACCCCCTTCTTACGAGTAGGGCAATACACCCAGACCTTGTCACTGGGCTTGAAGGTCAGCTTCCGACACCGGGTGTCGTAGGCTCTTTTCTGCCGTACCCCAGAGTTAGCCTGGGCCTGACGAGCGTACTCATGGACTACTTGGAGGCGATCTATCAACCTCCGGTAGTAATCCATCTCCTTTCCTCCAGCAATCTCCGGCTCGGGCGGGGTCCCGAAAACCAAGTCCACCGGTGTCCGTAATTCCCGCCCAAACATGAGGGCAGCTGGTGTGCACTGGCTGGACTCTTGGACGGCCGTCCGGTACGACCACAGGACCAGGGGCAGGTGGCGATCCCAGTCCCGCTGATGTTGGCTGGTCAGGATGGCGAGCTGGGTAGCCAGGGTGCGGTTGAACCGCTCCACCAGCCCATCGCTCTGAGGGTGGAGAGGTGTCGTCCTCGTCTTGGATACTCCCAGCCGTCGGCAGACCTCGCTAAAGACCTGGGACTCGAAGTTCCGCCCCTGGTCACTATGGAGTTCCGCAGGGACCCCGAAGCGGGCAAACATCTCCTCTACCAGCCTTTCCGCAGTTGTGGTGGCACTCTGATCCGGCACCGCGTATGCCTCCGGCCATTTGGTGAAATAATCCATGGCCACGAGGACGTAGCGGTTGCCGGAATCAGTCGCTGGAAAGGGCCCAAGTATGTCCACCGCTACTCGCTCCATCGGAGCCCCCACCAGGTACTGCTGCAATGGGGCATGGGAGCGCTGCGTTGGCCCTTTCTTAGCAGTGCAAAGGTCACAGCAGTGCACATACAGCTCCACGTCCCGTCGACAACCTGGCCAATAGAATCGGCCCCTGAGGCGGCGGAGGGTCTTGGCGATGCCGTAGTGCCCCGCCCCCACCGAGCCATGGACGGTCTGAAGGACCTGTTGGCGGAGTTCACGGGGTACCAGCAGCTGTAGGAGGTCGCTTCCCCGGCCAGGAGCTTTCCACCTCCGGTGCACCAGCCCGTCATGGAGCTCCAAGTTGCCCCACTGTGATTGGTAAGCCTTAACCTCCGGTCCGTGGGCAGACACTTCTGTCCATTCGGGACGCCGCCCCGTCGCCAGCCAGTTGATTACCACCGCCAAGGTTGCATCGGCCTCCTGGCATTGTTGCAGCTGAGCGGAGGTCCATGGAGAACTCCCCTCGCAGTCAGCTGTCTGAATGGCTGCCACCGTCAGTGGTTGGTCCCGCTCCTCTTGTCGTTGGCAATACCGACATTCCAAGACTGCACAGGGGCGGCGGGAGAGGGCATCAGCATTAGCATGCAACCGCCCTGGTCGATGCTGGATCTCGAAGTCATACTCCTGTAGGGCCTCCAGCCAGCGAGCCACCTGGCCCTCCGGGTTCTTAAAGTTCAACAGCCAGGTAAGGGAAGCATGATCGGTGCGCACAAGGAAATGGCTGCCATGCAGGTACGGCCGGAATTGTCGCAGTGCCAGGACCACTGCCAGCAGCTCACGCCGGGTCACACAGTAGTTCCTTTCAGCTCGGTTCAGAGTGCGGCTAAAGTAGGCTACTGCGCGCTCCACCCCTCCAACACTCTGGGACAGTACGGCGCCAACTCCCACGTTGCTGGCATCAGTGTCCACGATGAAGGGCTGTTCCGCATCTGGGTAGGCCAAAATGGGAGCCTCGGTAAGGTCAGTTTTTAGCTGGGTGAAGGCTCCGGCACACACGTCGTCCCAGTCAAAGGGCTGTCCCTTGTCAGTCAGTCGATGGAGGGGTTTGGCAATCGTGGCGAAGCCCCGGACGAAACACCGGTAATAGGACGCCAGGCCCAAGAAGCTCCGCAGTTCGGTGACGTTGGCAGGGGGTGGCCAATTCTGGACTGCGGCCACCTTAGCGGGGTCGGTAGCTACCCCGTGCGCGCTGACCACATGGCCCAAGAACTGCGTTTCTCTTGTCAGCAGGCGACACTTGGCAGGGTTCAACCGCAACCCAGCCTGACGAATGGCTTCAAAGACCTCTTGCAGGTTACCCAGGGCTCGGTCAAAGTCGCTGGCATGCACCAGCAGGTCATCCAGGTATACCACACAACGACTCCGTGGTATTTCAGCCAGTACCCTCTCCATCAGCCGTTCGAACGTCGCTGGTGCATTACAGAGTCCAAACGGCATAACACGAAACTGCCACAGTCCCTGTCCAATGGTAAAGGCAGTCTTTGGTCGTGCGTCAGGGGCCAACTCCACCTGCCAGTAGCCACTACGCAGATCAAGGGAACTGAACCAGCTGGAGCCTGTGATATGGTCGAGGGCGTCATCTATGCGAGGGAGGGGGTAAGAGTCCTTCTTGGTCACCGCGTTGAGACGTCGATAGTCCACGCAGAACCGCCAGCTGTCATTCTTTTTTCGAACCAGGACAGCTGGTGCGGCCCACGGACTGTCAGAGGGCTCAATTACCCCAGCAGCAGCCATCTCCCTAACTTTGTCTTCTGCCACCTGTCGCTTGCCGAGGGCCAGCCGGTGAGGCCGCAGGCGGATGGGTTGGGCGGTACCGGTGTCAATGGAATGCTGAACCAACCCCGTCCGCCTACAGTCCTCATCCTTTGCTGCAAAGATATCTGCATAGTCCTCTAGGAGGTGCCTCAACTGGCCGCACTGCTGTTGGTCAAGGCCATCACTGCTGCGGCGGCAGAGTTCCCTCACCGCCTCAGACGTCTCCGCCGATGTATGGTTGGTAGGCTGACCTGGCATGGAGTCGCTGGTGGCAGCTGTTTGGCAGCTGGCTTGCTGGTCTCTGACCTTTGTGTTCTTGTCCTGGCCGGCCTGGAGCGCCACAGTCTCCCCACCAAGGGTGATGGCTGCCCTCAGGACATCAACATAGGCACCCCAACGGGACAACAGGTCCAGGCCGATAATGCACGAGTCCTGAATATTGGCAAGCCAGAACTCGTGCTCCGCCTCCTGGTTCCCAGCCTGGATCCGCAGATGCTTCTTCCCCTTTGTAGCAGCCTTCTCCCCTGTCACCGTCACCAGGTTCGTGTCTGACTTTGCCCATGCGCCGGAGAGCGTCCCCATGGTTCCTGGAAGGACGCCAGGACGCACCAGTGAGACGGTAGACCCCGTGTCTACTAGAGCTTGGCAGGGTTGGCCATCAAGCCAGCAGTCCAAATACAGTCCCTTAGTGTTGCCTACACGACCAATCAACAGTTCTTGGCTTAAGGGAGGGGCCAACGATTGGGGTGGCGGGCCCCTCACTGCGCCACCCCCCCGTCGTTTCCCGTCTGCTGTGGTGCTCTGGAGACTGGTGCTGGTGCTGGGCAGTCACGGGCAATGTGACCAGGTTCGTCACAACGATAGCACCGAAGAGTGGATCGAGGTCGACGGTTCCCAGCTGGGGCTGGCCGCCGCTGAAACTGCACCTGACAAACTGGCTCGGCCTCCTCACCCTCACAGTCGATGGCCCGGACGTGTGGAAGGGACAGCCGTGGGGCAGCCTGAGTGCAGAGCACCGCCTCTGCCCGTACCGCTTCTTGAAGAGCCCCCTCCAGGGTTCTGGGCATGGTGAGACGCACATGCTGGCGTAGCTGCTCTGGCATAAGCCCCTTGAGGAATGCATGGAGAGCCAGCTCCCCTCTTGCAGCGGCGTCGAACATTGGATAGCCATGGCGGGCGTAGAGCTGGATATCTGCGGCGAAAGCGCCCAAACTCCCTCCCGGCGGCGACAGCTGGCTAGCCTGTCCCTACTCTGGTCAGGGAATGGTGGCTGCCCGAACCGCCTCTCCAAGGCCCCGGTCAAGGTCTCCAGGTTCCGCTGTTCTCCCGGGGTCAGATCCAGGAGCACCTGCAGCGCATTTCCCTCCAGCGCCAGGGCAAGATGAGTGGCGGCTTCCTCGCTGCTCCAACCACCATGCCACACTGCCAACTGGAACTGGGCAAGATATGGCTCCAGGAGCGTCTCTCCATTGAACTTGGGCACCTTCGCTGGTGTTCTTGGCATGGCAGTGGAACGGGGCAGGATGGCCCCAACATCCACCTGTGGGGACGCCCCAGGTAGGTCAGGTTGGATGTCCACAGCTATGGCTGTGTGTTCTGTGGTTCCACTCCCGGCCTCTAGGGGGCGACAAGGCCGTGGCACACTGGACCCATCAGCGTGGGACGACGTTCTTGCCCTGGAACGCTCTATCTTCAGCCTACGTTTCTCCAGGTGTAGCTGAGTCCTCTTAATGGTCTCTTCAAGATCTGCGATTTCTTCCTCCATCCTGCGTGGTTGCGCCATCCCACTTCTGACACCAATGTAACGATGGCGCTAGGGGTCTATATTGGAGTGGATGCGTAATAATCGGACGCAGAGAAGAAGACCTTTTTATCCTGTGTCCCATTCACCGCTCGACTACAGGTTTTATTACTACACCACCACTCACATGTGAATTCCAACAACAACTCATTAACTCACATACAATTCACAGTTATGGCAACAACGATAACTTATAGTTACTAATATCCATACATCATCCACTGACAAACCTAATTGACAGAACAACAACACTCAACTCAAACATGCATACAACATTAACCAAACATGAAACAAGTATGTGAATTGCGCCACCCACAATCCTTTGCGCCAACAGCGCGAGTTAACACGCGACCAATCCGTGGGTCGCTACAATATGTTCAGTGCGTATTTATAACACTAATAGCTTTTATTAATTTCTGCCTAAACTATCTGGTGTTAACGGATTAGGCATAGTAGAGACAGCTTGCCACCAACCCGCATACAGCTCGTGATCGTAGGTATGTCACATTTTGCATAGGCTCATTTTTACGAGGGGGACTAAAACGACTTCGTAGAAAGTACAGTCGGCTACTAGGAGAGATTCCAGATGTTGGGTAAAACTTGCTTTGGGAGGAGTCCCATATTTAGATCTTTGTGTAGGCTTGGCCTATGACACGTGACAGATTTCCCAAGTAGTTCTTGCACAGGGCATCAATTTGAGCGCTCAAGGGTCAGCAAATAGAAGTAGCACCCAATCACACCAGTTTATTTTTTAGTGGTGCTGATACGCGCGAGAGGGATTCAGTGAAGTCGCACTGCGCAACGATGAAGGACAACATTTCAAACTGAGTGAAAGGATAAAGTTTGGAAACAGCTTTACAACTTTACTGTTTAGTGTAGCTTTAAAATTACTTCGAAACGCAGTGGTCATTGGAAACGTTGCTGTGCAGCGCAATGGCTGCCCAGTGCGATTCTTTGAGCGGATACTTGCACCAGTCGGACCAGGGCTCGAACAGCGAGCGCAGTGACTCCCCAATCCCCGGATCCGAAGATGACTTGAGCGGACCCCATGTCTTACCAGACCCAGAGTGGACGGAGGAAAGATTTCGAGTTGACCGCAAGAAACTGGAAGTCATGCTACTAGGTAAAGTATAGGCCTGTTGATTTTTGTAAACCGTGGTGCTACTTTTGGAAGAATATGAGGGAAATGTCTCCCAAGTTTCCAGTAAGCTAATTATGTTAGCGAATGTTCTGTTTTCCTAGGCCTTCCAAGTTTTTCATTTTGTGACTTTCAAGGAGATTAAACGGAAAAAGGTTCTATGACTCTACATAGCCTAGTTTAAGATTTTCATTTTTGTTGAGCCTGAAAGCATTTTAATAATCAAACTAAATAAATTGCGCAACTTCATTTTCAGCTTTGAAGTTTCCCAATTAGGCATCAAATTGTCAAGGCCAACCTTGCTGTTATGACATGCTCGTTTCGACTAGGGAAGGCAGATTGGTTTTGCGTTAGTGTCACAACTCGACCAATGGGAGTCGCTACGCAGCAGCAATGAGTTCAATTAGCCTAATCTTTGTAAATCCGGACCAAATGGAAATTCCAATTTTTGTGTTACGTTAACATATCCATAACTAATGATGCTGACCTACAACCAACTGTCCAACTTCTAGTTAAAGAAGTGGGCTACCAACCACTCACGGTGTGGTTTGTGTGAGTTGTCCTTAAACCCTATGTGCTAAAATACAATTTTATTATTAAACTTCAGCATAACTCCACTCTTTTTCAAAAAAACTCAACTGGTTACTATTAAAGCTTTGACGTTGTTTATACAAATGGTTATTAATAGCTTAACTCTATTGGACAATTTACAGTTGAATGGGGTGATTTCAGGATGTTTGAGTGGCAATTTTCCAATGATTCCATTTGAATAGGGTCATAATTCTTTCTCTCCAAAACACATCATGTTCGTGCAACTGAATGGACGTTGGAAGCTTCTTTATCCATCTCACAACAGCTAGTCAATGTCTACATGGAAATTAAATCAAAAGTAAAAACAAGAAGTATTAGTTGGCTCAAGTTCAGTAAATTATATCTGTACAGCTAATTGTTTTACTGTCTCACGATTAAGTACTGAATGCACCTGCAATGACTCAGTCAAAATACTATCCAGGCTTTCACTGTGTTGTGAGTGTGTACTTATTTTTTGTACTTTGGAAAGTTTGTTGTGGATTAGTCCTCTTCAGAAACAAACACGTATTCACACCCAGCCTCTCTCAGCCTCCTCTGATGGCGCTTCATAGCTGCAGCTCTGTGCATTCCTCAAAGCTCCATGTCATTCCTGCCTTTTCCAGGAAAACAACTTAACCAGAGGCCGGCCCTAAACCATGGTTCCCATTCGGACACAGTGTGCCACGTCTGTGTGTGTGTGTGTGTGGGTGTGTGTTCGCAGATGTGTTATTGTGAGTAAGAAGGTGACATATTTCCCTCTGCAATGTGTTCGTGTTGTCCAAACTAAATAGAAGCATAGCCTTAAGATTTACATGCAAGGGTAAGTGTGTGGTTTTCTTTGGTCTTGGGGTTTCATCATGGGAGGTGGAAGATATTTCTCATGGTTCATGCTGCAGTGGGTGCATGGAGAACACACTGTTTCCCTGCCTCCGTCATCTGTCTCCTCTGGTCAGCTGGAGTTTCAGGTAGAGTGAACATACGCCGTCAGCCGTGTAACAGCTCTGCTCTCCCTCTTATTGTGTGAGGAAGGGTGTTCCCTATCTCATGAGACCTTTTTTGGGAAGAAATCCTTCCAAATCCTTTCTTTGAGTAGAAAGAGGAGTTTGTTGTTTTAGCCTTTTTGTGACTAATTTGAACCCATGTCTTGTCTGTGTATTCGGAACCAATGAGTATCTTTGTTCAAATCGGTGTGTTCTGATTGGTGGCAGTGTGTTACCGTCATTGCTGTAACATCTGGCTGTTTTCATTGGAGGAAAGAAAACAGACTTTTTGACGCTGTGTCCTGAAGGGTTTCCTAGGCATAGTTAGGCCCATAATGAAACCATTGTGTGGAAGCGTCAGTTTATTTTGACACTTTTTCATGATCTGTGATGGTATCTCCCGACCTTGCTCTCTTTGATGCTCCTGTAACATCTGTTGCTAAGCGCCAGAAGCTGTGAAATACCCCCTCAATGTCAGACAATATCTCACACACCACTGCTAACTTGTGCATGTGGACAGGTATTTAAGCATTGATTATGGAGAAAGGACATTGTTTACTGGGATACATTCATGTGGATGCATCTCATCTGCAAAGAAAAAAGTATCACAGTCAAACAATGTTCCAGTTCTGCCTGTTATTGTCATTAGTTTAGTGTCTGTTCCTCTCAGTAGTCTGGATCAGGTGAAACAATGAACACACAAGTCTTTGACCAGCCTTAACATTTGTTCACATATGGATCACACTCCTTGGCCGTACATGCCAGAAGAATTGTGTGATGGATGTAAAAGGGCTGTTTTTACAATTCGCAGAGTAATCTTATGCCATGTAGCAAAGTGATCTGTGAGTGGAAGTGATGGTTGGGGGGAATAACAGCTTTGATGTACAGGCTTCTGACTGGAGTGGCTCTGTCCTGTCTCTTCCTGTGTCTCCATCCCAGAGCCAGGTGGAAGAGAGGGAGTGAGAGGCTGGAGGAGAGATGCAGTAGCTTCTCAGGAGCCATGTTAACACTAACAGAAACATCTCGACTACAGTGCATCACTTCAGAATAAGGGCGCGCTTGCATTCACCGACACATGCGTTCACACACACACACACACACACACACTCATTACTACTCATTATTTACATGTGCATTCCTCCCCTCCCCCAGTCTGGCAAAGTTGGCTTCCTAAGAAATATGGAAATAATTAGCTGATTAGAAACACTTGATCCAAGAATCCCAAGGTTGGCAGGTATGCAAGGTTCCAGGGTTTAAACCGTGAAGTGTTTGTATGGTGAGCACAACTCGACAGCTCTTTGCTGTTGCTGGGACCGTACACCAAGTCTATTTTAAGTTGGCAGATCTTGGTATGGTTTGGAAAGTCTTTAAGCTAATTGTTCTCGGTACAATGAAACTACCTTTTTAAGACTTGTTAACGATTGAGTAAAGTCATTGAGGCGAGGGTGGGAAACGTTCTCCTACTGTTCGTTCTATACGAAATAATTGAGAGTTTATATGGTGCAAGCTTGCATGTGTTGTTCCTACTGCTCCCATCACGCCAAATAGATGCAATATATTTGGGCTAAATTGTGATTCAGCAGGGTTCACTGGGGGTCACAATTTTCCTTGCTAACCATGTTAAACATGCATCTCTGCAGGCTCCTGGAGCGTGGTACTGACAAACAAACCTTGCTGCTTGTAGATTAACTACAACAGCCCCCATTAAATGAATACTTTCCCTGCTTTAACCTAATTCGTTTTGCTTCCCTTCAAAAACCACAGACTATTACTGAGTGGCTGTGTGTTGGCCCTGGTCAGTAGGATCTCTTCGATTAGCAACCAATATTTACATTTTGTTGATGCTCTTTCTGGTTTTATGCTAGGGCCTTTGCTATAGATGTACCATACATTGTGTGCATAGAGTACTTTGTATCTAACAGGAAGGAGAAGTTGGAGTAGGAATCGAGATGTTTGCGCTTGAGTCAAGAGTTTGTGCGAGGGCCTCATCCTCCTCTTTCTTCTCTTCCTCCTCTCCTCTCCTCTTTCTCCTGGGTGCTGAGTAAGATCTTCAGACAGGAAGTGAGTGTCGTTTGGGGAATGTGCTTCAGGCACGCTCTCCTCTGCTGCAGCTGAACACTGGCCTGTTGTTCCAGCCCTCGTGTTCCCTCTGCTCCAGCTACAGGCTTTCACTGTCACATCTCGCAAGTCACACACTGGTATAACATTTACAGTAGCCTTCATTTAGGCCCGAGGACAGATTACCAGGAGAAATCATCGTTGTGTTTGGTGTGCACAAACAACCAACAAAAAGCGCTCAATGGCAGTGCTCGATGAAAATTAAACTCATCTTCCAATCATATTGAAAGTCAGCTGTTGCTTGGATCATCGCCTGTGTTTGAAGTTTCAAATCGGTGAAACAGGCTGATGCAATTAAACAGTTATATTCGACTCTGCTTACGCGTTGAATTCCTTCATCCCAAGCATGATGAAGCTTTCAGGAGCTCTAATATAATTGAGCTCCAGTCTGTGGAAAAACCTGCCTTTCATTACTCAAGAAAATATAACCCGGAATCGTATTTCAACAGTCCACTGCAGCTTGAGTCGGACCCATTTCTGTTTCTGGACCGAAATGAATACCTGTTTTTCTACTTCACTCCATGCTTGTTTTTTTTTTTCTTCAGCTTTCAAAGTGCAGATTTACATTCTGTCTGGTTTGCGGTTGCTATTTTAGAAACATTTTAAGGGTGCCCCCCTTTAACTCTCTCTTACACTCTGTCTCTCTCTCTCTCTCTCTCTCTCTCTCTCTCTCTCTCTCTCTCTCTCTCTCTCTCTCACACACTCTCTCTCTCTCTCACACTCTCTTACACACTCTCTCTCACACACTCTCTCACACACTCTCTCTCACACACTCTCTCTCACCACCACCACACCCCCCAGGAGCTTTGAGTGTTTATCTTTGGAAGACTTCTGGTTTTTGGTTTGTTGTTCTCTTTCTTCATTCAACATTCGGGACAATCTGTGTCTTCTACTCTGGGCCTGATTGGAGAGAGGACCTTTTATGAGAGGACCTTTGGAGATGGTCCTGGCCACTTTTGAAGTACTATGCCCGGAATGAAGGAAGAAGGAAACGTGATCTTATTTGGTTTGGTTCAAACGATGGGAATTCAAAAGCCACCGTAATTGAATTACTTCATTTCCCATGAGCGCTTATCTTTGTTGATTGGATGTGTCGTAAAAGCCTTAAGTAATCCAGGAATGAATTCCTACACTTGGATTTTAATTTCAGAGTGATTTTTTATGCATTTTGATAGCCTAGATAAAAATATAAATAACATTCAAAATGGCTGCCCTTCTGTGTGACTAAGGAACGTAAGTAATAACTAGTGAGTAATGTGCCAGTGATAGTTACAGGACAACATTTATTCTCTTCAAAGAGACTAACTCCCTATACTCCTTTGTCAGTGGGGGGTCTGTCAAAGATACCAGGTACCAGGGGTGGATCCAGGGGTGGATCCAGGGGTGGATCCAGGGGTGGATCCAGGGGTGGATCCAGGGGTGGATCCAGGGGTGGATCCAGGGGTGGATCCAGGGGTGGATCCGGTCTGCAATTTCACTCTTTATCTACACGAAGGTGGGGGTAGGGGGTGGGGGGCATGACAGATATGCTGATATGCCAGAGCAGACCAGGGTCAATTACTACTTGAAAAATATCCTGCCAAATACTTCAGTGTGTTTTTATTTGCAATGAACATCTTTGGATCCATCATTAGTCAAATATTACAAAAATAAAATTCCCCAAACCATTTCAAAATTATTTAAAAATATTTTATCCATGTAAGTGAACTGTCTGTACCAGAGAAAGCTGGCTTGATTAGCTTTGCTAATTCCAGACTCATTCTCTGATCTTCACTTTAATATTCACCTATGTATATTATTTGAATGTTAGGGGGTTTACTATATTTTAATCTATGGTCTTTGTACTTATGTTATGTTATGCCAGGTTGCTTTGTGTTGTCATGTCCTAAGAATTTCATTTCCCAGTCTGACCTTGTTCTGTGCATCTGACAATAAAAGACTTGAACTTGAAGATATGCTTAGAAAGTGTGTTTTTTTGGATGAGGTTTTACTTACCAAGTCCTCATAGTTGTAAACATCTTTAGCTGTCTGATTTGTTCCTAGAGTATCTGTTTATATATGGCATGTCCCACGATGTGGTGTTTATGAGCTAGCAAGGTCATTAAACTCAGGTCAAATCAGGTCATTTTCTATAACTCTTAATCTAGTGACCTTTGGTGTCTGTTCTGTGTAGTTTCTAAAATGACATTCTGTCTACTGATCTGCAGCATGTACTGTGGTACAGATCCAGCTGTTTATTTACCAACCTAATAAACCGGTTGCCTGGCAACTGCAAGAAAGAAGCCATTTTGGGATAGAGAACAACTTCTAGAGAGTGATGAAAGGATACAGGTTGTTTAAACTACAGCATTTGTTGTGTCATTGATCCTTTGCAACACTGATAAATACAACCATTTCCTATGGCAAGGTAGTGGGAATAACCAGTAACCTTTACTGAAGAAACCAGTCAAGGAGGTGGTTGGATTCTGCTGTACCTTTTAACATAAGGACAGTTTTTGTTGACCAATTGTCTATTTCAGAGGATTAGCTGGTATTGTATGACCTCACAAAGAGATTGACATAAGTGGTAAAGTGACGAGCTAGTGCTTCTCAGGAGATGGAGTGTTGTGACTGGGTGTCAGTGTGTGTGTAATGGTGTGCCAGGGCTCTCTACAAAGAGAACAGAATTCACCCTACTTCTGTTTTTGTTTTACTCCCATACCCAGACCCTGGTGCTAGCAGGCCCATCTGCTGAAAGGTGATACCCACAGAGCATATCTTTGATCCTACTTATTGGACTTGATTGATAGGAACAGGCGTGTCATCGAAAAAGCAGTGTTTTCCTGGCAGAAACCGAGTGTTGAATGTGTTCTTTTGTTTGCGGCCCAGACGAGCCTTCCCACTCATCAGAGCAGCTCTGCACTGCATCTCACTCAGCTCTCAAGCCTTTGATGTCGCTAGTCATAACATCTGAGAGTGATCGATGGTCTAGTTGGGATGCATGGATCTGAGGGTTGGATTTGCAGAGTTGTAAATGTTAGTGTTGACAGCGTAGATATAGATGTGTCATGTACAATGTAGCAGGTTTTGAGTCCTGAGTCATTTGTCAGTAATTTAGTGGTGTTCTCGCTGTGGATCCCAAGATTATGCTGGGTGTAGAGTAGTGATGGCGAGGATCACACCTCTCAAGGATACCTGGGATTTGTAGTTCTTTCAGACATGAACTCAGGAACCTACTTTGCTGAGCCGGCTGAAGGACTTAGCCAGCTAACTTTCACACATGCGGTAAAAGTTTGGATTTAAATGTTGGAAAACCTGTCGATTTTGAACAGAAGCAGAGTAAAGAAATAGACCCAGCTGCCCCAGCATTTGGCAGTTGGTCCTCAGTGTGAATGTGCTGACAGTGATTCCTGTCTCTGAGGCGATGGTTCTTGGCAGGTCATTTCTCATAAAAACTAATTTATAAAGTATAATAGTACAATAGACTCTTTCTTTCTCGGTAATCATTTGTTTCAGAATCCTTCTTGTGTAAACATGGCAATCATTTTTGTATATTTTGCTTCAGTTGTACAATTTTTATATTCTGTATCTTCTCACTCTATTCATCAAACTTCCCCTCGCTCTGTCTCCCAAACCTTCTTCCCCTTAATGCACTCATCTCCTATGATCTATTCTCCAGCCTCTTAGTATCGGTCATGATGACTTCTCTGTGAGGATTTGATGCCAAGCACAGTAGTTCCCAGATTTATCATTGGCTCTACCTCAGTTTGCATTCTCCAGAGACTATGGATCTGCATCCAAGGCAAATACTTTGATTACTACTTGAATGACTGAGTTTCTTTCAAATTGTCAAAGGGGTTCAACAATGGAGACATCTCCTTAGGACAGAAAAATTGAAATGAGGCCACTTGACCTCGCGAGGTTGCTGGATTCACGAGATCTGGCGCATCAGGTACATCTAAAAGGTTTGATGCCAGTTACCTGATATTTTTGTGTACTTGATGTGAATGTTTTTACAAGACTTGGTTGGAGGTGAGCTGAACACTACAAACGAAGGATGCGATCAACAAAATAACTCTTTCAGGCAAGATTCAATACCGAAGCCTTAACAGGCTACAAAGAAACACTTTTGCTGCACTGAAACCCTTATACCTATAGCTTTAAGAGATGACTCCATTGATACAAATATATATAACAACCTTTGGTTTTTAGACCGTGGGAGAGATCTGCTCTTCTGCTACAGTAGGTTAGGCCGTTTGATTGCACTTCAGTTTCCCAGGTTTAACACATCACTCTACTGAACCGTTTGTCATGTTGGAGTGGAGTTATTTCAGCCTCGGCGCCACACCATTCCTCTGATCAATAGCAGATGAATGTCTTGTTTGAATACTCAGGATCTACGGGATCTTTTCCTCATCCTGTTGTGTGTGGAAGGAGGCCATGACTTGTTTACATTCCTCCTCTTCTCTTCCTCCCCTTAAAATTCGATGAATATCTCCCCATTTCTCTCTTGTTTACTAATGCCCTCCCTCCTTCCCTCCCTCCGTGAATTATGGATAGCAGAGTTCATTTGTCTTGCTGTCTGTCAGTATCGCAGATGTTTCGGTTGAGATTACATGAAGTAGTTCAGTGAGAGCACAGAGCTAATGGGCAAGCTTTTGATTAAGTATTTCACATTTGTAAAGTCAGTTTTCTAAATGGCACTTTTGGAGATTACTGGTGGTAAATGGGCATCTGCGTTATGATTCATTAAGCCTCCGCCTGGTTGTATTGATTGTACTATAAGATATGGGACCTAGAGGCCTTAGGATTAGGCTCTCTGATAGTTTGGTCAGGCGGAGTGAGGCTGGGTGAGGCTGGGTGAGGCTGGCTGAGGCTGAGTGAGGCTGAGTGAGGCTGGGTGAGACTGAGTGAGGCTGGAGTGAGGCTGGGGGAGGCTGGGTGAGGCTGGGGGCAGGTGCGAGTGGTTGTCCTCGTCTCACCTCATCTCCATGTTATCTTCCTGTTTTCTTCCTCCTTATGCCCAATCTGCACGCCACGAATGATGAGGCTGCTGTATCAAACACAATGTAAGGCTGTTACTGTAAGAGTATCAATAGATCAAAGTATGCTAACATGTAAATGAAATATACTAACGCTTTGTTACTAAATGTTGTTATTTTATAATTTAACTTTTAGCAGTATGGCCATACAAGCATTTGGCAAGCAAGGTCATGTAGTGTAGTGTTGTGTTGCTGGGTCTGTTGCTGTGTTTTGGCTGTGACCCATAGCAGAGTGCAGGCCTTCTTGGGGTATGAAGGATAAAAGAAGGGAGGCTTCCTCTTTCCTCCCGTCTAATATACTGTACCCCAGAGCTCACCCCTCCCCTCTTCCCCCTCATCGCCCTCCCCTCTTCCCCCTCATCCCCCTCCCCTCATCCCCCTCCCCTCTTCTACCTCCCCTCTTCCACTTCCCCTCTTCCCCCTCCCCTCATCCCCTTCTCCATCTGAAGAATTTGGGGATCATGGTGTGAGATTGGGCAACTTGTAGTTATATTTATAGGATTCAGGATGTTCCCGGAAGGTTCTTTATCTTTTGGATTCTCCATGTGTCTTTGTCTTCCAGCAGTGGTTGCCGTGCTATCGTTTTTTTAATGTGTTTTCTTGCAACATCTTTTTACAAGTAAATATTTTTACGTCCCTCTCTGAGTTTAAGGGAGTAGAGCACATTGGATTTCCCACTCTCCAATGTGATGACAAGTCAGTCAAATACTGGTTTCATGGTGAATGGCTGTTCAAAAAGATTTTGGGGGTATTTCAGTCAAGTGCTTAATGGAGTTTTCTCTCTCTTGCTTTCAGTCTCTCTGCCGCTGATGTTTGCCATTAGCAGTTTAATCATCCTATCTTGTATACTCTTTTATTTCTGCCTGGTTCTAATTTGGTGTTGGCAGAGGAGGAGCATTCTTAGATGGATGTGTGCGCTTGTTTTGAGTGATCTACAGCCTCTCGGAGAACAGTGAAAACGAGAGGCTTAACTCCTCCCAGGGCTCAGATTCCATTCTGTCCCCTCAAATAAATACGTTTTACCACTTGGATGTAAAACTATTTTTGAACATAAACATGTTACTGGCCAATTGCTCCCTTGGCAGTTCCAATGACCATGTTAAGTTGGAGTCTAGAACCAAGTGTTTCAAATTCCTCCCCCAAAACGGAGAGCAACACTTCTGAACATGAAGGATACACCTGTTCATAGTACAAGTGTCCATTAACAGCCTTAAGTGAAATTCAGGTTCCGTCCTGGGCCCAGGCTAAGAACATGCTTGTATGTATTTGGAGCACATTTTCACTTGATTGTTGTTGCTGTAACTGCTGTGCTGACTATTAGAATCTCTACTTAAAGTAGCCCAGTCGCAGTCAGATAAGTCAGACAGTCTGCTTTAGATTTGTAAAGGACCATCCAAGTTTATAGTCTGGCCATCAGCACACTCACTAAATTAACAACTTTACATCTGAGATCTCAGATTTAAAATCTCAAATTTGTCTTTGGCCATGCAGACATCTGGACACCTTGATCCTAATCTGGCCTCTGTCGGTGGAATTAGATCATGCAGGGCATGTTTTGCTGTGTGTATTGTAGGGTGTGTGTTGACACACCTCATTTATTCTGTAGTTTGTGAAAACATCAAGTCTTTTTACACCCTGGTGTTCTGTCTTTGAATTATGTTCTGTGAATAAAAAAATAAATGTTATTTTTAATTTGCTGGTCTTCAGAGACCATTGGTGTAGAAATAGTGCTTAGTGTGAAATTTACAGGCCACATTCCTGTGAGCGAAGCAGTCTGGGACTGGTGTGAAACGGCTACGTGTGTGTGTTTGTTTACGTTGATGTCTAAGTAAAGGTGGAACAGTCCTAATGTAGGCATTACTGCATCTGGGGAAGTTTGTCTGAAAGTGGCGAGGATCTTGCTGTTTGTGTTTGGGTTCACCCCCAAAACACTGTCGATTAAAGGAAAGTTACTCAGTGTTCACACTTCAGGTTCAAATGGTTATAATGACTTTGATAACAACCAAAAGGCAAGGCAACCAAAACTACTAGGGGGTGTAACAATACACTCAGCTCACGATTCGATACGTATCACGATACTGGCTGTACAATACAATACGTATCACGATATTTTGAACAACATTTTGAATAAAACTGAAATTCAGTTAACAGATTTATTTCCAAAACATTAATCTTTGTCAATAATTTTATTTTTTGTACATTCAATTTAGTTAACTCAGTTCAAGCGATTTCTGTGAATGCACGCATGACGCAGGTGCAGAGTTGGTCGCATGCTGGTAGCTCAACCAATAGGATCAAACGGACGTCATATTGTAAAAAATACTGCCATAACTACGATACATATTGTGAACATTTTGTATTGCGATATATAATTACACTCCTAAAAACTACACGAGAGGTAGTGAGGGGATATTGAATGATACTCTTTGCTGATGCTTTGGCCAGTGGTAGTAGAATGTGGAATACAAATGAGCCAGCCAGGATTGGACAGCAATAGTCAACACCCTCAATATTCCCTTTAGGATGCTGAAGGAATTCCTTTTGGACTGACATCAGCAATGTCCTCACGCTGTTTTTACATCACACATTGTCCTGGAGTCAGTTATATAGTAATCCAACAGACATTTAGTCTCCACGGTCCATTTACAGCGGATAAATCAGAGAGGGTTCTGGCATCCTGAGGGATCCTTCTAGAACAGATGTATGGTTCTCTGAAGGTGGAGCCCGGCAGAACGTTAAGTTCATCTTAACATCATTCTCGTCGTGATGGCCGGGCCTGGGTTCATGAAATGATTTAGGCCTTGTTACTGACCCAGTTCTGCTCTGGCCTCGGTGAATCCATCTGAGAGAACACGCATCGTTAACAACCTCACATCAGAGTCCGGGTTCCAACACATGAACGCTCTGTGGACAACAGATATGTATTTTACATCAACAGAACTGCCACAGAATAAATGATTCACAGATGTTTCAGAGACTGAGGGCTTGGTGTTGTCTGGTGATCAGCCTCTGACTAGTTTATCCAAGCGAAATGGAGAGTTTGATCTTTTTGCTTGGTTTGTTTCTCCGAGCTTGTATTGCTTCTCTCTGAGGCTTCTGTAAATACCATATTGGTGTTTAACAGGAAAAGGAAGAAGATTTAAGTTAATACAGTATTGTATGTGTAAATACGTTTGTAGTAGTCATTCATTAAGGTCTTAAATGTATAAATAAAAAAATAAAACGTTGTGGGTATTTATTACTAGGTAGCATGATACTCATCCTAAAACGGTATTGCGGTTAAAATTATGGTTTTGGAACAAGATTGTAACATTCTAGACGTTTCCAAAGTCAAACAAGACAAATACACATATCAAGACGACCACCACAGCAAAGTCTTAGCAATTCCACACAATTTGTTCAGCGGAAGCTGTATCTAATCGTAAGGATTACAGAAAATTAGTTGGACCACTTCATTGGAAATCAGAAAATGGGAGATATTTACAGAGAAGTGCCAAGCACAATACCTTGAGGTACGGTGATCCACTGGAAAGTCTGGAGACCGTCCCAGTACCCCAGCATTTCCACGACACCAGATCACTAGAGCATGACTTGGCTTCCTGGCTGTTATACTATGTGTTTAACATTGAGTGGCTTCGTGTGGTTTTATGAATTGTTTCTTTTTTTTCTTCTCTCCTTCTCTCTCTCCCTCTCTCGCTCTTGCTCTCTCTTGCTCTGTATTGCTCTGTCTCTTTCTCTCGCTCTGTCTCTCTCTCCCTCTCTCGCTCTTGCTCTGTCTCGCTCTGTCTCTTTCTCTCGCTCTGTCTGTCTCTCTCTCGCTCTGTCTCTCTCTCCCTCTCTCGCTCTTGCTCTCTCTCGCTCTGTCTCTTTCTCTCGCTCTGTCTGTCTCTCTCTCTCTCGCTCTGTCTCTGTCTCCCTCTCTCGCTCTGTCTCTTTCTCTCGCTCTGTCTGTCTCTCTCTCCCTCTCTCTCTCTCCCTCTCTCGCTCTCCTCGCAGCAGCCACCGAAGGAAGGATCAACGGAGGGGAGGATTTCTTCCAGAAGGTGAGTCTCTGGTTTACCTACAGGTTGTGGTTGGGTCCAGTTCCAGTCATGCAGAGGGCAGTTTATCCACAGGAAAGGATACAGGTGTCGGGTGTTTTTCCAGCGAGGTTCTGACTGTGGAATGAAACATTCAGACAAGGTCCAGAATCTCATTATGTGCTTGATTAGCTTTTGACCGTACAAGGGAAATGAAAGGAGTCCATCCTGTGGTTGTTAAGCAGCACCTGCTGCCAGACAGAGACTCCCTCTCACAACTCACCTCATCTGCTTCACCTTATCCTTAGAGTTTTCTTTCAAAGTCCCGCCATACAGTAAGCCACGGCACGATTGCTGTACATCTAACAACGTCAAACCAAAGGTTGTTTTCTCCTCGAGTTCTCCCGTCGAACCCGGTCTTCGTCAAAGACATATGTGTATTTGTGTTTGGAGCCGATTATGTGGAAACCTCCAGTCTTGACGCAAAGAACAGATCAGTGTTTTCGTTCACTTGCTCCTGTTTAAAACCCAGTTTCCTCTGCGCCTCTGAGGAAGATAATGGGCTCTAATGAACGACGTGATGGACAGTGGTTTATTTTAATCTTCTTCTTCGTCTGTTTCCTATTTCGGGTTGGGAGTTCAGTCAAGTTAAATGTCAGAGGAGGGAGGCAGTTTAAATGTCCCTGTAGCCACTTACAAAAACCAAGAAATGCAAACCAGGCGCCATCCATTCCTCTCAGTGATTCACCATGAATTTCTAGACACGTTTTGTCTCTACTTTTCACTCCAGTTTGGGCCGAAAACAACAGAACAAAACTCGGACAATCTTAACTTCTAACGCAGCACCCTTTAGTAAAGCAGATCTGGTGGTTCATGATGTCCTCTCAAAGGCATGGACTAACATAATAAATAGCCCTTTTTAAAAACTTGAATGGATTTTCAAAGTTACATGGGCAATTATTTTAAATTTGTTTGGCTGGTAAGGGATGGCTGGGAAAAAATGGTGGTCGACTGGATTGTACAGTTTTTGTTCTTGGTGGTTTGATAGCATAACCCTCACACAGACCCAATTAATGTCATAAAAATAAGTGTTATGGAGAGATCTGGAAGACATTCATGTAAGGAAAATGTATGAGGTGTGGAGTGTTTGAAGTTGTTGAAAATGGAAACTCTTACTTGGCCCATTTCCTACCCTCAAACACACCCTTTATACCACACACATTAAGGCTATGCTAACACTAATATGTCACACAAATGCACGCACATAAACTCTGTGTTATTCCTACATGCACACGCCTCTCCGTTTCCTTTTCTCTTGCTCTCTAGCACACACACACACACACACACACTCTCTGTTACAGCCTTAAGTAAGAGTGAAAACAGTTTCGGGAAAATGAGCATTTGGGAGTTCAACAGTTCACTAAGAGAAGAACAACACAGGACAGACACTCACGGACTCTGTGTCTGTGGTTGCTCTCTCTGTCTGTCTGTCTGTCTGTCTGTCTGTCTGTCTGTCTGTCTGTCTGTCTGTCTGTCTGTCTGTCTGTCTGTCTGTCTGTCTCTCTCTCTCTCTCTCTCTCTCTCTCTCTCTCTCTCTCTCTCTCTCTCTCTCTCTCTCTTAGTCACTGTTTGTCTTCCATTCACTCAACTTTTCCTTGTCTCCGTCTCCTTCTCTCTCTCCATCTCTCTCTCTCTCTCCACCCTTCAGGTTTTTAGCCATCTTCCTCTCTCACACATAATCATTAGCTTTCTCTCCTTACCTGTTTACACTTGTTTACGTCTCGATCAATTACACAGTTTGTTTATCACATTAAGAAGCCCTTGTATATAAGACTCCCTGGGATGCTTAGAAACGTTTACTGTTACACTATACACTAGTTGAAGCTGCTTGCTGATGAACCTTCAGACTGTTGGATGATGTACAGTTGGACTAGCATGCTGTGGATCACATAACCCGTTGGAGTGTCAGAGTGCTGGAAGGTCTGTGAGGACTTGGACCCGTGGACTCTACCAGCCCACAGAGGGTTAGGAGTTAAGCCTTTAGTCTGAAGCTTTTGAAGGCAGAGCCAGTCCCCTCCCTGCCTGCTGCCATCTCCAGGCTGCGGTTCTGTAAACGCCAGCGTGATGCACGAACCCCAGTGCAGGCTGATCGTTGGCCAGGAGGTTTTGACTTCGTCATTTTAGGAGCACAGAAGTGCCTTATAGTTTGGTTTCAAGGCAGGGTATTAAAAACAAAATAAAATAAAAAACTACTAAACAACGTTCAGTTCTGTATCCATTAACAGTGAAATGCTGCTGAGGTGGATGATTATATTGAGGTTGGAAGATGTTTGTGGTGCGGTCGAAGCTGTCGATGGTTACGGTTACCATGGAGAGTTAGGTGCTTTTGTCGTTCTAATATCAAGTGCATTTGTCGACTCACCATGTCAGGGTCAAATATGGGCAACACACACTTCTAGGAGATGTGATTGTATGTCGTGTTTAGGGTGATTTGGCTTCATAATGCCTGTCTTTCGATCTCCACTTGAACAGTAGCATGTTTTGTGCTGTGTTTTTTATTCGCTGGCTGACTGCTGAACTGTGGAACGGTTTATCCTGGCCCCGAGGAAGAGGTGTCACCCCAGATGTAATGGAGCAGGAGAGGGTTAGCACCGGGACTGTTAATGTGCACTCAGTCGACGCAAACAGTCTCAGGAGTGCTGACTGTGACCCTCTTCTGACAGGCCCTGATCTCCACCACACACACACACACACACCGCTAAACCCTGTCTGTCTTCTCTAGTATACATGTGTGCATGAACACTTACAAACACACACACACACACACACACACTCCAGCTGAATCAACAGCTGCATCAGTGTACAACAGGGCAGGAAGTGGGGCCTGTTGCACCCATGTTGACTGCGGTTGTGCCACACACACGTGCGCACACACACACACACACACGTGCATGGAGCACATATGCAGTTTTTCATGAGATCCCTAATGACATCCTGTTCGATTCGAGTTACGGCTTCTACCTACGCAAGTGAACTTCCCCCAAAGATCCCATCCTTCCATCAAAGTTACGTTCTGAAGTTGAACACAATCACAAACACGGGGCTTTTTTCTTTTTATCCAGAACTTATGTTGGCCAGGGTAAGAAAGCAAGGAACGTTAAATGTATAGTTAACCTAATTTGTGCAGGTATCTGAGCCATTTGACAGGTATTTTCTGGCCCCATCATAAAAATAAACGCCATCCACTCTTAAAATGGTGTGTGGTCTGTCAGAAATCACTCCCATCTGCTCAGACTCGCCAAGAAAAGCATCTACGGACAGGAAACCAGCTTCCCCAGAACAAAACCCTATAGAGAAAATATCAAAACTACGGCAAAGAAAAGTGAATGGGCCGTAAAGTTGGGACTTGCATTGACCTAAGTAAATATGGTTGTCATTTTTATCCCAATCTTCATCATGTTGCGTTTATTTAACAAGGCCCTACTCTGCTTTATATCAGCTGTGTTTCGATACCTTTCAGACACGGTCTTATTCAGCGAGACAGGGTTTCTTAATGATCTCAGTGAGACAGGATCACTCTGGTCAAGTTAGCTGCACCTTGTTCACATGATGACGGTTACACCCTTTCTGAATATCTCACACTGTCTCGTGTTCCTCATCTTTTCCTGGAAGTATTCCTAAGTTGTTTTAAAATATAGTAATAATATGAAAATTGCTCATCAATCACTCTGGTTTAACTAGGGGGGGGGGGGGTTAAGAGCACCGTTGAGACTTAATGCTGGAGTTGAATTTCTTTTCCGGGACAAAATCGTTATCGTCGAGGAACTTTTTTAGTGACAAAAAGCAGAAACTACCATTTTTGACCCATGAGACTGATAAAATTGGGGAGGGATGGAGTCTTGGGGCTGGGCAGGAATTCCTCAGCTACACAGGGAACAAAATGTTTTAGAAAAATAATTTTTCTTCTTTATTTTTTATATTAGCAGTTGATGGGAGTGTCATGTGACCTGATATCTGTCTACATGGGGGCAGAACCTTATCTGACGGCAGCTGGAATGTGACCGACAGTGAGAGAGGAATACTGTAGCTCAGGAAAAAAGAAAGCTAAAAAAACGACAAATCAGATGTTGCCTTTTGAACGTGCATTCAAACCATTTTATCCACAGTTGTTCTCCGGAAAGAAAATTTGATTTAATTTTTAGTGGTCTAACCCAAAAAGACGGATCGTTCTTCAGCCGTTTCATGTTGTGTTGCCCTGAATCGGTACACTGTCCCCAGCCAGGGGAGATGATGAGAATAGCTGTTTGGCAGCCTTCTCTCCAGCTATTAGAGGAAGATAATGCCTCAGACAAGCTACACTGGCCAAGGTCTTTAGCGAAAGACGGAAAAAGGCAGCACACTTGTTTCTGCTATGTTTTATTTTGTGAAAACACTTTTTAGTTGGCAGTGCAGAAGTACATTTGTTTTATGAGACTTAGCGAAGAATGCAGAGACATAACAATTCCCAGTATATACAGTCTCGTAATAAGAAAGCCTAACTACATTTTCGAAGCATAAAATTGTCTTTATATTTCGTATATGTTTAGTCAGTATTTACTTTAGTCCAGATCTCGACATCTGCACCAGTTCTGCGTACCCACCCTCCCAAAATCTGCAGTAGGTTTTGATTAAGAAATAGATGACCGAACCCCACAATTCAGCACACAGCACAGTCACACTTTCCATGCCTATGGTCTGGACGTTTCATATTCGCTTGTGACCCCAGCATGTGATTATGGTATGTTTGAGAAACTCAGTGAGGCCTGAAGGTCCACTCAACCATCATGGCGCGCTTTAGGAGTGCTTCTACCACAGGGGCAAGAGGGAAGCAGCATGGAGGGTTTATCTGAACCGGGACTACAGGTGCTGGAAACCGACGCTGGAAAACCTGTCAGGACCAGTCAGGAGGAGGCCTCACAGAACAGGCCCGGCACCTCCTCACCACATGGCCCATTTCAGATGTTTCCTTTGTAATTTATGAGTTGCCAGTGTCCCACACCAGTATGGTTTGTTTTCTTTTATGGAGCGATAGCTGTTTCTTTTATTTATTTTTTGTGTCGTTTTATATACCATAGCACACCCAAGTGACTTACTCTGGTGCAGCCGAATTCAGTGTCTGTAGAGAGTGGCATGTCAAATACTCCTGCACCCTGGCAAATATGCTGACTACCAGCCGGGTCCTTACTGTGACTGTACTGTGAATAAGGGATTGTACATGGTAAACAGATAAGGTCAGTCAACTGCACTGATAAGAAGCGTGTTATTTACATGTTGTATCTATAGGAACTGATTTCTCAGCCCTTCGCAACATGTTTCTTTTGTGAGTTTTTGGACGTCGTTGCGGAACCTCCTGCACCTCGTGAGGAACCCTGTGGAGAAGGCCCCCGGAGCAGGAGAACCTTTGAACAGAGTGGGACCGACTGCTCACTCACGTGCGTGACCAGAAAACATTCCTTCCGCCCCCGCCCCCCTTAACTCTAACCCCTGGAACACGTGAATACAAACAAGCACAAACGGGACCTTTTATGAAAACAAGGAAATTGAAGGACAAGGAGCGATCTGTCTGTTTTCTCAATGATGGAGGGATAGAATAGATGGAGGGTTTTTTTTAATGTCTCAACGCAAGCCGCCAGTCAGCAGGTCTGTAAGACGAAGCAGATGCTCGTTTCTCAAGCCTGAGCTGTTTGATCCCTGTGTGTGTGTGTGTGTGTGTGTGTGTGTGATCCGTGATTGGTCCGTGTTGAGGAAGTGAGCTGAAGGTGCGTGGGCCTCGTGATTCTTAGTGGAATGGGAGAACCCCATAATAACACACCATGTCACGGACCACTACCCTCTCTCTCTCTCTCTCTCTCTCTCTCTCTCTCTCTCTCTCTCTCTGTGTCTCTCTCTCTCTCTGTGTTTCTTTCTCTCGCTCTCTCTTTCTGTCTCTCTCTCCCCCAGGTCCACGCATGTGCTCCTAGTTAGGAGGGAAGGTTTATCAGGGCTCTCTCACGTAGATTGCAGCCGACACTTTTCACGTGTTCAAAGTCCAGCAGCGCTCAGCCCCGTTTTTATTAGCGGGTTTTAGAAAATGTAGTGTGGTGTTGTCTCCAGACAGTTTCACCCAGGCTCCAGCAGAGGGTTATGTCTTCGATGGATCCAGACTGGCAAACTGCTGATGTTTTTTTTATTTTCACAGCTCCGTGTATCACCTGTATGAAATGCAGCTGGATCTGTTCCTTCAGGGTTTTTCCAGCTCTCTGTAAGACGTATCTTTAGTTGACTGTGCTAATGTCTTATCTCTCATGAAGTGTTAAATTCTCTCCAAAGACAGCATGGCAAGTTTGCTAGTCGAAGCAATGAGCCATTGTCCACAGTTTTGACTAGTTTCCAACTACTTTCACCCCTGTTACATGGCTTGTGAAAATAGCCTGCCAACATTTATTTTATAGTAGGTATTCCATGTGTGGTTGGATTCGGGTTTGTCTTTTACATTCAGACAATGGCACCTGTGTGTTAAGCTTGTGTAGGAATCTTTACTATCAAATGTTCTACAAATGATTGTTTTAAAGCTTGTGCATGTTTCTATAATAATAATATAACTAGTTTATTTTATTTTTGGTTTAAAGTTGGCTAGCGAACACTGGATTTTGTACAGTATGATAGTTACTGTGACAGTGGGACCTTCTGATGAGTTTCCATACGTATGTTACAGGTGATGGATGAGACCACAACACAGATAGCCTGGCCTTCCAAACTGAAGATCGGAGCCAAGTCCAAAAAAGGTGAGGGTCGTCTTCAAATGCAGTATCTAGCTTAGCCAGATTTTTCGATCATTGATAATAAGGTAAGTCATTCCAAACGTGGTTTAAGATGGTAGTACCTGAAATGCACATCCAAAGGTCCTTCTGTCAGGTTCTGAGGTCTTCTGAGTTCATCTTCCCATGTATACACTGCTCCACAGCAGCTGAGCTGAACATCTCTACGATCATTTCCCTAGTTCAGACGGCTTCCTTCTCCCTGTGGAGATGTCCTGTCTACAAAGCCATTTTTCATAAACTTATCTCGGTCCTACACAGGAACTCCACTGATCCATTCATGGAAGTGCAGTTTATGACAGTGCATGCAAGTCATTCCATTTGTTTGGAAAAGATACCTTCAGATAAACCACTTAAATTTAACTACCCACAATAGTTGTTTGTTTTCCCAGGCAGTCAGTCAAATGAATTAGGCTCAGTGTTGTTTTAACTCTGTGGAAACATTTGAGAGCATGGGAGATGTCTCAAGGTGGTACCAGCTTCACTTGATTAAAACATATTTTTGTGTTTTTTTTTATATGAATGTGCTTGTCTTTTCTCTTTCTCTGTTCTGTTATTTCATCTGGGCAGGGAATGTGCACCAATCTGCAAGGCGCCTTTATGGAGGGGGGCGGGAAAGGGAAGGAACTGTAATGGGCTAAGCATGTACAGAGCTGAGCTCTGTTGCCAATAAAACATTATCACGGCTATTTAAAGCTCTTCCGGGGGGGTCAGCGTTTCGACATGCCCCTTTCTGTTGTCCTGAAGGGGGATGCCTGTGCTCATCCCCCAGCCAGATGTGGAATCCAACAGCATTATGCAACTTCCTGAACCATACCCAGAAGTTGACAAGCTTGTCTTACCAGACTGATCCACAAATATATCCCCATGATTGAATATTCAAAGTGGGTCCCTACAAGCCCAGCATCTAGACCACAAGCCCTGGTAGTAGCAGGTATTCATAAATCGGCTTTGGAAAAGCAGCGTGCTCATTTGAATTCCTGTAGGATCGGCTTCTCGTGAGCTCTTCGGTACTGTGTAAACGTGAAAATGAATGATAATCTCTTGCATTTATCGTATAGTCTGAGCATGGCCATTTACTGGATTTTGTATTAGTGTGTGCACATGTGTGCGTGTGGCTGTGTATGTATACATGTGTGTGTGATCCCAAGAGATACGGAATGTGCTCCAGGAGCAGTGATTGGTGCTGACATCTCAGGATGACCATGTCCTTCACCTTGCTGCTCGGCCCCAGGGACCATGTCGGCATGGTTACAGCAGTCCTCCTCTAGAGGGCCTCCCATTCTTGTCTGTCCCATGATCTCCTGTCTGTCCCATGACCTCCGGTCTGTCCCAAGATCTCCTGTCTGTCCCAAGATCTCCTGTCTGTCCCAAGATCTCCTGTCTGTCCCATGATCTCCTGTCTGTCCCACAATCTCCTGTCTGTCCCATGATCTCCAGTCTGTCCCATGATCTCCTGTCTGTCCCACGATCTCCTGTCTGTCCCATGATCTCCTGTCTGTCCCACGATCTCCCGTCTGTCCCATGATCTCCCGTCTGTCCCACGATCTCCCGTCTGTCCCACGATCTCCCGTCTGTCCCATGATCTCCTGTCTGTCCCACGATCTCCCGTCTGTCCCATGATCTCCTGTCTGTCCCACGATCTCCCATCTGTTCCAAGATCTCCTGTCTGTCCCATGATGTCCCGTCTGTCCCACGATCTCCCGTCTGTCCCATGATCTCCCGTCTGTCCCACGATCTCCCGTCTGTCCCATGATCTCCCGTCTGTCCCACGATCTCCTGTCTGTCCCACGATCTCCTGTCTGTCCCACAATCTCCTGTCTGTCCCATGATCTCCTGTCTGTCCCACGATCTCCTGTCTGTCCCACGATCTCCTGTCTGTCCCATGATCTCCCGTCTGTCCCACGATCTCCCGTCTGTCCCACGATCTCCCGTCTGTCCCATGATCTCCCGTCTGTCCCACGATCTCCCGTCTGTCCCATGATCTCCCGTCTGTCCCACGATCTCCCGTCTGTCCCACAATCTCCCGTCTGTCCCATGATCTCCCGTCTGTCCCACGATCTCCCGTCTGTCCCATGATCTCCTGTCTGTCCCATGATCTCCCGTCTGTCCCACGATCTCCCGTCTGTCCCACGATCTCCCGTCTGTCCCACGATCTCCCGTCTGTCCCATGATCTCCTGTCTGTCCCATGATCTCCCGTCTGTCCCACAATCTCCCGTCTGTCCCATGATCTCCCGTCTGTCCCACGATCTCCTGTCTGTCCCACGATCTCCTGTCTGTCCCACGATCTCCCGTCTGTCCCACGATCTCCCGTCTGTCCCATGATCTCCCGTCTGTCCCATGATCTCCTGTCTGTCCCACGATCTCCCGTCTGTCCCATGATCTCCTGTCTGTCCCACGATCTCCCGTCTGTTCCAAGATCTCCTGTCTGTCCCATGATGTCCCGTCTGTCCCACGATCTCCCGTCTGTCCCATGATCTCCCGTCTGTCCCATGATCTCCCGTCTGTCCCACGATCTCCCGTCTGTCCCATGATCTCCTGTCTGTCCCACAATCTCCCGTCTGTCCCATGATCTCCCGTCTGTCCCACGATCTCCTGTCTGTCCCACGATCTCCTGTCTGTCCCACGATCTCCCGTCTGTCCCACGATCTCCCGTCTGTCCCACGATCTCCCGTCTGTCCCACGATCTCCCGTCTGTCCCACGATCTCCCGTCTGTCCCATGATCTCCCGTCTGTCCCATGATCTCCTGCACGCTGGAAAGCAGCAGCACAGCAGCACCTGTCTGGGAGCCATCCATCAGAGCGCTCTGCCCTGGGTGTGTTGTGTCTGATCTATGTGTGGTGGGACCGCCTCGCATGTGTGTGTGTGCCTGGCTTTTGATTTACATTTAGTCATTTAGCAGACGATCTTATCCAGAGCGACTTACAGTAAGTACAGGGACAGTCTCCGAGGCAAGTAGGGTGAAGTGCCTTGCCCAAAGACACAACGTAATTTTGCACGGCCAGGAATCAAACCGGCAACCTTCTGATTAATAGTCCAATTCCCTAACCGCTCAGCCATCTGAAAAGCCAGCAGTCGTTGACCAGGTCTTCTTCTGTAATCCTAAGAGGGAAGGTGATCTCACCCTGGCTTTTGCCCGCTGCCCCCTGGAGGAGTGGATGGCTTCCTGCCACGCCGGGGTCTCGTTAAGACCTGGAGCAGATGTGACCGTGTCACCATCTTCGTCCTCTCTCTGTCACGGCGGCGGCCGAGCACCAACCCATCCCCCTCCCCCTCGACGCCACGTGCACCAGCACGATAAGACCAGTTTGGAGCCACAACGACAGTCGTCCTCAATATACTGTCAGTGATTTAGTGGAGAGAAGCATTATCTACCAAGTACAGCCTGGCTTGTGTTACACGTTTATCAGAATATATTCTAGAATGAAGCACGTGCAAGCAGAATATATGGTATCTGGCGTGCCCTGGCGTCATTCGTGGAGAGGATGTGTTTTAGAACGGGAACAGTCCCAGCTGACACGCTGCCGATAATGAAGGTCCTTCTCTGGTTCTCTTTCTGGACAGTCTCTCTTCCTGACTTGGGGCTTCTGCAGATGTTTGGAATGAGGTTCCAGTGGAGCATCCAATGGAGGCTGCCACGGTCCAAACAGACCTGATTCCCCTAGTCGTGCTACTTCAGGATGTCAGCCCTAACTGGTGTAAAGACACGCCACTGCCGGGGGGGCAGCAGAGCCAGGGGACCCCCCTTCCCCCCCACTCCCCCCCCCCCCCACTCCCCCCCCCCCCCCACACACACACACACACACTCGTACACTCGCACACACGCTCTCCCTTCATCACAGCTTCAACTGCACCATTTGTTTTTGTTTGCTTTCACAGGTGTTGCCTATGCCTACCCCCAAAAAACAGAAGGTGTACATTTAACATGTTCGATTCCACAATCAGTCTCATGAGCACTTCCAGCACACCTCACTCCAGGAATGCGAGGGTGTTCAACATCACACAAACTGCAACTCTCATTTAGCCTAACGGTTTCCAGATGTGAAGCCTGGTGTTTGGGGGAGGGCGTTGGAGGGCCAGTGCGCCCTCTACTGGCTGGCTGCTGCCAGGGGGGAGGTGGGAGGGGGGAGTGGGGAGTGAGGCCCTTGTTGAGTAACAGCAGAATGTTTGGTCAGCTTTCAGGAACAGGTCCTGTGAGGGTTCTGTCCTGTGCTCCTTTGTTTTGTTGTCTCTGAACAGAACCCACTCCCTCCTGTGATCTCAACTCCGAGTGGATGTGAGCAGGTTACGGTCGTGTTTTTGTTTAGCTCCCTCCGTCTCACTCGTGTTTGTCCGCCCTCGTGTGATCTCGTCTCTTGGCGGTCAGTCCGCACCAGTCCCACAACGCTCTCTCACAGTGCCCGCCCACCTGCCTCCCACAATCCCCCCTCAGCTTGTTAAACTTGGAGCGCCGGGATCCTAAACACTTCCCAGCTCCGGCATTCCTGAGCCCAGCCAGCCCAGAGGTCCTGCCTGCAGGGAGCACCAGAGACCAGGCCCGGATCACATCATGTTCTGGCTGTTCACGTCTGCACTCCCTCTGTCTCTCTGTCTCTCTCTGCCTCTCTCTCTCTCTCCTTCTCTCTGCCTCTCTCTCTGCCTCCCTCTCTGCCTCTGTTTGCTTTGTGTCATTGGATCCCTGAAGTGGTGGAGTTTGTGCTTTGAATCACAGGACAATTGTTTGGTTTTGCTCATCTCCGGTCAAAGATACATAAAGGACCTCTTGTTTCCTTGTCTTTTCTGCAGCATTTGCAGTTTGGTGTACGCACAGCCTGTATTATTATACCTTTCCTTTCCTAGTAAAAAACAAGACAATGAAGAGCAATTGTGGTCTGCAGATAAGGTCTGACTAAAACCAAAACATTAAAATATCCTTTTGCTTTAATAGTCTGGCCAAGGCATAGTTATGGGAGATTCTTGTGTTTGTTTGTGTGGAGGGGTTGTTCCTGGAAGAAGCTTAGCTGACTTCCTGTGCTCTAGTCCAGGCAAGGGGAGGGCAAGTTCTGTAGGGGGTGGACCTCAGCTGAACCAGATGTCTAGTAATCTCCAACTAGCGCCACACAGACGCTGGCATTAGCACAGCGGGCAGAGCACTGGGGATATGTACAGTACTGGGTCAAAGTGACGAGTATCATCTTAAACATAATGTTTGTTTTTTTTCTTCTGTATTTGTGTGGCAATATAAAAGTGCATTGTTGAAAACATTTTAGTTTAGTCTTTTCATTAAAATATCTTGAGGTGTCATTAATGATCTGTCTGTCTCTCTCTCTCTCCTCATCCCTCCATCCCACCCCCCTGTCCTCTCCCTCTCCCCCAAGACCCCCACATCAAGGTGTGTGGAAAGAGAGACAACGTGAGGGAAGCCAAAGACAGGATCATGTCAGTCCTGGACACCAAGGTGGGTGTGTCATCATATGGTCTGTCGTGTCCAATAAATGCCATTGAATTCAATTGACCCTCACTCATTGGCTAAAGTCTTCCTCTGCCCTCTCTCTCCCCTGATGACAGGATACTCTAGTGTGGTCAGCAGGTCAGCTAGGGGTCATGTGCTGAGTAGGCTCTGTTTTTGATAGCATGTGGACTTTGTCTCCATGGCAACACCGCACGTGTTTGTTTTCTTTAAAATGTGTGCATTACAGCAGCCTCTGAGTGGGTTTTTATGCAAACACTCAGTCTCACACAAGGCACAAAGTTTTTTGTGAAATAATTTACAACCAGGAACTGTAGTTGTGTTCTTATTTGATTTATATATATTTTTTTACATTATTGTAATTATTGTATAAGTACAACACTACCTCTGCCAGACAATCTGCTTCTCCTTCTCCTGTAATTGTCCATCTGAAAGAGTTTATGTTTTATTAGTGTTGGTTATGTTCTTCTTGCCATTCTAGATGGTGTGTAGGGGGGGGGGGGGTGTATTGGCCTTGTGCTGCCCAGGCTGGGATGCTGCCATGCTGAGTTCTGTCCCTATGTTGTCTTGAAACGACAGCGACTGTGATTCTGACACAGCCAGCAGGTCACGCTAACAAAAACAATCTTCTCCTCCTATCCTCCCTCCCCCCACCCTCTGCCCGGCAGAGTAACCGCGTCACCCTGAAGATGGACGTGTCCCACACAGAGCACTCCCACGTCATCGGGAAGGGGGGCAACAACATCAAGAAGGTGATGGAGGAGACCGGCTGCCACATCCACTTCCCAGACTCCAACCGTAACAACCAGGCGGAGAAGAGCAACCAGGTGGGTGTAGACCAGGGAGGCCTGGTGGCTAGCATGTAGCCTGGTGGCTAGCTGTGACCAGGGAGGCCTGGTAACTAGCATGTAGCCTGATGGCTAGCTGTGACCAGGGAGGCCTGGTAACAAGCATGTAGCCTGGTGGCTAGCTGTGGCCAGGGAGGCCTGGTAGCTAGCATGTAGCCTGGTGGCTAGCTGTGGCCAGGGAGGCCTGGTGGCTAGCATGTAGCCTGGTGGCTAGCTGTGGCTAGGGAGGCCTGGTGGCTAGCATGTAGCCTGGTGGCTAGCTGTGGCTAGGGAGGCCTGGTGGCTAGCATGTAGCCTGGTGGCTAGCTGTGGCCAGAGAGGCCTGGTGGCTAGCATGTAGCCTGGTGGCTAGCTGTGACCAGGGAGGCCTGGTAGCTAGCATGTGGCCTGGCTCGAGTAAGCCTCCCTCAGCTGTACACCTTCAGGTGCTGATGCGCCGGCAATCTGGTGGTGTTTTTTTACTTGAGTCTCTCTCAATCTCAATGCTCTATCTAGAGGACTATTCAGGCACATCCAGTTTGAACAACAACAACACGATGCACTTGGGCTGTCTGTTCAAAAAAGGGAACACTCCCCTGTGATCTGTGCTCTGTGCTTGCTCCCGTCCAATCGCTATGAAGAGCTGGGGTGTAATTGGCTATTTTGATTGGCTCTCGCACAGGAAGCGGGTGTGTTTGAGCTGGACCGGCTAAAGGAGCTGTAGGAAGCGCCTGTAATTAACTTTTACCTTTGCTGCACGGAGAGGCAAACTGCCAGAGACTTCTGTCATTCAGACTGCCAGGTGCCCCGGTCTGGAAACAGTCTGACAGTATGGAGCTAATGCCCTGAACATCCACTCAGGGCAAGCTGCCACTTCATAAATTATTTATCATGTCTGTGCGTGTGCATGTGTGTCTGCGTGTTGTTGGCGTGTAAGCTTGTGGAGTAGAGGGGAGGTGCACTGAACCAAAGCAGATGGACGCTTCAGGTTTGTTGGTACGAGTGTTTCTGAGACAAGGAGAGGCATAGACTTGGTGAGAGGGGCTGATTACACTTGGCCAGGTTAGAGGGGCAGAGGGCCAGGCTCTCTGTTCTCTGGCAAGCTGTTACCTCTGAGGGAGGGAGGAGGAGGAGGAAGAAGAAGAGAAGAGATTCACTGATCCACTGGCAAGATACTCGGTCTAATAGGAGGATTTCTGTTTTTTGTTTTGTTTTCTGTGATTATTTTAATTGAAGGTTCTTAGTCAGAATGGAAAATGGGTCGTAAGGTCAGATCCTCAGAGGAGCTTTTGTTAGGATGTTGAAACCCCCCAAATTCTTGTGTGTTCTGTCCTCCCTTGATAAAAAAAAAAATATGAGAATGAAAATGCTAAATGGAAAAAATATTTCCATCTTTTGTCACGCCATAAATGTTTTTTTAGACATGGGATTCAAGGTCTATTAGATGTATTAATGTCCTGAATGTCTCTCTCTCTCTGTCTCTCTCTATGTCTCTGTCTCTCTCTCTCTCTCTCTCTCTCTCTCTCTCTCTCTATGTCTCTGTCTCTCTCTCTGTCTCTCTCTCTCTCTCACCAGGTGTCCATCGCTGGCCAGCCTGCAGGAGTGGAGGCAGCACGGGCCAAAATACGAGTAAGTTTCATAAATAAAAGATGCACCGTTTGTAGTCGGGCAGCTAGCGATGCGTTCGTCTGTAGCGATCCCCTTCGTCATTCTCCTGTTGAAGTCATCTTGACTGTGGACCTCAAACACGCCTCTAGACCTTTGAGCATCTCTGCACCAGACCAGCGATTCCCTGCCTGTGGACCGCAACACTTGGTCTTCTTTGATTACTACCCTGGTGCTGTTAAACATGTGCGATAAGCCCGAATAAAGTGAACGGATGTGTCGGGCGTCCGCAAAAATATTTGAGCTTTGCAAGTGGGCCACAAGGTGGGAAAGGTGGGGAATGGCTGCTCTAGACTGAGCCATGAGGAGCTCATGCCTGCCAGGTAGACCTGCCTTCTGAAAGGTTTGTGTCAGCTTTACTGGTAGTCCCACACATCTGGCCTTCCTGCCCCTGGTTGGACCAGACAGTACTGTTTGTCCTCTCTTTGTTTCCATACTCCCTGACCTACATTTCCCTACCTCTGCAGTTCAAGCCCTGAAACGTGATATAAATGTAGGCCCAAACACATATGGGACTGATCAGGGCTGCATTTCTTTGGTTGGGGTAATTCATACTGCTTGCCCTACTCTGGTGGCCAAAATCCATTGTGGCACTCTGCCCAAGAAAGGGAGTGTGTTTGGATAACTGTGTGTGTGTGCGAGGGGTTCATGAGAGCACTCGTGTGCGTACGCCTAAACTTCTCGGCAAGGCAGCCCTCCGGGCCCTGTGTTTGAATGATGACCTGGTATTAAAGTCACGGTTTGATTCATTGGAATCGCCGTCTCTGTTTAAAGGACGGAGCAGAGTGTGTGCGATGCCAGAGCTGTGATGTCTGATTAGGTTTACATGAGCGTGCAGATGACCTCTTGACAGGCCATCCAGCCGGCCTGTTGGGCTGCTGTGGGCCAGTTCTGCAGTCGTGTTTTAAGCAGACCCTTCTGGTTCCACTGGAGTGCACACTTCTGGGTTTCCGTAGCGTGACAATGCGTGGGGCTGTTCCATCCCAGTAGAGCGCTGGCATCGCTGGACTCGCTGTGAATTGACAGCTGTGCTTTCATTGAGTTTGACAGGTTTACACAACATGTTCTGCCACTGGCACACGCACCGAGGCGTGTTATATCCATGTGTGGATACGTACGTACATGCATGTCTAGCCTATGTAAAGATACCTCTCCCCTGTTTTTAAACATGTGTTTTCACTCGGAGCACAGCGGTGTCAATCGCATAGGAGACGACTGTGCCTTGTGGCAGACTGAAGGACTTTCTACTTCTGGAGTCATAACAGTTTCACAAAAGTGTTATTGTGGTAGTATAACTCCTTTTCTCCCCTGGCTCTCCCCCCCCCCCCCCGTCTATCCTTCTCTCACTCTCTGTCTCTCTCTCACTCTCTGTCTCTCTCTCTCACTCTCTGTCTCTGTCTCTCTCTCACTCCTCCTGGTTTCCTCTCCCTCTGTTTCTCAGGAGCTGCTACCTCTGGTCTTATCGTTCGAGCTCCCTGCCCAGCCTGACCCGTCCTCGCCCGCCGTGCAGCACATCTCCCAGACGTACGACCTGAACGTGTCCTTCAAGCCCCCCGGACGCCTCTACAGCTCCACCGCCGTGGTCCGCGGCTCCCAGAACAACGCCAGCGCCGTCAAGGTGCGTCCCCCACTCCAGCAGCATGTCTGAGGGTACAGGAATCCTGAATGAGCATGAGAGTATTTCTCTCTCTCTCTCGCTCACTCTCCCCTCTCCCCCTTTCTCTGTATTTATACTTCTCTCTCTCCTCCCTCTCCTCTCTCCTCTATCCTCTTTCTCCTCTCATCTTTCTCCTCCTTCTCCTCTCTCCTCCCTCTCCTCTCCTGTCTCTCCTCCCTCTCCTCTCTCCCTTCTCCTCTCTCCTCCCTCTCCTCCTTCTCCTCTTCTCCCTCTCGTCCTCTCCTCCCTCTCCTCTCTCTGTCTCTGGGCTTTGGTCCTGTCTGGTACCGGGGGAGTCCGAGTGTCTCTCAAGGTTCACCAGACCAGCTCAGGAGCCAGGAGCCTGGAGCCAGGATCTGGCTGGCCTTGCTGAGGCTTGGTGGTCCTGGTTCTGGACCAGAGAGGCCTCCTTGTTCTGCTCCCTAGTGGAACATCCATCATCGCTAGCTGACCCCCACAACAGAGCACTCTTATGCAGCTCCTTACCTCCCTCCATCAGCCTCCCATTCTCCCACCTCAGGGCGTCTGAGTGCAGAGATGGTGGTCAGTCGAAAACCAACCCGGCAGCATTTCTCACCACACCACCAACCACCCAGACCCCCCACCCAGCCTGCTACACAACCACCAAGACCCCCACCCAGCCTGCTACACTACACAACCCCCAGCCCCACCCACAGCCTGTGGTTTAGGGCTCCTAGCTTCGTGTGTGTGTGTGTGTGTGAACGGTGGAGGGGGGGGGTCATTGTGTCCAGGGTTGCTGGTCAGCCGTTGGCTGGGCTTTCTCAGGGTAAGGTCGTGTGTCCTGTGTGTTATGTGGAGGGTGTTGAGAGATCCACTTGAATATGGAGGGAGATTGCCAAACCCACTGTGGGTTTCTTGAATGGTCTGAGCAGCTTGCTGGACCTTGTAGTTTTATTGCGAGAGTTATTCTCCCAGCCTTGGTGATATGCAGAGGTCTGTGAGAAAAAGATTTAGAGTAAGGTTATTCAATGTGGAAACTTCTGTATAGGAATGGACAAGGTCAGCAAATGCTAACAAAAAAATATTTGTGGCGTTGCACAAAAAATACTGTATATCTTAGTGTAACTGACTGAATGATTGTGCCTGGATTGTACAGGAACTGGCAGTGCTACTGGCAGGATCATTTCAACAGTTGGTCGATGTTAATATAATGGAAGAATGTACCCTTTTGAACAGCTTTTTTAAATCTGTGAAACATTGTCGTCCGTCCGTCCCCCCCCCCCCCCCCCCCCCCCCCCCCCGTTGCGGTACAGGTCCCCTTGAAAAATAGATGAACCTCAATGATAAAAACCTGTATAAATACATTTTGTATTTGAAAACATAAAATAAATAGTTGAAGGTAAAACTTGTTTTTATTAAATCTACTGGTTGTCGCCTGTGGTCTGATGGCCCTCCGTGTGTCCGTCTGTCCTCCCCCAGAGAGGCACCGCCATCCTGCTGGAGCACCTGACAGGCAGCCTGGCCGGAGCCATCTCCGTGTCCACCCACCTGGACATCGCCCCCCAGCACCACCTCTTCATGATGGGCCGCAACGGCAGCAACATCAAACACATCACCCAGCGCACCGGCGCCCAGGTCCACTTCCCCGACCCCAACAGCCCCCAGAAGAAGTCCACCGTCTACATCCAGGGCACCATCGAGTCAGTCTGCTCCGCACGACAGCACCTCATGGTAGGGCCACGCTTCAGCATGCTGCAGCAAACAAAAATTGGTGGTCAGGTGGCTGAGTGGTTATGGAGTCGGGTTATGGTTCGATTCCCGGCCGTGCCAAATGACGGTGTGTCCTTGGGCAAGGCACTTCACCCTACTTGCCTCGGGTAGAATGTCCCTGTACTTACTGTAAGTCGCTCTGGATAAGAGCGTCTGCTAAATGACTAAATGACTCAATGTAAACCACCGCTCCACAACCCACAGGATCGAACAAAATGGGGCCGAACACTGTAGCTTGTTATAAAGCATAGAAGAAGAAATGAGAGAAATGAGTGTATTGTCGTGGTGATTGGGTAAGGCTAGCTGATGGTTTTGGTTCTGGACATCCTGAACATTCCTTGTGTTTGTGCTTGTGACCTTGCTTGGCTGTTGGGCTGAGCAGTGGCCAGGGTGAGACTCACTAACCGTGAACACACTGTAACAAACAAAAAAAGACTGTCATTTAATTCATAATCTATAAGCGTGTCTTTCACTTCTGTGTCCCTAACAAGGGCTAGATGATTAGGACTGGTGTTTAGCTTCGTTGCATAAAGTATAATTTTTGTTTCGTCTGTGTTGTTTGTATTCATTCTTGTATCGCTGCCCTTGACCAAGGCCACTTTCTTGGAATTGTTGAGGGAAATAATCATCTACGTGGGTTACAAATACCAGTCATGTAATTGCTTTCTTGGCCTAGCCATGTAAAGCGAAGTGATTCTTCTCTCGCAGTGTGACACAGCTGGACTAGTCTGCGGGCGGCTCAGAGATATTTAGAAAACGCCAAAGTCATTTGGGTAAACATGACTTGTCAGTGTGGAAGTGGGACACACAAGAAGTGACCAGACGAGACAGACAGGGCAGAGACACAGCGATGACTCTCTCACACATCCCTGTTTAGCTCGTCTCTCAGACTGTAAATTAGAAACCTCTAAACCGATGCTTGTCAGCAGCAGCCTGCACCAAGACTCTAAGCTAATTACACACACAATGGCAGCCCTGTCCATCACCCCCGCTGAAAATAAAGTTGCTAAACGCTTGTTTGTGTGGGGGTGCTTTTATGTAACCAAGCGACACAGCTGGATTTGCAGCCACGATCGTGGTTCGGACCAATCAGTGTCTTATGAGGAATGGCAGCTATGGGCAAGGTTGAAGTCAGCCAATGATAGACAGATGGTTCATCCAATCACCTGCCAAATATTTTGAGAACGTTTTCCAATGTGTATGTGTGTGTGCGTGTGTGTGTGTATTCCACAGGGTTGCCTGCCCCTGGTGCTGATGTTTGACATCAAAGAGGACATCGAGGTGGAGGCTCAGTACACCACGGCTCTGATGGAGCAGCTGGATGTCTTCATCAGCATCAAGCCCAAACCCAAACAACCCAGCAAGGTGAGGCCCCAGACCTGCTCCATCCCCCTGGCTCTCTGGCTCCTGGCTCTCTGGCTCCTGGCTCTCTGGCTGGCTCCTTTCTCCAGCTGTTTGCCCGGCTTCCTGCCCTCAGGGCACACTGGCACAGTGAGAGCAGGGAGGAAGGGGTGGGGGGTAGTGGCAGGGTAAACAGTGCCTAACCCAAAACCCTGTGCTTTAATGATGTGTCAGGCCACAATCCAGTGCGCCGCTCCAAACACGGCTCCTGGCCGCTCCAAACACGGCTCCTGGCTGCTCCATAGAGAAAGGGTGTGGAGGGAGGGAAGGAGGGAAGGAGGGAGGGAGGGAGGGGGATCGTGACTGGACTCCATTTGGCAGGGTTGGCCTCTTGGCTAGTGGTTGATCCGGCACAAAATTTCTTTTTGTGCGGTTTTAATTTGACGTTATTTAGTAAGAGCCGTTTATGGTAATAATGCTAGAGACTTGTGTATAATTGTGTCAAAGTATGGAAAGTTTTATCAAATACAAAAAACGGTATTTGAATAGGAATTGTTCAATGAATTCTACATCTAAAGTGGTGACCTTGTACTGCCATGTATCGTACCCTTCCCCAGTCTGTGATCGTTAAGAGCGTGGAGAGGAACGCGGTCAACATGTACGAGGCCAGAAGGTTCCTCCTGGGGCTGGAGAACCCCGCCGGTTCTTCCACCTCCTCGTTTTCGTCTGCGGCCGTGTCCCACACCAACGCTCCCTCCCCCTCCCTCATCGGCCTGGACATCCTGGCCTCAGCTGGACTGGGGCTGAGCAGTCTGGGTAATGGAGTTTTTTGTTTGATGTTTTTTGGGGCCTGGTTCAAAAACATCTCTAAGCCTCTACTTTAGTTCTAGTTAGCAAGTTTCTTCTGGGCACGACCGCTATCTGTCAGTATACCCTCACAGAGGAAGACAGATCGGACACATCGGAGGTCCTTCTCAGGACAAACATCTCATTCTGTACTTGTGGTGCCGGGGAAGTCCTTTAATTGGACCAGAAAAATCCCTTCAACCATATCATTTGAAGTCAGTGACCCCTATGAATCATGGGAGAAGTAGTTGTGGATGTGTAGGAGTTGTACGCATGGCTGCAACGCCGACCACAGTGACAGGGTCGCTCAGACAGCCTCATCCTGGATCCAGTGGACCCAGAGGCCCATGGGTAAGATATGGACGTCCACTTCCCTTCAGGAATGACCACATCCCCTCCCTTGTCCAGATTACAGCCCTCCCTGCCAGAGGAATCCCTCGCCATCCTTATTTCTGTCAAAACGAGTCTTGCTGCAAACCTCAGACCTGTTTCTCCCCGCTTGTCCGTGCGCTCGGGTGGAAACAAAGCAGCTCATTTCAAGTGTTTACAGCTTCAAGTGATGTGGGAGATCTGGAATGATATTTGTCGTTGTTGCAAGCCCTAATTCTCTAACTTGGTCTTTTTATTTTCTGTGTTTGTGTGGTTGCTTGTATGGATGTGCATGTTCTCCGCGTTTATGCTTGTCTCTGTGTATTTGTTTGTGTCTGTGTGTGTGTGTATGTCTGCATGCGTGTGTGTGTATGTCTGCATGCGTGTGTGTATGTCTGCGTGTGTGTGTGTATTTCTGTCCTCCAGGTCTCCTGGGGGCGTCCGTGCCCCACTCCCTCAGCAGTTCCCCGCTGCCCAACTCTGTCCTCAATAGCCTGAACTCCTCCAGGAGTGCCTTGCAGAGCCCCAGCGCCCCCTCTCCCTCGCCCTCCCTCTGGGCCAGCTCACTGTCCGCCTCCCAAGGTCAGTCGCCCCTCCACTGTCTGTGGGGCGGGTTGGAGAGTGAGTCCCAACCTGATTAATGAACTGACAGACGGCCCTGTGGCTTTTAGCCCTGTGACTTTCATTCACAGATGGAAAAGGTAGATGGACTTGGGAGTGTAGAAACGGTACATGATGTGTTTAATAGGACAGGGTGATGGGTTAGTAGTTCATTTGAGAGGTCATCTGAGAGGACAGGTTAATAGTTAATCTGTCGTAGATTCATGTTGGTTAATCCAGGGTTTTTGAACACGTCTTCTGCCCCAGCTTTCTCCTCTTCTCTGCTGATGCACCCTGTCGCCCAGGCCACCCTCAACAGCATCCTGATGTCTGGGGTACAGGGCTACAGCCACAACACCCCCTCGCCCCCGCCAGGCCTGGCCCCCATCGACAAGCAGACCAACGGGGCCCCTGACTGCACCAAGGGCCCCTGCACCCTCAATGGGCACGTGAAGGTGTGTGAACGTCCATAGAGACGTAGATGCATGACACACACACTCACCATACACACGCGTGCACACACACACACATAGATACTGTACACAAGGAGACACTGGCTTATACATGTTTAAAACACTTTTTTGTACTTTTCTTTAACCTGATCGGTCAGTTGAGAACATATTTTCATTCATAATGACGACCTGGAAATACATTTGAATGATCTGTATTGCATTGCACATGAATGCAGTCTCTTTGTGTGTGTGTGTGTGTGTGTGTGTGAACAAGAACCTAACGTGTGTGTGTGTTTCCAGCACCCCTGCTCAGTGTATGGGAGGATGTCCACTGCATCACGGACAGACTCAGGCCTGAACCCAAACCAGTGTGACTCAGTCCAGGAGGCCAGCGGCCACAACCCCTCAGAGCCCATGTCCAGCAAGTCCAACCAAGACGAAGGTACACACACACACATACACACCGACACGCTGATTATACTGTATGGAAAGTTCTTCCACATGTAGTCATTGGATGACATAAAGGTTTATGGAATTCATTGATGTCACACACTGGAAAACGTGGTGTCTCTTTCCTTACTAGAACACAGTTGTCTAATATAGTCCAATCCAGCTCACTCTGACCACGCTAACAGCCGTGCAGAGGTTGGTGGCGGAAGGATATTTCAGTGGTAGAGAACCTTTCATAGCAGAGCAGAGGTTAGCGGCGGAAGGATATTCAGAAGTGAGACAAACGTCTCGTACATGGCTGCTCCTCCACAGTGTCTCACGCGTCTCGCTTTCGCCGTGTTTTCAGAGCTGGTCTCCCCCCGTGTGGAAGGTCACTGCATGGCTTCCTCCCCCTGGCCTCCTCCTCCTGGGTCCTAGAGCCTGTTTGAACCGGCTCGGTTCTCAGGGAGCAGGGGGGGCCTTGGGGGGAACGGTCATCACTTTAACAGACCGGAGACCTTCATTAGGATGACTGACATCATATTATTTTACACTGGAGAGACCCACCCTACTCTCTATTTTTTCCTTTTTTCTTTTTCTCCCTCTCTTACTTAGACGTGCGCACGTACCTCCTGTTGAGCAGGCTGGATTACTGGCTAAATGAATAAGAATAACAGAATGATCTGTTACATAGAATTGTGGACATGCCGTCTTGAGAAGTGAGTCACACACTGAGAACAGACTGTTCCAGGGACCTAGAATTGGAAAAGGAACAGCTACTACTTTGCCGTAACATTACTTGTGGGTTTGTCCTAATATGGTGCGGTTCGTGAAGGTGAATAATTGTCTGCATTTTACCTCGAATTATAAAAGGTATGTCATGGTTAGAAAGACACAATGAAACCGTGGATTGGTACACGGAGAAGAGAGAGGGGAAACTGGCTTACAAACAGCATTGTTGTCTTGTTCTCTGCTCACTCCGCCAGACTCTGACACTTTTGTTGAAGTGGGCATGCCCAGGAGCCCGTCTCACTCAGCCAATGGGAACGAGCTGGAGAAGATGCTGGCTTCCTGTAAGACGTCGTCAGGGAAACGGCAGGCGGTGGAGCTTCTGCAGGGGACCAAGAACTCCCATCTCCAGTACGTGTGTCTGCACACACACACACACACACACACACACACACACACACACGCACACACAGCCACATGGGGGAGCCACTTGCCCCCACTTCCAGAGAACAAGATGCCCACATACTTTTGTACACTCTCCAGAGTGTTTATTCGAAAAATATGGGGCATTTGATGCAATACACTATATTCAATATAATTTCATGAATGTAATGTAATGCATCTGCATGTAAAATAATTGTGAGAAAGGGATGGTTCTCACTCTATCAGTGCATATCAGTAGGCGCCCTGGTGTGTTACATCCTGGTCTTTGTCTCCAGCTCAGACCGCCTGCTGTCGGAGGGGGAGTGCGGCTCGTCCGACGGGGGCGTGGCCGATAAGAGAGCTCCGGGCAGCGAGCGGGCGGCCGAGCGAGCGGCGCTGCAGAGCGAGAGAGAGAGGAACCGCCTGACGCCTCAGGCTGCCTTCGCCAGCATGCAGGTACCACACAGTGTCCACACTCAGCACACGCTGGGATCCACAGCCAGGTGGACATGCTGCTTAGAGAACGTATTATTATCAAGTATGAATATACATATGAATATACATATGAGTATACATATGAGTATACGTATAAAGTATGTTATTTGATTGTAACTTGTTTAACTGCATGCTCTTATGGTTCTTCCCTTTGGCACTTATTTGGTTTTCAAAATGTATGCTTCATGTTTTGGCTGCTCGCAATGATCTCGCTGTTATGATCAGTGACCTATGCACTTTTGTAAAGCTCTCTCTTGGAAGTCACTATGGATAAAAGCGTCTGCTAAATGCATAACTGTAATTGATGTACTGTTGGAGATCCAGGGTTTAGTGAAGGGTCTGTGTGTGTCTTCCTTTGTGTCTGTGTTCTGGTGTCAAATAAGTAGTACCTGACTCTGGATCTTTCCTTCTCTTCTAGGCGTTTGACTATGAACAGAAAAAACTGTTAGCAACCAAAGGTACGTACCACTCTGTGGAAGCACCCTGGCTCCTCCTGGAACAAACAGGATTGGACAGGAGGGTGATGCTCAGTGTTTCTGCTTACGTAGCAATGCTAGAGAAGCACTGTAGCTCTTCCAGTAACTAGCTGGGGTGTACAGTAGTGTGTGTGTGTGGTGTACAGTAGTGTGTGTGTGTGGTAAGTAATGTTGAGTGTGTGTGCGTAGCCATGTTGAAGAAGCCGGTGGTGACGGAGGTGCGGACCCCCACCAACACGTGGAGCGGTCTGGGGTTCTCCAAGTCCATGCCTGCAGAGACCATCAAGGAGCTCCGTAGGGCCAACCACGTTCCTTACAAACCCTCCATGAGCACCACCTTCGAGGTAGACCCCCCCTACACCTACTGGACACACAGCCCTCCAACCAGTCCACATGGAAACGACCGACCTTCAGAAACGTAGCCATTACAGCTTTGCTGCTTGTACCCCTAGCATTACCAAAAACCATCACACATTTTATTCTCGTATCACAGATAATATGACTGGAAAATATCTAGAATATGACGTAGAATAATGTGACTTTTCTGAACTACAACTTAAAGATGGGTTGGATGGGAGTGGTGAGGTGAACAGGATGCTTTCACGCTCTCTCCCCAGGGCTGTCCCCTGTCCCTGTCTCGCTCCAACAGTCGCGAGTGCATCGGCAACGGCAGCGACTCCGACAATTGGCGGGAACGGAACGGAGGGGGCGTGGGCGGGCTGCCCGGACACCCAGAATTCCCCGCTCCCGTCGGCAGCCCCAAGAGGAAGCAGAACAAGTCTGGTGAGACGTGACGACGACCTCACATTCTGTCTCCTCACGCTGACCCAATGACACAAGTTAGGCCCTGTTTTGGTGCAGGCCAGCTCAACACACCAGATCAGAAAGTTCACGTCTGATGATGAATTACCCTCTCCTCCCTGCTCCACCGTGACCTTTCGCCTTTTGTTGAGTGAACGATTAGGACTGCTGTCAACCCTGATCAGCACATATGCTGTGAAAAGCTTCTTAATTGAAGACGTGTGTGTGTGTGTGTCTGCCGGCAGAGAGCAGGGTTGAAGTGGTCCGACACACCTGCGCTACCTCACAAGATAGTTCCCATCTTTTCCACATCCATAAAACATCTGAAATGTTACAATGCTCTCCAGCTCCAGGAACACGAGTCTTTCCTGTTGCCTCCGGTCGAATGAAACGAACGAAAGGCGTAGCTACCGTACAACCACAGCTTGTGATGTTGACGTTCCTCCCCGTGTGCTTGTGGCAGCTGCAGAGCTCTACCTCAGCAGCAGTAACTACATGGACTGCGTGTCTTCGCTCAGTGGCAGCAACGGCTGCAGTCTCAACTCGTCGTTCAAAGGCTCTGAGCTGCCGGAGCTGTTCAGCAAGCTGGGCCTGGGGAAGTACACGGACGTGTTCCAGCAACAGGAGGTCAGCAAACTGGCTAGCACGCTCCCCACACACACACATACACACACATGCAGACACACACACAGATGCAGACACATACAAGATGCGGGGAGAAGTAAAACGTCATCTTCCAACAAAAAGAGGTCTGTTAACAGTCAGCATGTTGAAACACAAACACACACCAGGTGGGAAGCTAACGTCTTTCCAAACCAAGAGCTTGGTTTACAGTCAGCTTGCTGAAACGTGCACACACACAGTTTTACAAGCCTGAAGGACTGGACATGGGCAAGGTTTAACTACGACGCCCATGCCTGTTTCTGAGTGTTTCTACTCAACAAATCCCTGTTCACTAAAAAAAAAAACCAGATGAGCTCACTTCCTGTTTCTCCAGATGGTTCTTCATACTGTGTGTGTGCACCTGGTGTGCAGTGATGTTGACCGCGGATGTTGTCTCCTCCAGATCGACCTGCAGACGTTCCTCAGCCTGACCGACCAGGACCTGAAGGAGCTGGGCATCACCACGTTCGGAGCCCGCCGGAAAATGCTGCTCGCCATCTCAGGTAGAGGCTGTCATCGTGTCAGGATGTCACTAATCCCCCCCCCCCCACCCACCTCCTCCCCTCATCTACTCCTCTCCTCATCCACACCCCACCCTCCTCCTCACCTTCATCCACACCTCACCTCTCCTCACCCTCATCCACACCTCACCTCTCCTCACCCTCATCCACACCCCCCCCTCTCTCCTCATCCCCCCCACCTTCCCCTCTCCTCATCCACACCTCACCTCTCCTCACCCTCATCCTCACCTCTCCTCATCCACACCTCACCTCTCCTCACCCTCATCCTCACCTCTCCTCATCCACACCTCTCCTCACCCTCATCCACACACCCCCTCCCTCCTCATCCCCCCCACCTTACCCTCTCCTCATCCACACCTCACCTCTCCTCACCCTCATCCACACCTCACCTCTCCTCACCCTCATCCACACCTCTCCTCACCCTCATCCTCACCTCTCCTCATCCACACCTCACCTCTCCTCACCCTCATCCTCACCTCTCCTCATCCTCACCTCTCCTCATCCACACACCCCCTCCCTCCTCATCCCCCCCACCTTCCCCTCTCCTCCTCCTCACCTCTCCTCACCCACTCCCAGCAGAGCAGGTGATCAGACTGACACTGCAGTGTCGAGTTGATAACAGCTTCTGTTGGAGGGCTGCAGTGGAATCTCTTAATATGGCTTTGATTAAATCCATTATTATGTCTAGTCCAGGCTGCTTGCCTGAGTGGCTGCCTGTCTGACAGCCAGCCGACAGCTTCTGTCAAAACACAAACTGAGGAGTTAGCTGTGCTGCAGTCAGACGGACGCACAGCTTTAAACGCCCTTCATGCCTCCTTCATGCGTTCTGGCTCCTGTCGTTGACTTCAGACTCCCAGTGGGGCACCAGCCAGAGCTGTTTTGGAATGTTTAGCATTTTACACCAGCAGACTTTTCTGAGTAAAAGGAGCATAAAATCGACTACTTCACAGAATGTCATACTTGTATAACATGGTGTAGACCCATGTAAGAGAGGTGAGGTTGAGAGGGGGGGGGGGGGGGGGGGGGGGGGGGGGGAGCTGACCAGTGTTGTATGAAGGAGGTAGACGGCTCAAGGCCAGTTCCAGTGCAGCTCTCTGGAGCCAAGTCTATATCAACGGTAATCTCAGCTGAAGGACATGAAGGCTTCAATACAGGAGCACCCTCTCTCTCCCTGCTCTGCCCCCTCTCTCTCTCTCCCTCCCTGCTCTACCCCCTCTCTCTCCCTCCCTGCTCTGCCCCCTCTCCCTCCCTCCCTGCTCTGCCCCCTCTCCCTCCCTCCCTCCCTGCTCTACCCCCCCTCCCTCCCTCCCTGCTCTGCCCCCTCTCCCTCCCTCCCTGCTCTTCCCCCTCTCTCTCCCTCCCTGCTCTGCCCCCTCTCTCTCCCTCCCTCCTCTACCCCCCCTCCCTCCCTGCTCTGCCCCCTCTCTCTCCCTCCCTGCTCTACCCCCTCTCTCTCCCTCCCTGCTCTGCCCCCTCTCCCTCCCTCCCTGCTCTACCCCCTCTCTCTCCCTCCCTGCTCTTCCCCCTCTCTCTCCCTCCCTGCTCTGCCCCCCCCCCCCTCCCTCCCTGCTCTGCCCCCCCCCCTCCCTCCCTGCTCTGCCCCCCCCTCCCTCCCTGCTCTCTCCCCTCTCTCTCCCTCCCTCGTCCTTGACCCCTCACCCATCTCTCTAAAACTGAGGAGACAACTGTCCCCTTCCAGGTAATAACCGTGACTGCCAGGTCCACTTCCTGTTTCTATGCCAATAAAAAGTGTTGGCTGGAACCGCCTGTCTCAAACTATCAGGCTGAAAGCTTTAGCTGGCAGGCATAGCAAATAAAGCCATCACATGAATTAGTCTGAGATGCATTTTTATTGGAAGCATTGTGTCCAAGTATTTGGGTGATGCGCCATCTAAATGCTGGGATTACAAAGAGGCTGTGTTGAAGCAGCCCGTTCTCTTTATGTGAAGTCAATGTTAATTAAGTCAGAGAAATGTCAATAAACGTTTTGGACAGTTTTCCTTTCATTCGGGTGGCTTGCATTACAGTTTTGAATAGTTAGTATTGGGCATTACAGGTTTTTATATTTTTCAAGGAAAAGTAAGCAGTAAGATAATTGTATATTTGTACATTTGATTTCTTCGCTGGTTTGTTAAACAGTGTCATGTTGTGTTTACAGAACTGAATAAGAACAGGCGGAAGCTGTTTGAACCCCCCATCAGGTCCTCCTTCCTGGAAGGGGGCGCTAGCGGCCGTCTGGCTCGGCAGTTTCACGCTGACATGGCCAGCGTTAGCGGCCGGTGGTAGGCCCCCAGGGACCCCCGGTACCCTCCGTGATGGGCCCCAAGACGAGGCCTCATTCTGGGCCTCTGACGCCCACTCTGCAGCCTCTCTGGGTGCTCGGCTGATGGTGCCTGATCTTAGAATGTTTAACTGTTTTGTATCCAAAATAAGCCATAGTTTACCCAAAAGTGTCATTAGGAAATAAGGGATGTCTCAGAGATTTATGAAGTTCAGTCTTACTCCGTGTGGTTCCTAGAAGTGGACCATATGTGAGGCATTTACACATGACGGCTATTGTGTTAGTCATAAAGGTTGCTGTCAAGTATTTTGTACAGTATTTGTTGAAGTGAATAGGTGGAATGATTAGTACAATCTCATACATTGATACCATCTACTTGCATAGTATGCTGTTGGATCAATTACATGCACTTTACCCATTCTAGACTTTTACCTGTGAAAGCCAGATTCCTCAAATTGGAATTCATTTTG